>NC_056526.1:119848859-119876745 GCF_019175285.1 Sceloporus undulatus
ATTATGAATTCAGTGCTGAGATACACTGGGATCATCTAGAGGTTTCAGCATTGCTATAATTTTGGTTTTGGCTATGGGGAGGAAGCTAAATGATTCCCCAAATCCTTTCAATTCATCACAAAGCATGGGATGCCCATGTAGTGTGGTATCAGGGGTTTTCAGTAAGTCAGAAGGAGGAGATAGCATAGGTCTGTATGTGGATATTTATGCTATGATGAGATGATGTTGGACTGAGGCCACTGTTTCCAGCTTACCAGTTTTGTTTTGTTTTTGAGAAGAAAGAAACTATTGAATTCACATTTTTAAAAAACCTCAGATGAAGGCAATGGCAAATGCCCTCTAAACAAACCTTGCCAAGAAAACTCAATGATAAGTTTGCCTTAGGTCACTGTAAGTCAGAAACAAAGATCACCATTTTTAGACACCTTGTAGGCCAACAGATGAATTGTCCCTGTCTGATAAAATATTCTATCTCAAAGATGTGAGCATTCATTATAACAATATTAAGAAGCTGCAGAGTAACCTGCACTTTAAAGACCAATCTTAAAGTGATTGGGAAAGAAGGTATATGAGAAAACGTCCACCCACATGAATGTAAGTTCTCAAAATAATGGCATTTAGTGGATGATTTGTGCTAATCTGACTCAGAAGAATTCACTTTCCCAAGAGCTCAGAATGAATTATTGCTTCTCTTGACTATGGTGAATACATTTTATTACTCCTGTTGTTGCACTTACTGTGATTATTATGGTTCTTCGGTCTTTTGTTGTCACTTTCCTTTCTTATACCTTGGCTCTAACTACAGCAGTGTTTTTTAAAAAGTATTGCCTTTTGTTTTGTTTCAGGCTGTATCTGCACAGCAAAAATAATCCAGTTTGACACCACTTTAGCTGCCAGGGCAAAATGCTATTGAATTCTGGGATTTGTAGTTTGTTCTGGCACCAAATCTATCTGACAGAGAAGGCTAAATATCTCATAAAACTACAAATCCCAGAATTTAATTGCATGGAATCATGGCAGTTAAAGTGGTATCAAACTACATTAATTCTGCAGTGTAGGTGCAGCCTCAGTTAAACCACAGTCAGCTCTTTCCCCCTTTCCCCTTTGTCTTCTTTTTTCTTATATCCATGCTCATGGGGACATGAAAACAGGAGTCTGGCAATCCAAGAACCATACATTTGTCCTTTATTTATTGCAATGTGTGCTAATTTACAAAGGCATTAAGGAAATTTTTCATATCACAAATGCTTGTTTCTAGAGCATTTCTAGGAAGAAAGAAAAAATTGAGGCCGAAATATAGTAGTGGTCTTGTGGGAGTGGAGGGCTGAAGGTGGGAATGCCAGTTCTTATCATTGGATATCTTAAATGGCACTGGCCTAGTGCATTATTTATATTTTATTTAGATATATTCATTGAGATATAAGATTGAAAGAGTGATATAATCTTCAGGCTTACAGGATCAAAGATGTAGAACACTATTTGCCACTTTGTTTGCAGTTCCTTATTCCCATAGTAGTTCAAGATGAAAAGATATATTTTATAGTACAATGAACCTTTATGAACAATATTCACTGTAATCCAAAGTACAGCTTTGACTTGAGTGGCGAAGACAAATTAGCTTTAAAAAAACAAAACCCAAAAACACCTGCATGCATTTTAGTTATCTCTTTAGGAGGTCTTGGTGTTGGGCCTATCATGATGAGAACCTGAACTTTACCATTAAAAATGGGATGGATGCATGGAAGGGTGGACAGAAAGCAGCAAGATGCTCAACAAAAGGTGGAAATATGTAGGACAATATGGCCAGAAAGATGCTGAATGTAATTCTGAAGGTGCCCACTTCTCCTCCCCTTTCCAGGTGGTCTTTACATATTCCCCCAACACACACACACACACACGTACGTACAATCCACTGTAGTGATGCTTCCAAGCACTCCAACAGTTTTCTCTTTCTTCCCTTCTGGGGGGCCTGCATTCTCCTAGCCACTAGCAAAGCTTTGATTCAAAAATTTAAGGACAACTTTAACACCACAATTTTAACAGAGTCCTTCAATAATTTAGGAAATGTAAGATGGAAAATATTTAAGATGGGAAGGAGATCAATAATCAATTTCCACAGCCTGAGGGCCATTAGAAGAGTGAATTACAGTTTCATTTCAGTAGGGGTCTGGGAGGGGGAAGAGTGTAAGTAACATAACTAAAAGAGAAAGATGGTTTTCTAGAAGCTCAGATTTCCAAAACTCATGAAGTTCACTCATTAATCCAAATAAAGATGTGATCAATATAAAACTGATAAAAACAGAGACTAAATGGACGTCTCTTTTTCCTTGCCTGTGGGCAATCTGACACACTCACAAGTTCTGTACAAAGCTGAGAGGGTCACAACATCTTGTAGGCTGAAAAGCACAGAGATACTAACAATTCCTAACAATTGTAACACAGTTATTGTTCTATGATTTCTGGAGAAGATCACAAAGTATAAAATAAAATATAGGACGTTCTATTGGTATTGGATAGTCATTATTTCCAGAGTTGCTATCATTACATCCTCTCTTCTCTTACATGGTTGTCAAAATGACCAGAGTTCTCTTTCTGCAGTCACTATCCTTGTCAAATCTTAGACACATCAGGTTTTAGATGACAACTTCTACCATTTCACATAAAATGAACTCCTCTAAATTCTCTGCTGCCTGATCAGTGTTGGACATCCACATGTAGATCTCCCTCCAAAGATGCCTATCCAGATCCTGCCTGAAGATATCCAGAGAGGAAGGGTTCACCCAGAGAACTAACTGGTCACTTACAGAATTGTTCTTCCTTTCAAAAGGTTCCCCCTAATATTCAACTAGCCACTTTAAATCTAATCCTTCCTTTTGAATTTTGCTCAGAAAGACAAAAAGATGCATAGCAAAACTATGACCAAAACAGATGCATACCAAAACTATTATAAATTCAGACTAGGATACACATGTTCAAGCAGGGGTGGGAAATTCTGTGGCCCTCCAGAAATGTTTGGACTCACAACATCTTCTGCCAGCACAGCCAAGATGAAGGATCAAAATTAAACCATCATGAATGATAGACATGATATAACCCTCAAGGATATTGTGCAAGTGGTGAATTTCCTTTTAGCTACAGACACAGTCCAACATGGACTTATTTAAACTCACTGATTTTTAGGATTTCACTCTCCTTTGTCATCCATGATGCTGGCACAAGCACGGATCGTAGGCCAAGGAAGGGGCTAAAAGGAGTTACTGCATTTGTCAAAGTGAATTAGGTTCTTCTTGCTTTGCCTTTATGAAACTCTTTATAATTGCTTTGAGGCTGTATAGACAGGCAATAGATGCCAGCATTGGAGTGGAGTGGGGGCATGGTGGGCACATGCCACACCTCCCAACTCCATCCCCATGCCAGTGAAACAGACTGTCCAAAAAGGACAGAATTGGGGCTACCTCAGCACCACTCATCCCAGCATCACAGCAACAGCTTGTGCAGAGCGCCAATCCAGCCCAACGCTGCAGTTGCTAACCAACCTCTAAAAAAGAGCAGTTTTTTTCAGCTCCTTTTCAGGCTGGCTCTTTTCCTTTAGAGTGGTGTTGGGGTGGCTTCTGGATGCATTCAGTGCATGTATTGTGTAAACCCCACACCTCCAATGCTGCCCAAAAGCAATCCTTTTGGGCCAAAAAGACTGAAAAGCTGGAACACATTTCAAACTCGATGAAATTATGTAGGAATTCAAATATTTTAATGATTAAAAATTAGCTCCCACTTCAAAGTCAGTAAAAACTGAACTTAACATTCAAATTCTTGCTTTAGGAAAACAATTTTCAGACATCTTCATTAAACAGTCCTAAGTTAATCAAATTTAATTATGTATAAGATAAAAACTAGAAATGATCACTTGGCTCTACCATGTGAGGGCTTAGCTGAATTGTGTGGTGATGAACAATCATATCCAGTATATATAACAATGCAAATGTTTTGTTATGCTTCTGGATCCTACCATGCTTCTTTGTAGGGAAATTTATTTGTCCTAAGATAAGGTTATGTGCCACCAAATGAAAATGGGTGCAATAAACTGAAGCTAAATCCAAAAAAACTAGAGGTTGTGTGGACTGCAAGTTCTTGAGTCCAAGAAATGGCTAAGCCTGCTTTTGAGGAAGTTGCTCTTCCTCTGAAGAAGTAGATGTGTAGATTGTTAATACTCCTAAATTCATCTCTGAGGTTCAAGTGAACTTCATAGCTTGGAGTGCTTGGAGCCAGGTCCAACTGATACATCAGCTCCTGCTTCCCCTGCGCAGGTATCACTTAACCATAGTGGTCCTGATGCCATTATCCTCCTGATTAGACTACTCTAATGGGGTTTGCATGGGCTCTGAACATGATTCAGGAACTTTAAAAACATGCAGCAATTGCCCACCATATAGACAATTTATAACAACAGCCTTAAAGGAGCTGTGTGTGTGTGCCTCTAAGTCAAAGGAGCTGTGTGTGTGTGCCTCTAAGTCACCAGTCAACTTATGATCACATGCATTTCATAGCATTTTCTTAGGCAAACAATACACAGAGGGGGTTTTGCCAGTTCCTTTCTCTGAAATATAACCTACAGCACCTGTCATTCATTGGCGACCTCTCATCCAAGCTAACCAGAGCTAACCCTCCTAAGCTTCCAAGATCAGATGGGATCTGGTTCCCTTAGGTATTTAGGCCTGACAATTTCTTCCATTCTGAATTAAAGGCGCTTGTGCTAACATTTAAAGCCTTAAAAGGTTTGAACCCTCAGTACTTGAAGGAGCACCTTTTCCTACATATACTTTCCTGAGAACTGAAATCTGCAGGATGGGCCTGCATCTGTGTCTCACCAATCTGAGAACTAAGATGTAGGAAGACATGAAAGTGGGCCGTCTCCACTGTGGCATGCTAGTTTAAGAATACTGTCCCCTTCCGGACTTCTGGTTGGTGTTAACATTGGTTTCTTTCTGATGCCAGGAAAAAACATTGGCTTTTTATTAAAGCCTTTGAGGCCTAACTTATATAAACAGGCATATAGTTTTAAAAAACTGTTGTAGCCTTTTAATCTGTTTTAACCTTTCAATTTGTTTAATAGGTTTTTGTCCTATTTAAAATACTATTTTAATCTGTAGTTGTTTAAAACAATTTACATTGTGCGTGTATGTGTTTGTGTGTGTATTAATTACATTTGTTGGCCAAGAACATCTTGCAGAACACATACCCATCTGTGCACTAGGTATAACAGGGAACAAGTGTTCATATACTTCCACTCCTCACTCCATCTGCCCCCTGGGACTGTCAAGAGTTGATGGAAGTACATCTGCAATTGGGCTGGCAGTGCTTATTTCAAGCAAGCTTATTTCTCTGTAGCATTAGAAGAGGAGTAGGAGGCATACGGAGGTGGCCTTTTCCTCCATCCTCCCTGATCCCTCCTCTCTCCTGCAACTTATCATTAGTTGCTTGGTGTAGTGAGCTAGTGATGACTCTGCATATGTGAATTATGGAGGAAGTTACATTTTTACAACAGAGAACAGAATCTGCAAATACACAGCACATGCTGAAATTTAGGAGATTATACTCTTATGTGGAGTTAATGCTAATCACATTAATGATAGGACAGAGAGTCAGTTGCCTTCATCAGCAATGCCTTCAGCAAGAATGAGACTTCAATTGTTTAGACTTTTAGCATAGCTGTTTTCCAAGTCCTTCCATACCACAAACCTATTGGTCTGTCAATCACTGATTCATTGTGGCTTGTTATAAGGCGATGGGTGTGGGGAATTATTTAGGATTAAATTCCAAGAGCTGTCTTGCATTTATTGATATATTGTCTTTCCCCAGTATTTGGTTGCTTTTCATCCCATTTGTCAGCTCACCAATATTCTTGGGAGGAAAAAGGTATGGAATCAAAACGCATGGAACAACCTCAATTGAGTCATTCACATGCTGCAGGATTATTTAGCTCTTAAACTGTGGATGGGCAAAGTGCCACCCTGGTGCTTCACATCATTGCAAAGGTTGTTTGCAGTCTACCTTCTGACTGTACATTTTTTCTTGGCAAAAAGAAAGGAGCAGCAGGCTTCAGGAGTGGCAATCTACTTTTTTTTTTAAAGAAGCTGAAGGATCCATCTGCAATTTCCTTTTAAATTATTTTTTGACATTTTATTTTACAATAAATCATCATGCTTAAGAAATTGTAACAGTACATTACAAATCTGGAGCCACTACTTTTTCTTAAAGCACATGTATAAAGCACTGGCATCCGGCCTCTGTTTTAAAAACTCCAAAGAAGGTGACTCCACCACACTCTGAGAGCTCTTACTGTGAGGAAGATCTTCCTAGTGTTCAGCTGTATTCCTGTTTTTTCTGTTGCCATTTTGCAGGGGAAATGGAGGGAAATGGAGGCCTTTAGAGGTAGTTGGGTGTCTGGAGTTGGGCAGAACCTTGTGTGCATTTTTGTACATTTGGGGGACTTTGGGCATGATCTCGAGGTGAAAGTCACCTGAAAATCACACTGTTAATTTTTTTGTTTTTAAAAATTGAGAGTTGTTGGATTTGGGTAAGTGGTAGAGGGCCCTCAGGGGCTGCAAAATGTGGAGACCATAGGCCCTATGTGACCCATGGAACACCCTTCCCCGCCTAGAATTGTGCATAAGAAGCAACTAGAGGATTCACTTACTACAAGTTATATAGTTGGCCCTTCCCTTACGCGGGGATCCATTCTGGACCCTGCCACATAATGGAAAAACCACGTAAACTCAAGCCCCATTAGAAACAATGGGCCTTGTTCTCGCAGCACATACCTGGTGCACCACGGGCACGTGCCCCATTGCTTCTTCCGGGGTGTGGGAGAAGTCTTTCCGGTGAAGCTTCCAGCGTATGCTGGAAGCTGCGTATGACACAGGTGCACTGTAATCTGAATATAGGGGCTCACATAGTTTTGCTGAAGTATTGTCCATTCACATACTTCTTCCTCTTCTAGTGTCCAAGCATAAGATAATAGAACAACAGCCTTGTCCTATAATGTTAATGGTGTTGGATCTGCAGCTATCAGCTGATTTTCACCAAGTTCATGTTCAATTAACAATGATAGTCATCATTTCTAATAACAGACACATTTAATGTCCTCTTGAGGCAACACTCTTTCTACACAGAAACCTTGCTTGTGAACTCATTGTTATATTCATTAATCATTTCTGTTTAATCACACTTTGAAATAGCTGCACTTTGAGCCAAACATACACCAGTGTGCCACACTAATATATCTGACTGGTTATCCATTAAGAAATAATGACAACAATGCATGTTACCTGGAGTATTTTTTTAAGGTGTTTTTTCCAGCATTAAGATTGGCTACACTTCAGGTTTGAGTATGTCTTACTATTATATCAATTGCTTTTATAATCTAACACAGGAATGAGGAAACCTTTGGTACTCTAGATGTTTCTGACTATCTCTTCCATAATTTCTGACCACTGGCCTTTGCAGGCCAGGACCATGAAATATCCAGTATAATCTTTATTCTTTCACAAGTCACTGGGAAACTGATATTAAAATTTTGTTCTATATTTTTGTGTACCTCTTTCCAGGATATTTTAATTACCGGACATTGTCATCATAGATTATATAATGTGCCTTTATTTTTATCACATTTCCAACATGTATATTTAATTTTTTTTACATTTTAGCAATTCTTTCTGGCATCAGGTACCATCTAAAATACAGTTTATAAAATTTTTCTTTTAATGTACAACTTCTCCACACACAGTCAAGAAGTGGAAAAAAATCATGCCAGAATACACGTTTTGTATGCAGTTTAAACCTCGACATCTCTAGTTTGTAATACAAGTGTTCTCCAACCCCCTTTCATCCACAGATTCCACCCTACAGTGAATGAAGGGGCAAACATTTTATTGAACCAAAAGAATAGCAAGTAAAGACATGATGGGAGAATTGGGTTAAATGAGTTACCACACAATTGCATTCCCAAACTCTAATACTGAAATGTGTAAATCACCAGACTAACTTCTCAGACTGCAGTAGAGCAACAGGTAACTATGTAGCATATAAATAGTTAAATTAAGCTAGTTATATCCAGAATTTGCCACTGGACCACTCTGGATAAAAGACATTCTGAAATTAAACTTCTGCTATGAATCAAATGTGGGAATTATGAGTGAGTACTGCATGTAAATGCATGTTTGCACTACATGTAAATGAGAAATTCTTTGAACTACATGCATAACTCTTGAGAAGATACCTTTCAGCCATGTGTCAGATATCTTTGATACTATATTTCTCCCAGCCTTCCAATATTTTCTCATTAAAACTTTCTCACCTTCTAACCATAAACTATAAGGGAAATGTAATATCATTGACAGATATATACTAGCATATTGACCTGTGGGCTAAGCTCATCCCTTGTGTAACAGCAGATGCAAAGAATCTATACAGAATGTTTGTGCTAAATTCACAGCTGGTGCAAGCCATAAAATACTGTATGACTTGCATTGATTTATTTTTCAGCAGGGATGCAAAATGAATAAATTAAAACTAAAAGATTCAAGAGACCATTGAAGCAATACTTAACAAATTGTATATGACTTCACCTTAGAAGAAAGTGTGACCCAGAACGTTCCCTTACTATTCATTTTAACAGTCTTTTTTTTTGGGGGGGGGGGGGGGTGTCCCAGATGATGCCTAGCCTTGTCATGGGCCTGACCCCTCCTGTCATTGTCATCAATTCCTTCATCCAGCCCCTTCCCCAGCAGAAATAGTCACCCTGCAAGTCACAGAGGGTGACACACACACAAAGAGCTGAAGTTAATACAGTGACTCTGGTCCAAAACACACTGCAGAAATAATCCAGTGTGAGACTGCTTTAACTGCCCTGGCTCAGTGCTAAGGAATCCTGGGAATTGTAGTTTATTGTGGCACCAGAGCTCTCTGACAGAGAAGGCTAAATGTCTCACAAAACTACAGCACTGAGCCAGGGCAGTTAAAGTGCTGGATTATTTCAGTAGGATGTTTTGGACCTCCGTTTCCTGTCCTGTTACAAATAAAGAATCAAAATAGGCTGTATTCTTAGATATCTCAGATTTGGTTGAACGCGTGTTTTCAGCAGAATGATTTCGTCTGGTTAAATAATAGAGTACTATCAAGTGCCCATCATTTGTTATGTGCAGAAAGATGTGGATGGGGAGGATAGACTGACTGCCTCTACATAACCCTCTGCATGGAGCTGGTAGTTCATCTAGCAGTGACTCTGTTTTGAGTTTGTCTGTATTTTAAAGGAGTTGTCCTTGGTGCTGAATGTAGAGATTAGGGCTCAGTACATTGGATATCTCCTTTTAATGTTTGTAATAAAAACTTACTGACTTGAAAGTCATCAGCCATCTGTTGAGTCTTACCTGGAAGTAGCCTCCTTAGACAACAAACAGACAAACAAGATAAAAAGGCTCCAGTTGGAGCCAGAGGAGGCTTGCAATCCTGGCCTGGAACTGACATGTCACTCCTAAAGATCATGAAGTAGATACAGAGCCACTTAATCTTGCTGGAACAGACTGAATGGACTAAAATGCCTGTTGCAAAAGAGCAGGAAATGCAATGACCTACCTTAAAATGGAAACACTGAGTGAATTAAACCAGCTGTGCTGATTGACAGACATATATAAGTTAGTGCACATAAGGCCATTGCTCTGTTGCAACCAACATTTCCAATGTATCCTTGTCTGACATTGCTCATTCTGTGGATTTCCAGACTTCAGTGCATCCTTGGATTATGCTCTTGGTAGCTTCCTGATTGTCATTAGGCCCCACTCAAGACTGCTTTTCACATTCAAACCCCAGTTCGCCTCAATCACATTCTTGTTTTTGCTGACACCTTGTCTATGCCCCTGGCTGTACTTGGTTTCTCCACTGTTTGTTCCCATAGGTGCACCCACATAGGCAGTGGATATCCTTACACAGAACACTACCACTGCCCTATCTCCCTCCCACCCCCCACCCCAGCTGTCACATTCAAATGTTGATGAGTAGATGGCTGGGGATTCTGGGTATTGTCATCTCCAAATCTAGCATTACCAATCTGGTCAACAGCTCTATCAATGGCAAAGCAGGAGAGAAGAACTTCAAGCTTAAGTTTCAGATATAATTATGTATATATTTTAAACATATCCAAAGTTCTAATCAGAATAGTGTCTGACAGAGCATTTGCCTGTTTTAAAAGTGGAGGAGTGGGGGAGAGATATTGGCTTCCATTTAGCACATGTGTAATTGCCAAGGAGAAATCAGAGATCATATAAGGGATTTTTTAATAAATTTATTGCACATGGTAGGCTATAAGCTATGCAAAGTCAAAAAAAGTGTAACCTTGAAAATTATAAATCCCACTAAGCATGATATTAATTTATGTCCCTGCAGCAAGGTAAAACACTTTTTCCTAGTCACAAAAGTTTAATGTTAAATGACTTTCTTTTCAAGGAAGTCCTTCAGGCCTACTGAGAAAGTTTCTAATAGTGCATACCCACACAATTTGTGACCCACCAAGCCCAATCATGTGTAGTGTAAAAGTTTATTCGGTCATTGACCACCAAGCCCAATATATCCTATTAACCATGTATTGGGGGTTGCCAGAGACTTGTCAATGTGTGTGTGTGTTTCATTTTGTAGTCCTACAAGATGGCAAAGACAAGATCCTGAGATTCCTTTATTGAACCTGTGGTAAGCTATCATAAAAGGCTTGGAAACCATTGTTTGGAAACCACTTTTTTGACTTTGCATAGTCTATAGCCTCCCATGTGCAATAAATTTATAAAAATCCCATTGCTGGGCCATTATTTATGTAGGACCAAAGTAGAGTAGCTGTTGTTTATCCATTGCAGAATTTAGTCTCTAGATAGAGCCAAGTGAGGGTTCCATTAATGCTTGTCACCCAGGAAATAAATGAAAGCATATTGCATTTTCTGCAGCAGGGGTAAATAGATTCTCTTCTGTAGGTAGAGAGATCTTGTAACACCTTTGACACTAACTTTCTTTCATACCAACTTTCTTTCTTTCAGTTAGGCCTGGTACAGACTGGCACCTTGCACCAGCCTGGGGCCAATTTTAGAGCTCAGGAGAGCAGAGCGTCTACATGCTTCCAAGCCCTACTACGCATGATGATGATGTGCCTCATGTGCCACATCCCAATGGCATGGTGCACAAGGGACGTTGCCACACTGCTCCAGGGTGCTAATGGCGCCTCGGCAGCAGCAGAGGAAGGAGCCACATTTCACAGCTCCTTTTTCCAGGTGCAGGGGCAACCTCAGTACAGGCCCTTAGTCTCAGAAGTGCTACAAGTTCTCTCTACATAATGATTCTAGAGACTAACATGGCTATAACTTAGATTCTCTTCTGTTAAGGGCCACATTACTGCAAAGATACTGTGTTGTGGGTTCAGCATGGAAAAGCTACTCATTTGCCCTACAACTCCCAGTCACACTGTTGCCTAGGGGATTATGGGAGTAGTCCAAAAATCAGCATTTCCAGGCACTGCAGGGAACTTCATGCCACTAGTAGGTAGAACTGAAACTAGTGGTGTAGAGAATCAGAACCAATACTTGGCAGAACCACCCTTTCTCTTCCCCCTCGCTCATTGACATCCCTTTTGGTTCTGACTCAATTTCTGTTGGAAAATGTGAACAATATTTTACCTAGCAGAGTGATCAGAGGGGTAAAGCAGAAGCTGAACACCAACCAGTCCCATGTTCGTTCACCTACACAGTTTCCAGCCAAGAAAGAAATAAGCTTCGTTCTCTTTGAAATATATATAGAAGTAGCCTTCCTTATGGACACTTGTGCATTCTCCAATAGATCTAATGAAAGAGAAAGAGAGAAGAGGGAGGAAATGGCTGCTGGGTAGAGCAATGCAGGAAGTCTGCAAGAGTGACAAAGCAAACAAACAGGAAGTCAGAAAACATGCAAACTAGTAATCAGGTTAAACATGGAAAGGTTGATAACTCTAAGAATTTCTATCTTTTCCTTCCCTTCTAGCAGGCTGTTGGATGAAAAACAAATTGCTCTTTACAAAGATTTGGACTAATCACTATCAGGCAGCTTTTAGAAATTAGGTTGAAGGCCTTGTGGCTTTAAGTCAAGGACCGCATGCATAACAGCACAAACTGCTCATTTCTGCTGTACAGACACCTTCATGTCCCCTCTCTCCTTTTCTTGTTACTCCTACAAATGCATGTATTCTTGCAAATTCAACCGGCATTTTGCAAATGCATAGAGATGGTCCTGGCTGCTTTTGCAAAATTACTTGGTGGCGCAGTGGTTAAATGCCTGTACTGCAGCCATTCACTCGAAACCACAAGGTTGCGAGTTCAAGACCAGCAAAAGGGCCCAAGCTCGACTCAGGCTTGCATCCTTCCGAGGTCGCTAAAATGAGTACCCAGACTGTTGGGGGGCAAATTAGCTTACTTGCTAATTAGCTTACTTGCTGTTCAACACTATGATCTTTGGAATAGCGGTATATAAATAAAACAAATTATTATTATTATTATTATTATTATTATTATTATTATTACTCCACATGAGTCACATCTATGAAGAAGCAATTGATCTCTTTGTGTGTTCTCAAGAACATGCAAGGATTAAACATGGTGTAGGGGATGGCGCAGTACATATTTGCCTTATCTTCAGTGTCCCAGGTCCCTTCATTACTTGTCCTCCCTACATTTAATGAGGAGGCCTGAAAATGTTCTTGTGTTTTCAAGAGAGACTAGGGACTGAAGAGGAAGGTGAAATTCAAACGGTGCACAGTTAGCTAGAAAGCCCTCACGACCCTAGAACCCAGATACTGAAAGACTACGATCTCCAATATTAACCTACCCATAGGCTGCAGTATCTTCTGATGCTTTTTCATGTGTCTCACAAGCCAAAGAGGCTTAGCTGATGGGAAGATGGGAGAGGAGCTGTGATACAGCATCATCCCAGTTATCAAATACCCCCAATAAATGTAACTATCCTGATTGGTGCTGAATGGGGGAGGGCATATTTATTCTCCCACATTGTTATGGTATAAACTTGACTATTTTAATGCCTTGCTTTAATTCTGTTATTGTGTGACATAGTGATTTGAGTGTTGTACTATGATTTTGGAGAACAGAGTTCGATTCCCAGCTCAACTATGAAACCCACCTTGGGCACGTCACATGCTCTCAGCCTCAAGGGAAGGCAATGGCAAACCTCCTCTGAACAAATCTTGCCAAGGAAATCCCATGATAGGGTCACCTTAGGATTGCCATAAGTTGGAAATGACTTGAAGACACACAACAACAACAACAACAACAACAACAATAACAACAACATTAATCCCCTACATTGTAATGGTATAAACGTGACTGAATATTTTAATGCTTTGTTTAATTCTGTTATTGTTTGTTTTTCTTGTATTTTGCATTGTAAACCTGCTTGTGGGCCCTTTGAAAACTGAAAGACTGCATGGGAATAGATGTGCAAATTATTTAATTTATATTAATGGTATATATTAATCAAATAAATATTATTAAATTATACATAAATTATAACTATATTAATAATAAATTGTGTTATACATATACATTCAAACACACACACCTCAATATTACAAAATGACTCCTGTATCTAGTGACTTCCTTATAAGGGAAATTAAATCTACACATATGTACATACAAAGACACTATTATACTCACTTCACTTTTATCAATGCACAAACAGATCATAAGCACCACTAACAATTATAACTAGCTGATAATATTTTGGCAGTTTTATAAGTTAATTGGAATAATCCACATTAAAATCATAATCATTGCACCAGAACCGATTAAGGTGTTTCAATGAAAATGTCCATTAATTACTCTGTAAGTGCCAACAATTAATTTGATATTCATTGTAGTAGTATGTATAAATCACTGTTAAAAATGGAAACTTTCCAATGTGTGCCTTCTACCAATTAATGTCTTATCAGTTCAATTTAAAAAGTTAATTAAATAATTTGTTTAAAATTGAGCTAGTGTGGATTTTTTTTTTGCAAGGGTAATTTTATGACTACTTCACTTCTTAAAATTAAAATAGGTGAGAGATACGCCCTAGATATATCCTGATTTGTAAATCTTACCTCATTTTTTGCCAGGTACACAGCAAAGACTCAAAAATTTAGAACTTAGGCCCTGTACAGACAGGCCAAAATAAAGCTGCTTCAGGTCACTTTGGAGGTATGATGTTTAAATGATGCATGCATCCTAAGAGTCTGGAAGCCACACCAAAGCCACATTCCAGTCCTTAGGCAAAAAATGATGGCCATCTGTCAGGGATGCTTTGATTTGGATTTCCTGCATGGCAGGGGTTTGGACTGGATGGCCCTAGTGGTCTCTTCCAACTCTATGATTCTATGATTCTATGAATACAGCAATAGTATAATCTGACACATTACTCAAAAGCAGAGGATTGCAATACTAAAACCAATAACAATGCTAAAATTAGGAAATCCTTTTGGGCCCAAATCCATTTTCACAAATTTTAAAAGAGAGGTTTTAATATCTTTTGTCCAGTGCTTTTGCCTACATTCAGCCTGAATGGTTTGTTTGTTTTTTCATCTCAGTTAGGAGGAATTTTGTAGCTGACAAAAATAAATTGAAATTAAATTCTCTCCCATTTGCCCTAGCCAAATGAATTGGTACAATTCAAAGATATAGCCATCTTAGTCTGTAGAATCGGTATACTATCTTGTGGCACCTTTGAGACTAACTGGAATAAAGTAGTTGGCAGCATAGGCTTTCATAGACTTAAGTCTACTTCCTCAGATGCATCTGAAGAAGTATTAAGTCTACAAAAGCTAGTCTCAAAGGTGTTACAAGATCTCTCTACATATTAAGTAGGTATAGTTATTCCAAGTATAGACTATAATTGTACCTGCTCATCATACAGAAAAAGAACCTCTCACAAAAAAAGAGGTGACAACCCTAATTAAGTAGTTAGATGGTTGAATACAGGGGGGTTAAAAGATGGAATTTGAAAGTTAAACTTTAAACACCCTTAGTTAGCATGGTTGAATGTCATTTTCAGGTTTTCCTGCCTATGATTTGGCTTAATTTCAAATGCTTTTCATCCAGAATATTAAGAACTTTGTAGAGAGACCCCTATACAGGCTTCCTCCATCTTTTGATGCCTCAATTCCCCATGATTCACTCTTTCGATGCTTGCAAATTACAGACAAGTTCCAATAATTCAACAGGGGTTCTTCTCTTTTGTCAGTTCTCCATGCCTATGAGGCTTGCTTGGGACCATTTGCTCACACGTGTGTGTGTGTGTGTGTGTGTGTGTGTATAATATGCTTTTTGCATGCTTTCAAAGGTGATATATAGTGTGTAATATAAGTAAGGAAGACCTGTAGAGTCACATCTGTGATTCACACTGGCAAGCAATCACCATAATATTATAGTAGTTATCAAGTCATGAACATGTATCATAGAACCCCTGCTGCCCACCAAAAGATGCCTCTTCCTATAGAAAACTTGTTCACTTCTTGAAAAAGCAGTTTAAGCAAAGACCTCTAGAATAGCTTTATATAACTTCAGGAAGAGGAGGAGGAAGCAGCAGCAGAAAGCCAATATGCACAGATTTCATAGAGTAGAAGAGGATGTGATCTTGTCCCAAAGGTTTTGCAATCTTAGGGACTGCACACCAGCCATTAATGCCAGCCTGGGGGCAGAGTTGGAACATGGCATCCACATGACACACACCCCCAATTCTTCCCTCAGGGTGGCATGATTCCACACGCCACTTCACATGGCATACAGTGTCACAGCACTCCTCTGGAGCTGCATCCACATGACGCAGCACTCCTCTGGAGCTGCATCCACATGATGCAGCACCAAAAGACCGCCTTAAAGCTGCGGTGCTGTGGCTATCACACCCTTCCAGGGTGCAAAAAGAAGATGCTTTTGTGGCTCCTTTTTGCACCCTGGAAAGGCCAGATTGGGGCTGTAGTGTGCAGTTGCCATGGCCCTGATCTAGCACAGCTGGAGGTGGCTGCAGGCCACCACTTAGGGGCAGTCTGTTTCTGCACAGAAGGAACAATGAACAGAAATAGAGGCAGTGGTAAACAGTGAAGCTGTATAGCCACTAGATTACAGGGGTTTCTTATCTGGCCTGCCAGGTTCTTCTCAAGAGGTTCCAGCCTTCTGTGCTACCACATTTAAAGAAAGGGAAAATGAAAACTTTTCACTGCATGGGAACTGGTTTAAAGAGATATGACAGTTCCCATGCCCTACTGCTGAGAGAGGCTCCTCATTCCTCTTCAGCTGACTTTCATGGATCAGATAAGGCCATGGAATTAGGATTATATGGAAGAGATGAAGGAAGGAAGACTTCATGTAACTCCACTACACATTCATTGCTAAGGCTTCATCCTATGGAATCCTGAGACTTTACAACCACTTAGTCTCTGTTCTATTCCCCTAAACTACATCATTAGAGCTCTCTACAAGAGACTTTGGTCCAAAACACACTGCAGGAAAAGAGATTTCACCTCAACATTAGGAGGAATGTCCTGACAGTCAGGGCTGTTCGACAGTGGAACACACTCCCTCGGAGTGTAGTGGAGTCTCCTTCCTTGGAGGTCTTTAAACAGAGGCTGGATGGCCATTTGTCAATGGTGATGCTTTGACTGAGAGTTCCTGCATGGCAGGGGGTTGGATTGGATGCCCCTTGTGGTCTCTTCCAACTCTATGATTCTATGAATAGTCCAGTTTGAAACCACTTTAATTGCCTTGACTCAATGCTAGGGAATTCTGGGAACTGTATTTTGTGGGACATTTAGCCTTCTCTGTCAGAGAGCTCTGGTGCCACAATAAACTATAGTTCCCAGGATTCCCTAGCACTGTGTGTGTTTTGGACCATAGAAAGACTCACCAAAACAGAAAATTTCAGGACCAAAATTCTTAGTGTAAGACATATATAGTTGCCTGAGTCTGATATGCTTAATCCTACCTAAAAGCCATGTTATGGTCAGTAATGAAAGCTCTAGGATCGCAACAAAAGCTTCACAGAAAATATGGATTTTGAGGAGTATTTTCAATGGCATATGGGATTTGAAAGTGCCCGCATTATATATTGGCAACCAGAAACAAAGAACGGTGTACTCTTTTGAGTCAGAATTATACATCAAATATCCTTCGAGTCTTCTGCTTCACAAGGTGTACTTTTTGCTGGTACACATGCTTTCTGTTTGATATTAATGAAGCTGTAGGCATCTTTCTTAAAAGTACAGACAAGGTCCATAGTATTCCAAAAGCACATTAAAGTCAGTGGAGAGACATAATGGAATTGGAATCAATCAGCAGTAATGGACTTATCTATAATTTAGTTTCTCTGAATTATTTGGGTCTTGTTATGCCATTTAGCAGAACTGATATTCTATGGGCATTTCTCAGCCATCTCTTTCAGAAACCAGAAAATTATAAATGTCAACACACATTTTTTATGAAAGCTGATAGGAGATCTTATATCAATAAAAACAGGTAGATTTGTGGACTTGGTTATAATGTATTTCTTAAGAAAGAAACTGGCATCATTGGGGTTAACATCTGGAGATTCATGAAAACTCCAAGAAGAAGATTTACAGCAAAGGTGTTTTGTTGCAAGGAAACAAATTTATGTACCATCACATCCTTCACTGCACCAATTGTAGAAGTCAAAGCTTGAGGTGGTGGCATAAACTATTGAGGGAAAGAATGGCATACTGCACAAATGATTTTATAATGAGGGATACAAGTTGCACTAGCAAAAGGAATTTTGGATAGAACATGCTCTTTTCCTTCAGCAGAATAATTGCAATCTTGTAAGAGTTCACCTCCAATCAGATTACAGAAGAGCAGGGTATAAATAAGTATTATTATTATTATTATTATTATTATTATTATTATTATTATTATATTGGTTTATTAAGAGAACTCAATTATGTTTTCTCTGGTGCATTACAGACCGCCCAAAACGGGTGGTCTGGCGCCGCTGCCGGTTGCTGGGTCCGGGAACCGCAGCAGCCAAACCGCTTGGTTCCCAGGTGCAGCAAGAAGTGGCACCACAAGTGCATGCCTCGCGCCTTGCGACGCCACTTCCGGGGCACAGGAAGAAGCGCCATTTTGTAATGCCTCTCCCTACACAATCAGAACAACTGGGAAGAATTTATTGGACTATCCAAAGACCAGACTAAGTTCTACTTCCCACAGGGCATTTACTGCTATGGCTCCCAAATTGTGGAATGGCTTGCCGAAGGAGATCCGTCTTATTACCACTTTAGATGCCTTCAAGAAGGCACTCAAGATGAATCTTTTCCAGTGAGCCTATCCCCCAGATCTGCTATAACAGTTTTAAGATGACACTTTATTCGGAGCATGTATGGGAAATTAGATGCTGATATTGTACCTGTATAGGTTTTTGATGTATTTTTAAGATTTTATATCATGAGAATGTATTTTAACTAACTGTAATTTTAAAATTGTGCTGTATTTCTGCCTCGATCCGCAGGAAGAGGCGGGATATATATATATATATATATATATATATATATATATATATATATATATTTGTAGGTAAAAGCAAAAAATACTAGACCAGGTTGGGCAAGGTATGTCTGACATGTGGTCTTTACAGCCCCCAGAATTAAACATCTAAATACGTTTTCAAAAAAATGCTTTGCCCCCAAATGCCCTCTAGTATGGGGAGCATTCTGACTACATTTTGCCCCTGCAGGTGAATTTAGATCCAGGAAAGAGCCAGTGTTGTCAGAGGCTACTCTGTGGGTCATGTGGCCAACATGACTGCAAAGAACATTGTTTCCTTTCCCACCAAAGTGGTACCTATTTATCTACCTGCATTTGCATGCTTTTGAACTGCTAAGTTGGCAAAAGTTGGGACTAGCAATGGGAGCTCATTCCATCACGTGGTACTTGGGCCTTGAACTGCCAACCTTGATCTTGCAATCAACAGAGTCAATGTCTTAACCACTAGAAGCACTGCATCCCAATTTAATACCACAGTCTTTAAGGAAACATTTGTTGTGCATTCATGCATACATGTGAGCCCACAATCACACATGAGTTGTTAAACAGCCAATCCCTTTGACCTTGCCTGCCAAGAATGTGTGCTAGCATGGCAATCTGATTCAGTATGTGGTGCTATGCAATCCTGATGGCTGCCATTACCACACTGGTATCACTCATCATTTTATCATGCATCCAATATGTGGCATTTACATGCCACAAAACTGAGCCTAAAACGTATATGGCAGCCGAAACCCATTTTTGCACCATAGTAGTGACACCCAATCAGTGGTCTAGAATCGAGTGTCTGACTACCTGGTTACATGGTACTTTATTTATACAGACAAAAGGAAAGCAAGGAAACCCAGTAGTGGCTGGTCACTTCCATCCCAGTGAAGCAGTGAATCCACCCCATGTTTTAATACAAACCTTAAAGGAGATGCTGAAACTATTTGGAGATAGGGTTCTGTAACTTGGACTGGTCTTTTAAAATTAATTTACTTTTCTCAGTGACATGGAAGCCAATGGTTGAGCCAAAACACTCAATAACACACAGTCTTCTCTTTCGTTTCCCTGGGGTTTGCATTGATGTTGGGGCCAAAATACTCATTACATTGAATATATCTCTGAGGCTGCACCTGCACTGTAGAAATCAAACAGTTTGACACTACTTTAAATGATGTGAATCAATGTTATGGAATTCTGGGATTTGTAGTTTGGTGGGGTACCAGAGCTCTCTGACAAATATCTCACAAAACTACAAATCCCAGAATTCCATAGCATGGATGCATGACTGAATCTATCCACACTATGCAATTATAGTAGTTTAATACCACTTTATGAGATACCATGACTTGAGCCTATGGAATCCTAGGGTTTATAGCCTGTCGAGATCCGAAGTCTTTTCCATTGGAAAGCTCTGCTGTCTGGTTACAAAGGAATGCACGTATCCCACTGAACTACAATCCTTAGGGTTCCATATGATGGAGCTATCACTTTTAAAGGAGTATCAAAGTGCTATAAGTGTGCATTGTAAATACACCTTCTGTCTTTGTGTACTCTTTCTCTCTCTCTCTTCATGTGTTTGAAATAATACATGTTAATAGGAATGATCAGAGGAAGGGAAGGCTTTTTACCTTTCCCTCTCCCAGCTATGACTAAGAGGTCTTATACACACTATGATCTTACTTTAAACACCATGGCATTATGAGCAGCAAGGGGTTAGCCCAAAAAACATCATATAAAAAGGGGGAGATGGAAAAGAAAGAGTGGTGCTAGTGGGATGTGAGTTTTGGGAGAAAATCCCCTAAGAGGGCAGCAAAGGAATAGTGGTGAAATCATTGAAAAGAATGGAAGAACTTTTATCACTTTTGTACTCTGAAAAGGCAACTCATCCCCATCCCCACAAAAAGAGGATTCCAGAACACCAATCCACTTAAAAGGAAAAAGACAGAAAAGAAGATGACAGAGCATTGGCTCTCTGATTCCTTTGATAAAGGAAATGCAAGCAAATGCTTTTTACATTAGTCCTCCACTATGCTCTTGCTTTTATATTTCAAAGAAGGGAGGAGAAAATGTATTCTCCCCTTCTGCTTGAGCCTTTAATTTTTAAAAACAATCTGTGCTTCCATCATTCTTCCCCCCCCCCTTTCACCGCCTCCCCCACATCTTGAAGGACTTGTGCTTTTAAGTTTTCCTATGGCTAGAGGTCCCTCTTTCTCTTTCTTCAGCATCTGCTCACTGCTTGTAGAATTCTGGGTTTCATTTGCAAGGCTGTTTGCTGATTCTCTTTAACAGCAGCACTCTGTGCATTGGATACCTGCTACTTCTTTTTCTAATCAGCTGTTAAAGGGCATGACTAGGGGAAATAATCTCTGCACTTGCTGGTCTGGGGATTCCCTCTGCATCCCTGGAGAGATACAGAGCTGATGCAAAGCACCCAGACGGAACCATGACCTGGTCATAAAAGTGACTCCAGAAGCAGCTGGAGTACACAAAGAAATTTCATTCAGACCACTCAGCCTAATGGAATCTGAAATGATGCTTTTGAAGGTTAGCGGTGACCTTAATGATGGGTTCAGCTGCTTCGATGACTAAACTGTGTCCTGAGTAAGGCAAGCAGGGAACCAGCCATCTAAATCTGCTTTTTCTGCCTCTCACGGCATGAGTGGGGGAAGAGATTTGAGCCAGGGCAAATCAAAAAGCGTCAAAGTTAAACCAATGAGTCATAGGTTCAACACAGAAGTAAATACTTACCATGTAACTAGTTACTTGTAGTTGTTCTTTTTTCAATAATGATGCTGTAACTACGTTACATTATGGTTGCAAATAAATAAGGGATGTCAGTCCTTTTGTTTGGTATGAAAGAGATCTTGTAATACTGCATAACTACAGATGTAATTTAAGCATTACAAATGATACCAAACAAAAGGGGGTAGAATTCAGAGACATAGCCACGTTGGTCTGGAATATCGGTATGAAAGAGACCTTGTAGCACCTTTGAGACCAACTGTGCCAAAGAAGTTGTAGCATAAGCTTTTGTGGACTTTAGTATTAGCCAAATTAAATGGCTAATACCCACTGCCATCCTGTTGGCAGGGAATCTAGATGATGCAGGACCCAATCTCCAAATCCGCTGTGAATAGTCTGGACAAAGTCTGGTCCATTCAGCACTAAACTTGGGGTATACCCCTCTTAAAAAGGAGCAAAAAAAAAACCCCTCCTTGTTTGCTCCAGATCTTCCTGGAAGATATATTTTTTAAAAGTCTTTGGTTTTATGCATGAATAAAGTGGGCCCATGAATAAAGGAATCCTGCTTTCAGCTCTGAATCTTTTCTAAAATCCCAGCTTTCTGAGCACTATACCCTCTTCCTTTTTAAAACATGACCACAGTTTGTCAATGTTCAGCAGATAATTTTTGTGTGATTGAAAAGGAAACTTTTCAAATTGACCATCTTTAGTTTCATAGTCACTTAGAACATAATGAATGGCCTTTAGATCTCACTTTCCTCTGTAATATAATAAATGCACCATTTTAAACAATGCAAAGAAAAGGTGAAAGACTTAAAACAAATGATGTAGGCTTAAAAAGAATCCAAGTTTGTGTTTCTAACCAAAAGCAATATGATGGAGGATCAAGATATGCAGAAATGGTTGCCTGAGAGGTTCCACCATTAATCCTGATGTTAAAGATATGAGTTCAGTAGTATAATATGGTATATAATTTCACATTATGAGAATTCATTCACATTCTAGTTCATATTTTATCATAAGGATGGCTATCTGTTGAAATTTTATCAAATAGTCTGAGAATTTTTAAAAAGCGTGCTACGTATGTTTCTTGGTTGTTGCATGAAAAATTATCTTTCAAGAACTGCTTAAATTATATTAAAATTGGTAAGTTAACTAGTTTAATTAGAAACAAATCAACAAGCAAGTTGAAGAAAGTGGTCCAATTTATTGGAGTATTGCAAACAAATATGGGGTGAAAAGTGTATGTGGAATAGAGAGTTAACTACTTGTAGACTGTATACAGTATATGCATAGGTAAAGGTGTATGTGTGTATGTGTTTGTGTGTGTACTAAAGATTACATTTATATTACATTACAATATTAGGATTTATATTTACATAAATGGAATAATATTAGATAACAAGGGAAGGAGGAATAAAAATATCAACAATAATGATTTATAGTTGCCCAGACTTGTGGCAACCCCATGTATGAGACACCTTCAAAAACCCCTCTTCTCTACTGCTCAACTTAGGTCCTGTGCATTCAGACCCATGACATTCTTAATTGAGTCTATCCATCTGGCATATGGCCTTCCTCTCTTTCTACTATCCTCTATCTTTTCTAGCATTATTATGTTTTCTAGTGAGTCATGCTTTCTCATGATGTGTCCAAAATACAACAGCCTCAGTTTGATCTTGGTTTCCAGGGAGATTTCAGACTTTATTTGTTCAAGGACCCATTTATTTGCATTTTTGGCTATCTGCAGTATCCTCAGGACTCTTCTCTAGCACCACATGTCAAATGAGTTGATTTTCCTCTTATCCGCTTTCTTCACTATCCAGCTCTCACACCCGTACATGGTGATAAGGAACACAATGGCTTAGACCAGTCTAACTTTAATGCTTAGTTATATATCTTTACTCTTTACTTAGGATTTTGTCTAGTTCTTTCCTATCTGCCCTTCTCATTCCTAGTCCTCTCATCTCTTGACTGCAGTCTCCATTCTGATCAATGTTTGATCCAAGATACAACAACAACAACAATAATAAATAACAATATAAAGAAGTAATTAATAAAAGAAGTGCAGTTATACCCAGGAAGTAGAGAGGAGGATATTTATTTATTTAATGTGCACATTGTTGTATGTTTATTGTTGATTGTATATTTGTTGTTTGAATATGAGGGCAATTTGGATGCAACATCTGTTGCCTCATTGATCACCAGGGTTGATTCAGCTGATCTGTGTGTGGCTGCCCCTTCCTCCCTAACTGCTCCATGTGCATCCCCCTTGGGGCTCCATGCTTAGTGGAAAAGGGTCATCTTTTGTCTTATTTTGGACAAAACTCACATGGGGGGGGGAGAAGGTGGGAACAACATTTTCTGCACAGAAAATGCTGTTTCCTACACAGATAATGCTATGCTCTGCCATGTGTAAATTATGCACAGAAGAAATCCCAGACTACAAAGATTCTCATTCTAGGATTCTCCTCATCAAGGTTTCCTGATATTAAAAAAAAAAAGTTTTTCCAACTCCTTTTGAATATTTTCTCATATTCTTTTCATCCCTACTATGTGGCCTCCAGTAAGCTGTAAGGATGACAATGTGGCCACCAGACCAATACCAGTCACCTAGTTTGGATGAAAAGCCTTCTTCTATTTCCTGCTTGCTTACCCTTGCCTTGGTTTGTCATTCAAGGCCAGTGATCCACTGCGTTGAATTGAAAAACTTATATTTTCTCCTCCAATACTCATTCTCTCTTTCTTTCTCTCTCTCTCTCTCAGTGGACTTAATAGTCAAATGAATTTAGGAGCTTCTGTTGGAGGAAACATTGTATCTAGGACATCATCACTAATACTTTTACAAAGGCTAACGTCATGTAAGCTGACAACAGTCTTCACAGTGAGAGTCCCATTAGGACAATTGATGCTATACGTCCTACAAATAATACATCACTGATCCAATTCTCTGCAGCATCAGCGTAATTTTTAGGGCAAACTGTTCCTAATACACTATCCCTATAACTAAAGTTCTGAAGCTATACTGGCATATGAATGCAATATTAATGAGCCACCCAAGCAAAGATTTTTAAAATGTCACTATGTCTCATGAGACAATGTTTCTCTTATGCTTAATCTCCCCCCCCCAACCAAAAAGATCCAGTTAGCTTCACAACAGCAAAGTTCAAAGCATGAGAAAATATGAAGCCCCAGATTAATAAACAGCTCTTTGAACCTTCCTAGCTGAGATAGAACACTCTTCCAAAACAGCTACAAAGAACTGTTCTTCCAACTATTTCATACACTCAGCTTGAGCAAAATGTTCAATTTTGAATATCAATAATGAGTTTGAACAAACTAGAACAGGTGTGTTCATTCTAAGGGCACTATTTTAGAGAACTCTGTGAATGTTTATGAGTTTTATACTGTATCTATTGGGCTACATTGTCTGCACCATCCCATTACAATCCCAGTAAAATGAAACCCAGCATTATTTTAATCTTCTTTTAATTGTATATGAAAAGCAGTACAATACGATGGAAAACAAATAGACGTGATACGGCTGCTTGAGAGATATTGATGTACAAATATAAAAAACAGTAAATAAATACAAATGATAAAATATAAATATGAGGAGGTTGTAGAATCTTAAAGAATCTACAGGAAAAGATATTCCATCTAAACATTGGAAAGAACTTCCTAATGGTAAGAGCTGTTCAGCAGTGGAATACACTACCTTGGAGTGTGCTGGAGTTTCTCCTTTTGAAGGGTTTTAAGCAGAGGCAGGATGGCTATTTGTCAAGAGTGCTTTGATTATGTATTTCTGTCCAACTTGAGCTTGGGCTTGATGGGCCTTGTGGTCTCTTCCAATTCTTGAATTCTATGATTCTGTATCATATTGGACGTGGACTGAAATCCCAGTTTAGCTGAGAATATAAAATATAGATTTTAGCACAGCAAAAATGCTGAAGTCTCAATTATACATTTATTAAGTGAGCCAGGATCCAGAATTTGGGAAGGTTTCCTTTGGTCTATCTTCCAGCCTTAAAGTCTGCCTAAGAGTTGCAATGATAAATGAGAACATGAAATGCTGTCCCACAGACACACTTTCTCTCTCTGCACAGTCGCACACCTAATCAGAAAACCTCATTTCATTCTCTGTCATCTTCAACTGTGAAATTTCATGCCTGACATCTGTTCTCTCTATCTTTTCCATTTGTCTGAGATGGCATTGTGTGATCTGCTATGATGTTAGTCTGATCTGATCTAATGATCTGGAGTTCTATAGGTACAGATCATAGTGTGCCATTATACCACTGACACTACTGTAGCAATTAAATTAACTACTCTTATGTCAAGAGGGGGCTGAGTCGCCATGGACCAAACAGTTTAGTACAAAAGGACCATTTGGTAGAATATGAACAATTTGGTACTAGATTCCTTTGGAAATAAACACATATTAACTTTGCCCAGGCCTAAATCATAGAACTAACTTTGGAGATGAGAACCAGTGTAGGACAAAAACACACACATTTTTATGCTTTCTGAATTTATGGATATTGTCCCATGAATTTGTTTGAGCTTGAAATCTGCATAGTAACATGAAGCTCAGGAACTGGTAGTTAGTATGATGTATAGGACCTGGAAGTTTCAGTTTCAATTTGAGGATGTGTACAATTCTTGAAGAGGTGAGGACCACCACATGAGTATTAGATCCTACCAGTCTTATTTTAAAAGCCAGTAGGGAACTGGATGAGTAGAGGGAGCAGTCAGTGTCTCACTAAAACAAAGCAGAATTTCAGTGTCTAAAAGGGCAGTCATGGGAACATTGTTGAAAATGTCTTTTCTGGATCTCACTGTATTAGAGAAATACTGGCCCATTTCTAAGATTTCATTTTGAGGCAATGCAGTAAAGTGTGTGGGGGTCACCCAGCTCCAAGGATTTCTGGACAAGATGGATTATCTTAATTCATTTCAATCTGGGAGAGAAGGTTGAGCAATCAGGTGTGGCTATCGGACAGAAGCAGCTTGCTCACCTTGTTGATACTGGACAGGGGAGTATGTTCCTATTAGTTCTTCTGGGCCTCTCAGTGGTTTGTGGTACCATCAATCTTCTGGGATATTTAGCACTTGGAGTGACACTTTTTTTTTATAGTGGTTGCATTTCTTTCTAGAGGGATAAACCCTGCTGGTGCTGGGAGATTCCTGTTTGATCCCTTGGCTTCTGGTCTGCATGGCCTCTCAGGATTCTATTTTATCCTCCATGTTGTATAACATATAGATCAAACCACTGGGAAAGGCTGACCAGAGTTTAAGGATCTGGTGCCATCAGTATGTTGATGACACTCAACTCTATTACTCCTTTCTACTTCAGTCCAAGGAAGTTGTCTTGCTTCTAAACCACTGCTTATCATCAATGATGGACTAGGTCAGTGGTCCCTGAATTGTGCCCTTTAAGAGATTTTGGACTTCAGCTCCCAGAAGCCTCAGCCATGTTGGCCAAAAGTCTGGAATTCTGGGAACTGAAGTCCAAAATCCCTTAAAGAGCACAGTTTGGGGACCACCGGACTAGGTGAAAGTGTACAAATTGAAATTTGGTCCAGATAAGAGAAAGGTGCTCCTGGCTAATTAAAAGCCAGATCAGGGCATAGCAATTCAACCTGTGCTGTTCAGGGGGCTTACACTGTACCCCCAAAAATGCAGGTTCACAACTTGGGTGTATTCCTGGATTCAGCTCTGAGACTAGAGGCACAGATTTCAGCAGTGGCCATAGTGCACTTGCATAGTTAAGGTTTGTGGTTCAACTGGTCCATTTGCAGAGATGTAAGATCTGGACACAGTAACAGAATAATTTATTTTATCTATATGCCTCTTTTCTCCTAGAGTGTGACCCAGGATGTCTTACAGAAGTGGCACAGTTACACTCCGTTTAGATTGCAATTATATGCACTACATGGGGCTGCCTGTGTTTGAAAACTTCAGCTTGCCCTAAGAATGGTGGACTATTTCAGTAATGTTGAATAATAAGAAGAGTCATGGATAGATGAGAATCTTTACAGTTCAAGGTTTATTCTACATCAGATTTCAACATGGCTATTTGGCATAGAAAACAGCATTTTTTTTTGCCTAGGCAGAAAATAATTTTCTCTGTGCAGAATATTGTCTGCCTAAAAACAGAGTTTTTGTATATTCTGTTCTGCACATAATAGGTAATTTATTTCTATGCAGAACAAGCTTTTTTCTGTGCAAAACAAGTATGCGCAATTTTATTTTTGTACAGAATAGTGCAAAACTGTGCTGGAAAACTGAAATTCTCCTAAAAACAATCAGCATTTTCATGCCCAGTTTTCTCCACTGTGTGCGTTTTTACAACCATAGTACCCTGGTGTATGCATTTTTGTGCAGCTTATTAAAAGTGGAGAAATGCAGCCAAAAATTACAAGGTGTGAAATCAAGGGACTATTGTATTATAATCCAGGATTCTGAGAAGTGAAAATGGGCAGGTTTACTCTTATCTATTTTACTGTTTGTATGTACATTGCTGTGCAAATCTACAGCGCTATATAAATAAAGCT
>NC_056526.1:119876755-119887125 GCF_019175285.1 Sceloporus undulatus
TAATAATAATAATAATAATAATAATAATAATAATAATAATAATAATAATAATGTGGGTTTGTATTGAAATAAGTACTAGGTACATTTTGCCACCATCCCAAGCAAAAGTCTTCTTGAATAGGGAATAAACACTGCACTTCAGGGTCTGTAGGCTAACCCATTGGCTCCAGCTTCTGTGATTCTCTATGGAGGGAGGCAAGGCCAATTTTCTCATTGTAGTCCTTCTGCCAGTAGGCAATTTAAAAACAATGCATGATTTTGACAACTTATTTATAATTGAGCAAAGTGCTTTTTTCCTGTTGTGTGCTACATCTTCCTTAATGGTACATTTTAAACGTTTTAAAGTGTGCCGTTTAACATTTTTAATTTTATTTTTATTTGTTCCTCTTTGCCAGGTGCATGCCATGTGTGTCTTGCCATGTCCCCAGGATGGCTTTTATGAGGGCTTCCTTGAATCCCTCATCACTGAAAAGAAATTGGCCTTGTTCCTGCAAAGACTCCGGGGAGAGCTTTCTCCATTTTAAATGTTATTCAACTCTTCTCCCACATATGCATACCTTTTTGCTTACCACAATAGCTTCCTGTTTGCCAAAGTGTCTTTCCAATGAAAACGGTGAAAGTTGAGCAGGTAGAAAATGGGCCAGGCTCAGCTGTGAGACTCCCCCCTGTTGTTTAAGCAAACATACCATTACTGGAATCTCAGCGAACAGGAAGCATATTCTTTACAAGAAGCAACACCTGAATAGAGCATTTGTCTATCATTGATGCATCTGAGTGAAAAGAGTTTTATGCCCTGAAGAGAAATGCCTAGCTCGGCAGGAGAGGCAGACAATAAGGAATACGTTTCCTGTTCTCTGAGATTCCAGTAATGGTATGTATGCTTAAACTACATCCTGAAATCTGTAAAAGGAAACGGTAAACAAGGATCAGCAGCAGTGGAGAACAAAAGACGTCTAGATATCAATAAGCCAATTCAAACCTAGAGGGATAGAAGGATGGCAGTAGAGAAGGTGTTCTGCAAAAAGAAAAAGAAAAAAAATGCTCTGTGCCTAGAATTATCATAAATTCCCTGAACTAATAACTTGGTGTGTGTGTGTGTGTGTTTCTAGCAGGATCCTATGGCAACTGCTTTCCAGCACATATCATGAAGTGATTTTCTGCTGGTATTTTAGACAGGTAGAATTCACCCAGCTGCTGTGATAGGAATTGGTGCCACCCGAGAGACACAACAAACCCAAGCTCATTTGATATTAAAGTTTACTAGACCTCTGACACATTTCCAAAGTAACTCATAGTTTAATAGACAGACACTGTGCTTGATTCATCGCTCATCTGAAGTATCAAACAGATGTGCACTATTGCCCTCTAGAGGCCTGGCATGGAGCATACATAGTACCAGCCTGTACTCTCTTGCTAGGTTGGATAGAGGTTGTTGGGACATGAGTTAGAAATGGGAAGCAGTCCACTTCTGGTCAAGAGCTGGTCTGATAAAATTTCAACAAAATACACATCAGCGCCTATGATTATTCTAGACCAGAGGTGGGCAAAATGCAACCCACAAGCCACATGCAAACCTCAAGGTTGTTTTTGAGGCTTGCATTACTGCCCCAAATCCAAATTGGATTGCAAAATCTAAAAGAAGTATCAAAAAACTGCATTTTCGAGTGGCCTCAAGGAACACTTTTCTTTTAGGAAATGTTTCAGCAGACTACACAGCTGATTTCAGTGGACTACAAACCAGATGGCTGGACTCAATCAGGGAGGCCACAGGCCTGAATCTACAGGACCTAAGCAGAGCAGTGCAGAATAGGGGGCTTGGTGATGTCTTATCCACAGGTTTGCCATGAGTTGGGGCTGACTTGCGGGCAGCTAACAACAACAACAACAAAGCAGAGATACAGAAAATAAATTTGTGATCATTATCACAACCATTTTAATGAAAAAGAGCTTGCCACACGGTCCTTCTGGGCCTCTGAACCCACTAAACTCCATGGTTGGGCCTTGCTTTCCACTATCACAGGATCTGTCAGATCCTATGTGATGTTTCTGTCCCAGCTACATGGATCACTTATTTATTTCAGTGCATTGTTTCTCATTGCTGACATATTCACTCCCTGGTATTAGAATGTTCAGGTGTATTCCATAACATTTCACAAACTCAATCATTACTACTGAGCTCACATACAGTAATTAATACTCATTGCTTTAGGTTTCTGCATATAAATCAATTCTAGGCTGAAAAACTGCAAAGGTGGTACCCAAGATAATTGATGGATTGTTGAATTACTTTTCAAATTTACTATGGTCTTATTATAACCCTATTAGATAACACAACAGGTTTGATTACTCTGATTAGCCGTGTGGATTTATACTCTTTAAATTACACAACAGGTCTATTATATTCATTAATAAATTTAAAAACTATACAAGGATAACACTTGGTTCAATGAGTATTTATATGCTGTATCAGGAAATAAAATATGTATATTCTGATTGATAGACAGACAGGTAGATGATTGACAGATAGATAGAGCAGACAGATATATTTGGAGAACTTTAAATATCTAGTTTGCTGCAGAGTTTTAAAAATGCTTTCAATATAGACTCCTTCCTGTTCTTTTTTAACTTGGCTGTATTGAAGACAGAGACAGAGAGATAGGGGAAGAAATCAGCCCTTTTGTGTCATCCTTCTTTAGATTCACCCTCATTACTTATTAACTTCCTAATTTTCTCAAATTTTGAGCAGGTTCAATGCTATGAAAGGCAAAGGTTGAATTATACCAAGTGACTAATGGCAATGAAGAACCATGGCAACTCACAGATAAGCAGAGAGGAAGAGCAGGCTGAAAGCATTAGCTTCTTTAACAAGGATTTGCTGCAATCCACACTGAACTGACCTGGGTTACGGTGTAATGTGATCAGAGCTATGGAGCTATTTTTGAAGAGTTTCTCAGCATATTATTCATCTTGAAGTGCATATTCCCATCAACAGCTACTTTCCTTCACTGAATAAAATGCTTTTATTCATCACTTGGGGGTGCTCTTGCCTGATCTGAGACAAGATGATGGGACATAGCAAAAGGCAACTGTGTGGATATCATCATTGTTGTCATTAGCCATGTTATTGTTAATTAATGCATTAATTGTATTATTGAAATACATGTCCCCTATTTCCCCTCACTCCACAGGAGTCTCAGTATAATATATATCATATCAATATACAGAAAATTCATGGATAACTTAACTAACAATAAATACAACACAAAACAAAGCAAACTCATCAGAGATTTATTGAATTAAGGTGGCAATCCAATGAATGCTTACTTGGGAGTAAGTCTCATTTGAATTTTTGCTGAATAAACAGGCTGTATACTTTTTGAAATCATTCTGGTAGAACACCAGGAAGGTTGTTCATAGTGGTCTGAATGAGATGTCTTTATTGATATGAAACTCATAAATTAGCCTTTGAAAACTAATGTCTAGATTATTTTTAGTCCCCCTATCTATCTGTCTATGTACCATCCATCCATCCAAGCAACCATCTTTCCACTTTCTGATCCCACTATATCAAGTGAATTAGAGGGGTAACAAATACAGCAGAAGAAAAACAGTATAAAAAGCACATAATAAATTATTTTAAACCAATTAAAACGATATGCTCTGAAACAGAATTTCATAAAGAGTCAGGTCTTAATCTGGGACCTAAATGAAACTAACATTGGCACCAATCAGACTTCCAAGTGGAGGATATTCTGCAACAGTGAGCAGAGACAGCCCTCTCCTATGTCTTTGGCTCCATCTGCACTGAAGAAATAATGCAATTTGACACTGTGATAGCTCAATGCTATGGAATTCTGGGATTTGTAGTTTTGTGACCTATTTAGCCTTCTCTGTTAGAGAGCTCTGGTGCAACAACTACAAATTCCAGGATTTCAAAGCATTGAGCCATGGCAATTAAAGCAATGTCAAGCTGTCTGCAGTGCATATGCAACCTCAGTATAATGTATCCCTTCCACTGAGCGAACACACAACAAGATTTCATTTCTTCTGTAGTTGTATATGGGGAGAAGCACTCTCTCAGGTATCAAAGCCCTAAGTGGTTGTGGCTGGCTGCAGTGCATTTCGACCATGGTCCTACAAGATGCTTTTGGATACAGGATACAGTCTCCACCATCTTAAGCTATTTCTTTTCATCTGATTACTGTATGATATGCACAGTTCTAAGAACCCTAAATTAAAACATAGCACAAGGTGACCATTATGCCCTGATAGCGTTCTTAAACTAATGGCTCTCCATTTTTTAAAATCAAATTTATGTCAGGAATAAGAACACTTCAACAGACACATTAATAGATAATGAAGACTGCTGGAATATGGAATCTCAATTAAAATGGAGAAAAACATATATAAGAGCAGCCTAATGCTATTACACCCAGTTCATAGCAGAAAATGACTTGATTGGTCTACTCATTTTTATTGCTCTGCTGCTTCTGTGCAGCAATGGAGTGAGAACAAGTTGTCTCTTGCAAGAACTTATATAATTATGTATTGTACACATACATAAAAATAATGTAGGCATTTCCAGTGATCTGGAAAATTTTTTCAAAATATCTCATGTTGTGAGGAAAATTTCGGGACTTTAAAAAACAATCTATAGCAGGGGTGAAAATTTGTAGGCCCTATAGATGATCTGCAACACCCTCATCTTTCACCATGCTAGCTGGGGCTGATAGGAGTTACAGACCGGCAGCATCTGGAAGGCTATGTGTACCATATTTGCATTAGAGAACCAACTCCTGTTTACTGGAAAAGAGCCTTAATTATACAATTTACCCTGCATCTCTCATGGACAATGGGAGAAGGTCTCCAGCCCCACTACCTTCAGGGATTCATCTGGCATTACAGCATCTATTTAAAAAAAAGCAGTGAGATGGTTCCTTATCACAGATCCTTGCCCAGCTTCGTTTTTATTTTTTAAAAAAAGACGTTCCTTTTTATTCATTCATGTATTATATTTATATAATTTGAGGAAATCAGAGAAGTGTACAAGGTTCTTATCCTCTCCAAAATGCATCCTCCCAGCAACCCTATGAAGTAGATTAGACCGTGAAGGATGACTTCTCTATTCAGAAAGCTTCATGACTGTGTGGGAATTTGGATGCAGATCTCCCCAGATTTTGTCATTTTCTCTACTCACTGCAACCTACTGGTTCATGCCAAAGGAGATTTCTAAATAAATATTCATCTGCTAGCTCAAGCAGGCACTCTAGTGGCAAACATTCTGTCTTTGGCTACATCAGTACTTACAATACTTGTTGCAGAGAAGCTCAACCTTGAAGGCTTCCCCCCCCCCCTTTAACTAGGGCTATAAATTCTGACTTGGTTCATCTTTGCACATGCAAAACTTATAGAAACTATCAATAATGAAAAATGTGGCATCCAAACTGTTGCTAGGTGTATACTTTCAAAACCATATTTTCACTTCTCTTGCACTGATGTCCCATTTACTTCTTAGCTCAATTCAAGCTCAAAATTGAGCCAGGTTATCTGAAAGATTGTATCTCTTATGTGAGCCTGCATGAAATTTGAGATCTTAACTGGAGGCCCAGTTGTACATTTTGTCCCACCACCAGAAGAGTGTAAGTTGGTAAGCACTGTCACAAATTTCCCATATTGTCATTGGTGGGAAGACCAGTGAAAAACATCCAGCTCGCCTCTTTCCATGTGATTGTTAATAACTAACCTAGAACTAAAAACTGAGATTGCTAAAATATATTCTACAAACACTTCAAATAAACAGAGCAGTGTGGTTAACCTCAGGCCAAATGCTAGATCAGAAAGCTGGCGAATGATGCGTTGGTAAAATACAGTTCATCCAAACTTAATGTATGTAGAATAAACATTTGTTGATTACCCTGACATACACATAGAACACAATAAAAACACATAGATACCACAAAGAGATTTTTTTAAAAGCTGAGGTACCAAAACAAATGCACTCAGCATTTGAAATTGTAAAAAGGATAGGCATTTGTGACAATAAATGCTATGTAAAGGATCAGAAAAGTAGATTGTATTTGACACCAATTTTAATATTATCTCCTTCTTTGTGTGGTTTTGCACATATGTCCAACACCAATTTGGTGCTGCCTTTCCTTCTTCTTTTTTCAGTCCCTGTGTGAATCTCATGAATCAGCTTTCATAGTCATCACATTTTCACTCTTAAAGAAGAAAGTCATATATTTTTTTCAGGAGATTTCTCCCTAAACTGCATTAAGGCAAATGGATCACAGAGATATTAGAGAAGTATGCCTTCCTAACGGAGGGTTATCAATTATGTTGGTGATAAAAGAATCCCAATTATAAGTTATGTAATGCAACGTACTTATAACTTTTCTTGATACCTTGTCACATGGGAATAGGCCCAAGGCAATGCATTCATCGATAATACATTAGCTAAAAGCTTCTAAGCACAATATAATCATAATATATGAAGTGCCTTGACATCAGGGACTTTAATGTGGAGAGTTATGTTATCCATTAAGGGGAGATGGGGTAGGAGGGGGGAAATGATTCTAATTGTTCCAATAAAGTTGTGGGTGCTGTGTACTCAGAAACACTGCCACATGCCTATCCTCCAGGAAATGGAAAAGAGATCTTTTGATTGCACAACCAGTCACAAAATGTGCAGCTCTCAAAGAATATTCAGGCAAGACTGTTTTATTTTATTTTTAATTTTTATTTTAATGATCATAAAAGTTGTATGGTTTTAGCTGATGTAGAAAAGTGATTGGCAGCAATGGAAATGGAAATAGTCCTGAGATTTTCAAAGTCCAATATGTCTCCATTTCAGTGAGGTCATGAGCCTTTTTGTAGGTAGAGAACAATGAATCTCTATCTACCAAGAGGCCTGTGACCTCACTGGAATGGAGACATATTGGATTGAGGCCTGTGACCTCACTGGAATGGAGACATATTGGATTGAAATAGAGGGGTCCCTGTTGAGATGCAAATGCACTTTAAATTTCCTGGACTTTGAAAATCTCCCTGTTGCTACATGGCCAGAAAAAGGAGGAGCCTGCCTGCAAAAGATATCCTCCCCATCATAACGTCTTTACCAAGAACTGAAACAACATGCAGGCATCTGACTAACAATTTCAACTGGTTTTTCCCCCTCCTGTTTGGTTTGTAACAGCCCACAGAGCATCAAAAGCTTGCAACAAGTATATTGTGCTTTTCAATTGGCCAATAAAGATATAACTGATGGATTTTTGTTTGTATTTGTTAAATAGCCAACACAGCTACCCCTGCATGTTTTCTGTATAATCACAAAAATGTTGTGTAAAATATGTATTTTCTACAAAACCCATTTTGCCCTGAAAGGTGCCTTAAACATTTTTTTTAAATAACTTGTGAAGAAACTGTTTTACACACACACACACACACAAAACTGTAGCACAATCTGGTTTTCACAAAACAAACAGACAAACAAAAGGGAGCCTCCTAAAGCAAAATAATTAAATAAAATTGGAAAATATGCCACTCCTCTTAGAATCAATCACACTGGAGATAATACTTTTGACATTTTTTGTTCTCATATCTAAGAACAAAATGCCATATACATCTCTATGCTGCACAATAATTTGTCCTTTTTTAAAACATCAATGGTATGTAAGACACTTTATAAACCTATTTTCTTTGATGAAGTAACCATGGAGTTCATTGCATTCAAGAATAAACCACTTTACCACTGCCGTTTTCAATCCTAATTTGGGATGCAGTCGGGCATTTGCAACGGCAGTATTTTCCCGGCAATAATACCTGATTGCATCCCGAATTGGATTGAAAACGGCAACTGTAAAATGGTTCATTCTTGAATGCAATAACTCCCATATCTGATAAAAAGGAAAAACCAGAACTGGACTTTTATATCACATCCCAGACCTCTATATCACTGTGCCCTATGGTTTAATGTAAATGTTAAAGAGCACCAGACAAAATCTGATCTTTGTGGTAAAGTGGGGGGGGGGGAGGTCCCAAGCATACTTTATATAAAAAAATCACAATCTGATGTGCTTCCAAGTGAGAGCATGCTTCAGGATGGAAAATGGAGAAGCTGTCATGTTTGTGTTTTCCTTGTTGTTATATCATTTTCAGTATTTTCTTCCATGCTTATTTCAGTTTCTGGGTCCAACCTTGAAAGACATGAAATAAGAACATCTAAATGACTCTTGAGCAGACGTACCAGCCATTAAAACAGGAGTGAAGAAGCATGTGGCTGTCCAGACGTTGGACTGCAACTCCTATCAGCCAGAACACTAATGGTGAGGGAACATGGAGGTTGTAGTCCATAAACTTCAGAAGGACCATTTATTCTCCATACCGCCATTAGAGGGAATGTTTTCAAAATTACAGAGGAGGATGTACATTTTAATTTGAGTCATGGCTTCTCTTTTCAAGAGAACAAGTACTGTGCAGCTTATATATTGTCAGGCGCAGGCAGCAAATTGATCATTTTAATTGGTGTGGCCACAGATTTACTAGGTTACTTCAAAACCCATGGCCTTAAAAACTCTACCCATAGGTTCTCTTGTTTCACTGTTAGCTGAAGAACCAAAAACCACATCATTATCAAAAGCCAGCAGCCTGACTAATAATAAGAGAATTATTGCATATTATCCATACCTTTTGTGCTACCATTATTCAGACATACCTTAATGGCTGTACTCATATTTCTTTCTGTTCTGTTTCTAAAATAGGGTCCTAGAAAGTATGTTCCTTCCCAAGAAGAGCAGGAATGAGATGCTTTAGCAATTACCCAACATGCTTATGTACAGGAGGGGGAAGAGCCCTTATTCAAAGCCTGCCAAATTATGCACATCCATCAGACAGATCTTTAATTACCATTACAGCAAACCACTTGACACATCTTTAATTAAATCTCTGTCACTCTGGTGATGTACAGTCGTAATCACCCAGCACTCTAAAGATGATGTATAATAAAGGTAGTTGTCTTGATAACGTACAACTGCCCAGCTACAAGGACAATTACACCATTTCAAGCACCTAGTTTGAAAAGTGACTCCCTGGGATAATCTTCCCAGTCAAGGCTCCCATCCATAAGGTTCAAAAGCAGCCTTCCAAGTACAGTTGAAATTTAAGATATATGCCAAACAACGAACAGCAACAATGAAAATAAAATAGCGACAAGGAGTTACAGTGGGAAAGGTCCTCTTAAAGGAAAGAAACCGGCTCCTTTTTACACCCTCTAAAGGGCGTCATAGCTGCGACGGGGCAGCATGATGATGCCCCTTTGGCGCTGCACCATTTGGACGCAGTGCCGGAGGTGCGTCATCATGGCGCTCACTGTGCCAATATGGCATCCTGGCGGCAGCATAAGAGCAATGAGCATGGAGACACTCAGCCCTGACTCTGCCCACGGGTCAGCGCTTTTTGCCACTCTGTACAGGAGCATAGTTAGTTTTACATTGGTCCTTGGTATCCACTGGGGTTTGATTCTAGGACTTTCTGTGGATACTCAAGTCCCATCATCTATGAAGTAAAATGGTGTCCCTTATGTAAAACAGCAAAATCAAGGTTTGCTTTTTGGGGAAAAACATTTTGGAATATTTTCAAGCTATAGATGGTGGAATCTGTGGGTACAAAATCTGTGGATATGGCAGGCCAACTGTACTATCTTAATTTTGCTATCTGCTTTAAATTGATCCACAAAATTAAAAATATAGGGTATAACTGTTCACATAATGGGGGCTACATTAATAATCCTTTGTAATTCAATCAGAATGCCTGGCAAATTTCAAAAGGAAAGCTGACAACAGACTCCTATGTATGTCTTGTTGTTGTTGTTGTTGTTGTTGTTGTTGTTGTTGTGTTCCTTCAAGTTGTGTCTGATTTATGGTGACCTTAAGTTCCAATAAGTATGTAAAGGGATCTTGTAGCAATTTGCGACTAACTGAAAGAAAGAAGCTCATTGCATTAGCTTGAGCCTCCTTCCTTAGATGCATGTTTGGGCATGCATCTGACATTTCAAACATTCATCTGAGGAAGCAGGTTCAAGTTTACAGAAGCTCATGCTACCACCTTCTTTCTTTCAGTTAATCTCAAACATGTTAATCTCCACCAGGGCTAGCCTGAAAGAGAAGAGGCGTCCCTCCGGTCCATCTGCCTTGGTCCAGGCCTCAGAGGGAGAGAAGACTGCTGGACCTGATCCCCTCCCCACCTCACCATTCCTTTCTCCTTTTGTGTCGTGTCTTTTTAGATTGTAAGCCTGAGGTCAGGGAACCGTCTATTATCCCCTCTGTTGTAAGCCGCCCAGATTCCCAGTGATTGGGCGGCATATAAATAAATCC
>NC_056526.1:119887135-119891580 GCF_019175285.1 Sceloporus undulatus
TATTATTATTATTATTATTATTATTATTATTATTATTATTATTATTATTATTATTATTATTATGTTACAAGATCCCTTTGCAGACTAGCATGACTATGCTCCCCAAACTGCATGGAAGCCCCTCTGGGGATGCCTATGGCAGCCCTAACTCAGCCACAAAAGGAGTGGGAAAAACTGCTCCTTTAACCAGCCAGATTGTAAAACATGGTGGCGACCATGGGACCAGAGTGCCTGTGGCCCACCTTATTGGGCCCATCTGCTTGAGGCCTATGCCTTTTAATTCTAAATCCCAGTAACTTCAACTGGGCTTATGTCCAGATAAAATCTATATAACAAGGTGGTATCTATGTTGCCTGTGGCTCACTCAATTACCACCCCTGCTATTTAGCCTTTGGAACACCCCAAAGGCAAAAACCTGTACCATATATATATATATATATATATATATGGATTTTGGTCAAAAATATTTTAAAAGAGATAATAAAAAAAAAAAATGCTGTTTCAGTGGATGTCATTTCCATCCTGAAAAAACAAGGCTCTTTTCCTAAGGAGCCCAAAAGTGGACCAGGAGTGTCATAAAAGCACCTGTAGGCACCAAAAAGGCAGCCATGGCCCTCCAAGCTGCAGAGGAGATGAAAATCAGCTGGTGCAGACCCTTTGGGTTGTTGTATAAAACTGCAGCCTCAATTCCCACTGCTGTTTTTTTCACAATGAAGAGTATTTTCTAGCACATCATCTCCAAGGACAACTTTGAAATATTTAGGAGCATCTTCTTTCTGCCACATTTTGATTGTATTTCTCATCTTTGTTGTCATTTTCCCTTTGTCAGGGGAATGTCTAGTCACTTTGGCAGGATTCCGAGCAGTCTTAAAGCTACATGAAATTAATCAGAAGCATTTCTGAGGGCACATAAATGCTAACAGAAGCAAAGTAAAGCACATCGAGTGAAATATTTTATTATAGAGATGTGAGCTGTTTTTTAAATCCAGAAGCTATCTGTTTCCTTGAAAGAAAAATACATTATTTATTGTACCTAAGACAAAACTGGCTTTAAAAAAAAACCTCAAGCTCTTTACTTCTACGTCCATTGGAAGCACTCTAGATGATGTTCATCTGGGACTGTCCAGAAATGGTCACTGAATGGTTCCAAAGCATGGAGCTTCATCTTTTAGACCAGTCTTTTAGACCATGTTGAGACCAACAGAGCCAGGTAGTGCAGTGGTTTAAATGTTAGACTACATCTCTAGAGATCAAGATTTGATTCCCTACTCATCTCTGGAAATCCACTGGGTGACATTGGGTGAATCACACACTCAGCCCCAGAAAGCTCCATGATAGGTTTGTCTTAAGGTCACCATAAGTCAGAAATGTCTTGAAGGCACCACCACCACCATTACAATAACATGTACTGTCCGTCCATCCGTCCGTCCATCACAATGGCCTGGAGAACAGATAAGCTTGCCCAGTGTTTTGTGACCTTTGAATTGATCTAGATAGTATAGATTTTGGATTTTTTTTCTTTGCACCCAAATAGCTGTGTTTTTATGTGCATTTTGGTATTTCTTTTTTTAAAGTAACAGTTAAAACCACTCATCAAAATATGGAAAAGTAAGAAATTGTGTTGTGACCCTCCTATTAGTCCAGGATGTGTGGGCCAAGTCTACCTGTATCAGAATCTACCAGAATCAGTTCCCAAAACAGCAAAGGGCCACTCCCTATGTTGTTTGTTCTGCTCCCTGTGTTATTAAAGCAGAAACAAAACATTCTGTTTTGCATCGACTTGGAAAAAATACTTCAGCTTACTGTGAGCCAAAGAGATTTTTTAAAGAGATAAACTGAGGACTATTAACAGAGACAGACATCCTACGCAATGGTAATTGCACATTATGGAAATGATTTGTTGCTAGTGTTGGCCTGCATCTTTACTGTGTGATAATTATTACTGTTATTTCTTCATATAGACTTGGAGCTAGCAATTGCTGTGCTTATTCTGAGTCAAACGATGCACAAACTGGAAGATGCCCAATATCCTGTCACACACCATCAACTTTCCAAGCTAATTACTGTCAATGTCCTTTCTACAAATAAAATGATGACAAACAGCCCAGCTTAAATGTTATTTTAAAAGTCACCACTAGCAAAAGATGCAGGTTCCCCAAAGAGTGTTATTCTCAGCTAATCCCTACCACACACAACAAAAAGAGAAGCTGATAATGCAAATTAGTTAACCCCTACTATCCCCCAAAATATCTAATTCTATACCTGTGTCATGTGTGCGTGTAAACGCATAGCTTCTGCTTTTGGATAGACAAAATGCATTCATTCATGCATGCATTTACAGTCATAGACCAAAAATAAAATAAAATAAAATACACACAAATATAGCTGGGATTCAGAAAATCAGCATTAAATAAAACAATTCATTTTTTACATTGCTAATGCATATTGTAGAACAAAGACAAGAAAGTGAGACCTTCTGGATTATTTCAGTTTAAGGCATTTCTCACTTTTGGATTATTTCCATTTGAGGCATTTCTCACCTTTGGCTACACTTCCTAGAGCTGATAGGAGTTGCAGTCTGACAACCTCTGGAGGATTATATTTTGTCCACTATTCCATGCTATAGCAGAATTGGCAAAGAGCGTTAACAGAGGGCTAAGAGTTTTTTGCTCTTCTTTTGTGGAAGAAGTTGTTAAGGGCATCCATTTCTGATTTGGGGAACGGATCAGACAAAATGATTTCAGGTGGGATAAGGGATGTAAATATTTCAGGTGGGATAAGGTGGTCAGGAAACCTTGCATTGTTTACTTCATCTTAAAGCTTTTCTGTGGTGTCACAGTCTCTCAAGCTGCGGTCATGTGCTTGGTTTGCAAGTCTTTCTGTTTTCCACAAAATAAATAAAAAAAAAAAATCCACCAAAGTCCCAGGGAGACAACAAGAGAGTGCAAATGACGAACCTCGACCTCGGCTTTCTATTTCCAGAGGGGGGAGATGAGGGACTGATTTGAACAAAAAGGCAAGGCAAGCTGAAACAGGAGACCAGAATAGGTATATTACCACCAGCACAGGACCTCGTCAGCCAGTAGGGAGGGTGGTCAGAAATCATACATCACCCTTGCTTCTGTACTGATTTAAAGGGGAAAGCCAGATATCCTCAGGTCAAGTATGATTAATGGTTAATACAAAATGATGCGCCCAAAGACTGGACAGCTACAATTCCATCCTCTCAGGATCGCTGATTAGGATTGTGCTCAGTTCCCAGCAAGGAAACCAAGAAGAACACAACTTTTTATAGACCACCAGGAAACGGCGGCAGAACTAAACATTTCAAAGGACAGGGTTGCTGTAAAAAAAAATGGTAGCCCCGTACCAGGTTCCACAAAAATACCCTCTATGTCTGCAAAGGTTGAGGACATTGCTTTTTCACCAGATCTGACACTGAGGACAATTCCCCAAACATTCTCCCATCTCTCAGCCTTGTGGGAGCACGAGACTGCAAGAACAGCCATACATTAAATATCACCAACAAGAAAGAGCCACTCAAAGAATAGATTCTGTTACCTTTTAGTTGACTTAGTATTTTGTTGGGAAAAACATGTTTAGCCAGCTTAGCTAGCTAAGCACATGGAAAACTATTAAAAGTCCTGATTATACTTGACTAAGGGCCAAAACAGATGGCCCTGAAGGGGCGGCTTGATGCCACCCCTTTTCATTGCTGGATCAGGGCCATAGCAACCAATGCCATGGCCCCAGCCAGCAAAAAAACTGGCTTTTCTGCCACCACTGCAGTTTTGTGGTGGTCCTGCGGCGGTGCAGCGTATAAACACCATGTCACCAGAAAGCTGCAAAGCTGTCCACCTTGTGGTTAGGCAGGAAGCTTCACAGTGGCTTCCTGCCAGCTTGGGAGTGTGCATTGTCTAAGTCACATGTCCCCAAGCTGCTGGGAAGCTTCCACAAAAGGGTCGTTGGTTTTCACCCCTACATCTGCCAAGCTAACAATAACAGAAACAGCATTTTTCCAATGGACATAACTGGAGATGGGTAGAACCATCATTTAAGGAGGGACTGGGGAAGCAGTGATCTCACATTGTATCAGGCCACATGTGAAATCAGAAGATCACTTCTGCCCATTTTACTAATACCAAAAAAAAAAAAAAAAAAAAAGCAAGCAAGCAAGCAAACAAAAACAAAATCTGTATTAACCCTTTTTTTCTGAAATAATGATCTGACCTATTGTCTCTATAGATAGATGATGTCACTTTAGCTATATGTGTGTGCGTCTGAGCTATGTGTGCCATAGGCACCAGAGCTTGGAATGCATGCAAGGAGACACTGGCCTGTACCTAAACAATTGTTTGTTTTATAAAATGCATATATCATTATCATTATTAAACAGTGTCCATTTATTTGAAGCCTGCAATACATCTTTCAGTCCACTAGGGGGG
>NC_056526.1:119894920-120112418 GCF_019175285.1 Sceloporus undulatus
GTGCTTGTTCCTATCACAGCTTTGACCCATTCATATTTGGTTGTGCTTCAGAAATTATAATTATAGCCTTTCTCGTGTTATTTAGTTACCAAATAAAGGTTTGGGGAAAGATGTATACATTCTGCCCACCAATCAAATACCACGTATTTGTGCTTGGGAAAATGCTTTGAGATGTAACATATTATGTGTCTCTTCTTAATGACTCTTGGTAATTATCTCTTTTCTTTGAGCCAAAGTGATGAAACTGCTTGTAACACTCAGTACATTCTGTACATTATTATTTGCAGGATGTAGTCACTGTTTTCTTGTTTGTATTTTATATTTCAATGCATTGCACATCAGGGAACTTTGATTATCAGGCAGTCTAAAAGGGCAACCAATCAATATCAGACTGCCAGTCAAAATGGCGACCCTATGCCAAGTTTTAACCCTGTTTCGATAATGCACAAGCACATCAAATCTTCACTTTGTGAATTTCTCTACTGATCTCCCTATAATTGTCAGTCACTGATGGGAGAGCAGATAAAATGGTGACATCGTGATCAGAGTAAATGTATCTAAATGTTATGCGGGAAGTGGGGGAGAGTGAAGAAGAATGAGAAATGTTAGCATCAGCTCTGTGTCAAATATAATGCCTAGTTCTGACTGAAACAAAGAATATTGACTATGATGATAGCCTTTGTGAAATCATTAAGCTATACCAGACATCCATGGTCCAAGCCACAACTTTCCTGTGTAAAATAATTCACCTACAAAGGGAGTGAGGAAAGATGATTTGCCATATGTTTATGGACTATAGTTCCCATCAACCAAGTGGCAAAGAATGAAAAGACCTTCAGTCCAACAATATTTTCAAGGCCACCTATTCTCCATTCCTGAAGGGGAGAGAAGGATCACTTCCAGTTAAAAGTAGTTATAGAAGTTTACTGTAAACATGTACACTGTTTGCATGTAAACAAACAGATGTTCTCAGGTTGAGTTGGTTTCAAAATTGTTCTCATTACCTTATCTGTGATATTGACTATGGACACAGTTCTTACAATTACACCAGCTAGCAAAAAGCAAGCTTAGTCCTTTTCAGATTGGTTTCTCTTCAGTTGGAGATAACCATGTTGAGTTGTAGATGAGAAGGCTTGGGTTTATGTTATCTTTTAACCTCATAGATACTCTCTTTTTTGTTTCAACTGCTTTAGTCTTCCTGTCATCCTTGCACAATGCGGTATTTGATCTGAGTGTATTCATTCCTATTCATGTTTGTTACATATAAAGTTGGAGATTAATTTACAGGACATTGTGAGCTGGATATAAGTTTGTCTGATCAGATAGATATACAGCTATGCCGAGGCAGGAACACTGCCTCGGGTGCAGTGATAATCATAGGCTTGATGAACTATTCCTAGCAGTTCTAGCCAGCATAGGCAATGGTGAAGAACACTTCAATAGAACATCTGAATGGCCTCATGATTACCATTGTAGACTAATGTTAGGGTTAGCCCTGCTTGAAACACTTCTAAAAATGACAAAGAGAGAAGAAAGTACACCTAAAGCCAACAGTCTGTTACTGGAAGAGCCCTGTGATAAAGATATATCAGTCATAGAATCATAGAATTGTAGAGTTGGAAGAGACCACAAGGGCCATCCAGTCCAACCCCATTCTGCCATGCAGGAAATCTCAATCAAATCATCCCCGACAGATGGCCATCCAGCCTCTGTTTAAATACTTCCAAGGAGGGAGACTGGAGTGGTCCGAGGGAGTGTGTTCCACTGTCAAACAGCCCTTACTGTCAGGAAGTTCCTCCTAATGTTGAAATGGAATCTCTTTTCCTGGAGATTGCATCCATTGTTCTGGGTCCTATTCTCTGGAGCAGCAGAAAACAAGCTAGCTCCCTCCAAAATATGACATCCCTTCAAATATTTAAACAGGGCTATCATATCAAATCTTAGCCTTCTCTCAGGCTAAACATCCCCAGCTCCCTAAGTCATTCCTCATAGGGCATGATTTCCAGGCCCTTCACCATTTTAGTCACCCTCCTTTGGACACGCTCCAGTTTCTCAATGTCCTTTTTTAATTGTGGTACCCAGAACTGGACACAGTATTCCAGGTGGGGCCTGACCAAAGCAGAATAGAGTGGCATTATTACTTCCCTTGATCTAGACACTATACTTCCACTGATGCAGCCTAAAATTGCATTGGCCTTATTAGCTGCCTCATCGCACTGTTGACTCATATTCAACTTGTGGTCTACTTGGACTCCTAGATCCCTTTCACATGTAGTTTCATTCAGCCAGGTGTCACCCATCCTATAGCTGTGCATTTCATTTTTCCACCCTAAGTGCAGTACCTTACATGTCTCTGTGTTGAATTTCATTTTGTTAGCTTTGGCCCTGCTTTCTAGTCTATTCAGGTCATTTTGAATGTTGATCCTGTTCACTGGGGTGTTAGCTACTCCTCCTAATTTGGTGTCATCTGAAAATTTGATAAGTATACCCACAATTCTGTCATCCAAGTCATTGATAAAGATGTTGAATAACACTGGGCCCAGGATAGAACCCTGTGTTTTGTCTTTGATCTCAGATCAGCTGCCTCAAATTCAGCACCAAATCTGAAATAATTCTAAATTATAGACAAAACAAAGACTTGTAACATACACACAAAAAATAGTTACACCACTGAAGCCTGGGGCTACCTTAAGAGAAAGGTAAATAAAAGTAATTGAACTTGGAATGATTAAATTATGAGTCAGCAACTAGACTTCCTTGAGCTAAATCTGGCCCCTGCCATTATTGATCCATGATAGAAGAGAAGCAATTGCAGCAATGTATCTCTTCTCATTAATCAGAGGGGGGCAGATACCTCCTTTTATTCACAGGATCAATTGTATTGGCCAGAGTTTGGAAAAGTTACTTTTTTGGACTGCAGCCTCCAGATAGCATAAGAGAGCATTCCTTAGAATGGAACTGATTTGCCCCTAAAGAATTTTGTATTTCCCAAATTATTTTACAGCTGAATCATAACATGGAGGAATCTTCCCCCTCTTGACCTGGAGATTCCTGCAAAGAGCCTGGGACCTTCTGCACACAAAAGAAGGCTTATCTTCATTCCTATTGAGATGTATTTTTTCATTTCATGGTACTTGGTATTTCTGGTGATTCCTATGCACCGACTGCATAGGAGTGCAGAAAGCAATCTTATTCATATCAGGATGTTGCCTACTATTGTCTACTCTGACCAGCTCTTGAGTCTCCAGGATTTTAGGGAGGAATCTTTCCCCTCTTGGCCTGGAGATGCCTGAAAATTGAACCTGGGACCTTCTGCACACAAAACGTGTGCCCTATCATTGTGTTGCTTTCCCATCCCTGATTAGTGTAACTCTATATTTCTCCTGTTTCCAGCACATAGTCTTAGGGATGTGTCCTGCCATCAAAGCTCTGTGTCAAATTAGTGAAATGAACCAATATTATGTGTATGTTCCCTGTAACTTTTCTACTACCGAGTCTGGCACAGAGCTGTTTCTTGGAAGCTTGGTAAAGGCCTGACACCAGCTAACTCCTCCACCCATAAATCTTTAATGTATTATGACAACTGATGAGCAATTTGAGGGTAAAAATAGATTCCCTGCTGTTTTTATTAATCCATTCATTTTACTTTCATGACTATAATGCAAGAAGGTAAAGGAGGCATTATTTATCTAAGTTGTCATTAAGAAACCTTTTCTCCAAGCAAGCTGTTTTTAAAAAGTGTTGTGTGTCGTTTTCTCCTCCTCCCTTTTAATACAATCCTCCTTCCCCCCCCTCGCATTCTGTGCAAGAAGTAGTTGTGCTTCTTATCATGCTTCTTATCATATTTTTCTTACAAGACAGTCGATGTCTCACATAATTATATATTAGGATATTTTCAGATAAGAAGCTCTGGATGCCTTTGCTGAAGAGCTGAAAGGCTATAAATAAAACCTTTTAGCATTAAAAACTGAGAGGGATGGAAATGTCATGTCATGCACATATCTTAACAATTGTCATTTTAAATTGTTCATCTTTTCCTTTGATTTTTTTTTAAATACATCACCTGTAGGATATTACTGGGTCAACCAATATCTGAATTTGCCTGAAACTTTGTAAATAATAAGCTCATTTCTGGACTCAGAGTATACATGAAATGAAATGAAGCAGTAGAAAACTGAAATGCTGCAATGGAAACTTTCACCTTTCATATTCTTTCACCTCTGCTATTACAATCCTTCAGTGGTAGGGAGGGAGGGAAGGGGGACATACTGGATTCTTACTAAATACTTATCACCATTGGTGCAGTAGAAACTGTACCACTTCAGTCAGCATGCCGGAATACAATATTCAAATTCTTCTTTTTAAAGAAATGACTGTCATATGGCAGAGATCCCATGAAATTGCCTTAGGGATTTAATTCTAATAATTTTGTTGTTGCTGTTTGTTTAAACACTGAGGAATATTCTAAAAATGTCAGGAGATCTATTTCTTGAATGTTGCTACAATGCACTTCCCAATGCAACTGCTCCCCAACCCTTTTGGTGTAGCAGTCTTCCCTGCTAGATGGCAATTTCTGTGTCGGTAGAGAATAAGGGTGGCAGCAAAGATTCATTTTTAGCTGGATGCACAGAAATGGGCATCCTTAGGGATCTTGTGTGGGGTCTCAGGACATCCCTGAGGATAATGCTGTTGGGTTTTGTTTTGTGTTGGGTTTGTTGTTATTATCCTGTGAGTTCACCGCCATAGGAATCCATAGGATTCCAGCATAGGTGGGTTTTTCCATACGCCAGGATGGGTGGGTCTGGAATGGATATGCCGCATATAGGAAGGCCCCACTGTATTTGGTAGAAGTACTAGTTAGAACAATAGTTTCATATTACAAAGAAAGTTCACATAGGCCCATTCCAGACAGGCCTTGGCTCTGCCCCCATTACGTACTAGGGGTTGGCCGAGGATGCAGCATCCAATCAGGCCTCACCCCTAGTACGTACTGGGGGCGTCAAAATGGCGGCGCCCTATACACATGGGCGCCACCATTTTGACATGACGGACGCTTAGTGTCCGCATGTTGCAGCGTGGATGTGATGCCGTGAGTGTGCCATTGGCACCTTGTGGCGTCACAACTGTGCCACAAGAAGAACCTGCTTTTTGCGGGTTCTTTTTGTTGCGCGGGGGAGTCGCACAGTTTGTCCGCTGCGGCTCCCTCACGCAGCAAACACGGGTGCCGGCAGAGCGCCCTTTTTGGGCGCTCTGTAAAGTGCCATAAATTATGTTTTTGTTTGTTTTTATGTTGCATAAAACCACAATAAAATTTTACAGGTAAGAAAATAAGTTGTGGTGGCATAACATTGACCTTTTATCATTGTTATTCGTTAGAAGGATGCCAGCTGATACCTCACTTATGGTCAGATTCAGTCCACTGAACTTTGTTAGTTCAGACGATGTCCATTTCATGTTCTGCTCATTCTTCTCCATGTGTAGATCTAACTTAGAATACATAGGATGATGGGATTTGTAATCTTAAATTTATTAGAGACAGAAAGAATATTTTAAAATATTTGAAAAATGTTCAAAAAACATGTTTTTCGAATGTTGAGAAACCAAGAGGAGAAGGATCATGGAGGGCCTGTACACTGTTGAAATAATTCAGTTTGAAATCACTTTTACTGCCCTGGCTCCATCCTACAGAATCCTGCAATTTGTAGTTTTATGAGCTACCATCACTCTTTGGCAGAGAAGGTTAAATACCTTGTAAAACCATAAATCCCAGGATTCAATAGGCTGGAGCTACAGCACTTAAAGTGTTGTCAAACCGCATTATTTCTACAGTGCAGATGCACCTCTGAACTGATGAGCATTTCCACAGTTTAGGACTTATTCTGTGAAAAATTTGCATGTAGTTGTTTTGCTCAGCAAACAGCATTTTCTGCACAGCAAATAATATTTCTATATTGAAATATTATTTTGTGCACAAAAATGCTGTTCACTGTGCAGAAAATGCTGTAATAGGGGTTTTAGTCTGCATAAAACTCATACATGGTTATTTTAATAGAAGACAACGTTTTCTACTGAGAAAATGGCATTTTCTGTGAAGGAAATAATATTATTTTCCATTATGCTACAGCAAAACAACCTTGTGTGAACTTTGCACAGAACAAGCCAAGTTGCAAATAGCCTGTAAAAACTGTGTGGCTTTCATTGAGAAGAAAATTGCTGAAATTACTCATTGCTCTCTTTGAGAAATAACATAATTAAATATATTGCTAGAATCTATATACACACACACATTTTTTATCTTTCATGTTCATATTTCATAGCACGTCTTATCTGATATGATATGGTCCAGAAGGGTAAGAATTGCATATGAACCTGACTATTTTAAAAGTGGAAATGACCATCTGTTCTGAGAGTACTGATCTTGCAGGACTAAGTAGGCACAACAGCCATAGCACCCTCCTGATCTATTATGAAGCTAGACAGATGCATGAAAATTGAAACAGATATTTCTGATATTTCTACCAGAAGATTCAAAAGTACTGGAATTTTAATGTTCAACTAAATTCCATTTCTTGTTAACTTAGGGAGCAAGTCTCAGAGGCCCTACTATAGCTCTTGAGATTTGCACCAGCAATATCTGCTGTGATTGGTGGCTCGCTGTTTGGTTTTGGGGTTTGCACTGTGAATGCAATAAAAGCTCGAAAAGAGGGGGAGATGCAAATTGCTATCGTAATGAGCAGCATTTGTGGAAAATTAATTAGATCATTCCCCGGAGCAAAAGTAATTATGGTTTCTCCTTAAGAGAAAGAAAGAAAATATAGTTTTTACTAACATCTGCTGGCCTTTGTCATGGAACTTTAGGAGATGGCATCAGGTTCATTCCAGAAAAGGAAAGAAGACAACCAAGGGCAGGGATGCCTTATGATCAGAGGAGGAACATGCTACAAGATCAGGAAGAAATAAAAGAGATGATGGAAGCAATGAACAGAAAAGCTATATAAAAAAGATTTTTTAAAACGTACAACATATGGAATGAAGAACCATACGAAGATGACACCCCCTCCTCAAATATTAGTGAGTGAAGTTGATGCTGCAATAAGAGATATTGGAATAAATTCTACTATTAAAATGATAGTCTCACAAAACTACAATTCCTATAATCCCATAGCACTGAGCCATGGCAGTTAAAGCAGTGTCAAATTGAACTAATTCTGAAGTGTGAATGGACCCATTGTTCAATTATTTAGACTGATATTCATGCCTGAACAGGATACATTTTACAGAAGGAGGGTCTAAAAAAAAATCAGTAAAACTGATTTCTCGGGAAATAATTTTCTAGGATTAACTGCTGTGTTACCAAAATATCTTGTCTGCACAACACCTGAGCATTTAAAATTTAAAAGTGAAATTGTTAGTCACTAAAACCAGCTTCTTTTGAGCGGGGGTAGTTTAACACCTTTTATTTTAAAAATGTTATTTGGGGAGTCGGTAAACAAAAAGCATAACATTCTGTCTCAAGGGTGTGTGTGTGTGTGTGTGTGTATTTATATATGAAAAGATAACTAAATCAAGAATTATGATGTAAAGAGCCTTTGCAGTGGCTGCTCTCAAGACAGAGAATTCTCAAACTGGCCCACTCTCTGCTCCACTTCTAGGCCTAATAAAGATATCACTGGCCACCCTTGTTTGCTGCGCGAGGGAGACACAGTGGACAAACCGCTCCCCCACACAGCAAAAAGAAGCTGCAAAAAGCGGCTTCTTTTTCCGGCATTGTTGTGACTTGCAGCGTCACAAGGGCGCCAAGATGTGCGGACTCTAGGCGTCCATCGCGTCAAAATGGTGGCGCCCATCTGTATAGGACGCCACCATTTTGACGTCCTCGTTACGTGCGAGGGGCAAGGCACGTCAGGAAGTGCCGCCCCTCGTGCGTAATGACAGCGCCCAATAGGGCCCACCTATAAAGCGCCACTGTAAGCTTTATTTTGAATTTGGTTGTAAAACCAACATGGCCTATTCTTGTTGGGTGCCTTCATGTTGTTTCTAACTTATGACAACTCGAAGGCAAAAATATCATGGGGTCTTCTTGGCAACATTTGTTCAGAGAGTGTTTACCAATGAGTTCCTTTGAAGCTGAGAGAGTGTGACTTGCCCAAGGTCACAAAGTGGGTTTCCAAGGTTGAGCAGGGATTTAAGCCCGGTCTCCAGAGATGTACCAGGGGTATCATAAAGTAACAATTATCACCCAGAAGTTATTATGGTATGTTGATGAAATTTTGTCAGTGTCATCATGGATCCCTAAGTGCATGATATTGTTACATTATATTGTATTGTTATTTTTGTTACAGGTTGTACCAGAAATGACTAAAGTGTAAGATGGAGAGGATTGAGGTTCCAGAGTGATAAAGTTCCTGCATTTGAAGGGTAATAGTGTCTGGCAAATTCATGATGAGATGATGGTAGTTTATGGAAATGATTGCCCATCTTATGACACTATTGTGAGGTGGAAAAGGAATTTCCAAACTGGTCACATGTCCCTCACAGACAAGCCAAGACCTGGAAGACCATCATTGATGGACGATGCAGCCACAGTGAAGAAAGTGGAGTGTTTAATCCTGGAAGACAGATGGGCAACCATCCAAATGATCATGAATGAACCTGGTCTCAGTTATGGTAGTGTGTGGGGAATTATTCATGATGAACTGCACATGTCTAAGGTATCTGCACACTGGGTTCCATGTTTGCTAACCCATTTCCAGAAACAAACACAGTGTGATCTTTCAAGACAGATGTTGATGCAGTTGGAACAGGATGAAGAGGATTTGTTTTGGTCGTCTGGTAATCATGGATGAATCTTGGATCTATCAGGATGGTCCAGAGACCAAAACTATGAGCCTGGAGTGGAAGCATGCTGATTGCCCGTCCCTCCAAAAAGGCAAAGGTTCAAAAGTCAGGAGAGAAGGTCATGCTCTCAGTTCTTTGGGACTGTCGTGGAGTCATTCTCATAGATTACATTGCAAAGGGATAAGCCATCACTGGAACATACTACAGCAATCTTCTGGACAAGTTGTAAGATGTTCTGGAAAAGAAACGTCATGGTAAGGTCTCCAGAGGCATTTGTCTCCTAGCTGACAATGCACCAGCTCACTCAAGTTGCAGTTAACAAAGCAAGGGCATGTGAGATTTTGGAGCATCCACCTTATTCTCCCGACCTCACACCAAGTGACTTTTTCTTGTTCCCAGAAATGAAAAATCCATTGCGGGGTCGCCAATTTAACAACACAAATGACGTCATAAGGTGGAAGAGTGGTTTAAGGCACAATCTGCAAACTTCTACAATAATGGTATTTGGAGGGTCAAGAAACGCTGGGGAAAAATGTGTAAATCTGGATGGTGACTACGTAGAGAAAAGTTAACAACTACAAATCAAAACAAACTTTCTGCCAAATTTTTTTAGAGTTGATAACTTAAAACTTTACGATACCCCCTCGTAGTCCAACACTCAAACCACTACACCACCCTGGATCTCTTCAAACATGTATAGAACATCATTAAATAAAGTCATTCATGTCATACTTTCTTTCAAAGAATGCATAGTGTATGATAAAAACAAAAAGAAAACACTTTTCAATATACTGAAATGAAACAAAAACAAAACACAGTGCAGCTGATTTTTTAAACTACAGGGTGTTATTATGGATAGGTGGCAATCTGTTTTCATTTCATTCCAGAATCTTCAAATATCTTCATACCTTTTATGGAAAGAAAGTTAGGCTGAGTGTAATCGGAAGATTAAATTGTTCAGATGTAGGCAAACGTAACACATTTATCTACTGAGGCAAAGGACTTGGAGTGTTTAGATCTTAAAAATCTGTGTACTTAGCCATTTGTGATGATGAATTAAGAGTTCAGCATCACCTCTATTTCTTAACAAACTGCACTCCTTTAACACCTACATAGCAGGCAGGTACAACATGATCTTCTCCATGCTTGAAATAACTATACTTACTGGATTTGGCCACTAGAGATAGGGGAAAATTTTGTTTCATTTTACCAACATTCACACTGAGCACTGTCAAAACTGCTGTAACACAGCGCTGTCAAAACTGTTGTAAGCAACTGCTGTAACTCAGTCTCCATAAAGAGAATATAAAAAAAAACCAAACCTAAATATGGATTCATGCATTCCTAGCTACTTTTTAAGTAACTTACTGAGTTATAGCAGTACACTTCAGCTTTGCAGCACGAGATCTATATTTATATCTATCTATATCTGTATCTATGTCTCTTGATTTTAATTTCCGCCAAAAATTAGTTGCTGCAGCAACTGACTAAATTTGTTGTTGTCGTTGTGTGCCTTCAAGTTGTTTCCAACTTATGGTGACCCTAAAGTGCAGACTACATTTGTACTTTGAACTCAGTTTCCAGCAACTGAAGTAAACTGAGGGCAAACAGGGGACGTGAGAGAAGAAAAGAGAAAACAAGACATTTTAAAAGCAGCTGATGACAGAGCAATAATTGGGACTGTTCCTGCCAAGTGGGGATATTTGGACAATAAGTCACATAAAGAAAAGAAAAGCCGTGGCAAAACACAAAGGCTAATTAAATTGTGTTATTTGTTCTCAGTAGGCATTACAAGATTTGTATTATTTATAATAACTACAGGGGACCACTTCACACTACAGTTATAGACTCTTGACTCCAATTTAATTGCCATGGCTGCATCCTATGGAATTCTGGGCTTTGTAGTTTGATGAGGCAATATAGCTCCCTGAATGAGAATTCTAAGTGTTCTGACCCATTATAATTACAAATGAGAGCTAGCTTGATGTAGTGTTTTGAGCATTGGAGTATGACTCGGGAGACCAGGGTGTGATTCCCTGCTTGACCAGGGAAATCCACTGAGTGACCTTGGTCAAGTCACACACTCTCAGCTCTCGAAAATCATTATGATAGGTTCATTTTAGGATTGTGATAAGTCAGAAATGACTTGAAGACATAGAACAGCAAAATAATTACAAACATGGCAATGCCTAAAAAGGCAGTGGGTGCATCTACACTGTAAAAATGATGCATTTTGACACCACCATCCTCGGATTTGTAGTTTTACAAGCTCCTTAACCTTCTCTGCCAAAAATTGCTGGACTGGATGGCCCTAGTGGTCTCTTCCAACTCTACGATTCTATGATTCTATGATTCTATGATTCTTATAAAACTACAAATCCCAGGAGTCTGTAGGATGCAGCCACAGCAGTTAAAGTGGTTTGAAACGGAATTATTTCTAAAGTGTAGAAGCACCCAGTGTTGAAACTGTTGCTGCCAAAGTAGGCATTCTCCTTGGCCAGCCTTCCCCTCACAAAACCTGGGGGCATTCATAGTACATAATTGTACGATCTTTCACTTTACAGGTAACTGTCATGTCTCCATCCTTCGAAGTCCTGGTATTTGCAATTTAGCTCAGGATATTTAGAATTCTCATTCAGGGTGCTATAATGCTTCATCAAACTACAAAGCCCAGAATTCCATAGACTGCAGCCATACTGATTAAAGTGGAGTCAAGAGTGCTATAACTGTAGTGTGAAATGCCCCCCTGTGGGGCAGAGAGAGTCTAATGCCAATGCTGGAAATTACTCCAAGCAGAAAACTTTCCAGTATTGCCACTTTTCTTATCAGCCTTTCAAGGGAGGGAATGCCCTGATACAAGCTGGAGGCCAGTGAAATGCCACGGGAAAACAGATAACTTAGGCCTCATTCTCACTTACAAAAAAATCAAATTGTGATGTGAATCAATGGACTGGTTTGGCAGCGGTGCATGAGTCACATCACATTTTCCCCAATCGCATTTTCTTGCTCTAAAATAAAATAAAATAATCCACTTGTGGTTCACATTGTCAAATGAATCGATTCAATTTAAATTGTTTGCTGTGGCAGTCTTTCAAAATAACCCACTTGTAGTTCACATTGGCAAATGAATCGGTTCAATTTGAAACGCTTTCAGTGATATATATTTTTCTCTCTGTCCATCACTGCAATCGCATTTACGTACTTCCGTAAACACCTACAAGCAACAACTGTCAGACATTGTGCTAAAATACAAAAGAGAAGCCACCCAGCAATTGGTCATGTGGTCGTGTGAGCAGTAAAAATGGTGCTTGACCAAGAGAGAAAGGGAGGGTAGAAGGGTGGGTGGACACAGGTTAATTTCTGCTTCTCCATCTGGTGACCTCTTGTCATGTCATAGTAAACCGATTCTGATCCACATTCCATTGACACTGGCACTGAATTGATTCCTGAATTCGATTCTTCAAATCTATTCTTGAAATTGATTCCGATCTGCATCTGATTCACAGTTGCGTTGAATCAATTTATCCAAAAAGACACGGAAAAAATCTGCATAAAAAAGAGCATGTCTCGAGCATGGTCCCCCTCTTTTGCAAACCAGGGTCATTTGAACTGCTTCATACCGATTTGCAAACTGGTTTAAAATCTAGTGGGAATGAAGCCTTATTTGAGTTCCAGGTTTATATTGATGGCAAAAATTGTGAGACACTACCTTGTGGCTTTTGAGAGACTTTTTGTGATTAAATAAATGGTCCCTCATTAGGCCCAGGAGTGTCTCAAGAGTGTTTGCCCTTTTCCCACTGTGATAAAAGGATTTTTTTTTTCCTAAGGCTTGACACAAAGAAGATTATATGGTAATACTGCCTTGAACAGGAGTGTTTCATGCTGCAGCAGGTAAAGGGAATGGTTTAATTCAGCACTTCCCTGCTTTAAAGACATCACACATGTTTATGTATGTTTAGCCTGGAAAAGAGAAGGGAGCTGGGTATGTTTAGCCTCGAGAAGAGAAGATTAAGAAGTGATATTGTAGCCCCGTTTAAATATTTGAATGGGTGTCATATTGAGGAAGGAGTAAGCTTGTTTTCCACTGCTTCAGAGACTAGGACATGGAGTAATGGATGCAAACTAGTGGAAAATAGATTCCACCTCAAAATTAGGAAGAATTTCATGATGGTAGGAGCTGTTTGACCATAGAATATTCTGTCTCTGAGTATGGTGGAGTCTCCTCCTTTGGTGGTTTTTAAGCAGAGGCTGGATGGCCATCTGTTGAGGGTTCTTTGATTCCGTGTTCCTGCATGGCAGGGGGTTGGACTGGATGGTGCTTGAGCTATCTTCCAACTCTAGGATTCTATGAAATAATCTTGGTATCAGGGAAAGGGTGCTACCTCGGCTACCCCAAAAGCCCCAATTCTAGAACAAGTTGGTTTGATTTTCTGGAGAATATCACACTGGGCTAAACAGGTTCTAAAAGTGGGTTCCATTATCCAAGCATTTTGGTTCATTCCAAAGAACTTCAGACATTTTTTGGGTAGGGCTAGAAAAATGTGTTTTCCTCTGATCCATGATGGTGTGGTAGTGTGTTCAAGGTGTAGTAGGGAAGGGTTCCAACCCATGGCATTACCCTTTCCTAAAATTTCTGAATGCAATATTTTCAGTGAGAGTTTGTGTGGCATGTCACCAGAATTATTTCTTCTCTGTTTCCTCCCTTTCTCTTCTTTCTTAACTAAGGGTCTTCAGCACAGCTAGTTACAGACTGAGAGCTGTGAATGTGGGTCTGTTTATTTTGTTGTTGTTTGCTCAGAGAAATAGTAAGGCTCTTCTGGAGCTGCTTGTATATGTGCATTTCTGAGTGATAAACAGAGAGGTCTTTTTCCTCCTTATTTTTGTTAGTTTTGTATTTAGTCTACTGAAAGATACTTCTATTTGAGGAGTGTACAGTTAGAGCCATTTTAAAAAATTCTTCTAAAGTTATTATCATAAGTATATTACATATCTGTTTGGAGCTCAGGCAGGTCCATCTAGACTTGATAATTAATTTATATTCTCTCCTCCTGAAAATTCAGTCTAGGGTCTGTTTGTTCATTCAGAAATTTAGTCATTAAAAATTGACAATCTTTCTGGATCCACCAAGTCAAAAACAGACACAGTAGTGTTTCCTTCATAAACTGGGATAGACAGCACCACACATTTAGTTGTTTATTTTCCAGTTTATTTTGAAGTAGCATTGGGAAGCTGTTTTGTTTTCACAAATGGGACTGACCGACTTACCAGGCCGGGCCAGTTGCTGTGGTGGAGGGGAAGCTGGAGGCCCTGCACGCAATGGCTCGGCCTGCCAGGCTACGCACAAAGCTCCCAAGCCTCCACCAGCCGTGTGGAGGCGCATTCTGGCTAACGGCACTTCTGGTCCCACTGGGACCACAACTCCCAGGTGCCCTGGGAGCAGAAGCGGCACACCACTTCCAGTCTTTTTCGGACTTCAACTCCCAGGTTCTTCAAATCGATTCTGGGAGCAGAAGTGGCCCGGGATTGGTGGGCTGCACAGTATGCTGCCCTGAGATTGGCTAGGAGGTTGGGGTGGGCAGTTCCAACTTGCTTCCTGGCTGCTGATTGGCTGGCTGAACTTTATAGGGCTGTGCAGGCGGTGCTTGGTGCCATTTTTTCTTGCAAGTTCCCACCCTCTCTTCCTTGTCCAGGGTTGGTATTGTGCTGTCACAACTTTCCAAAGGCGGGAGCATAGGTCTTGGATCTTATGGCCATGGTTTCCAGTGCTGCGGAGCACTGGATCAAGAGTCCCATTGGGACCCAGGAGTACTGAGGGCCTAGCGATATCACCACTGCGGCTTTGATTGAGCGTTCCCCAGTGAGAAAGGGTGAAGATGTGCATATGCACATAACCGGCTCCCTAAGTGGATGGTACATGTTAAGCTGGTTGCCCTCTGCCATCCTGAAGCCTGGCCATGACCAAGCAATTCAGTTAATCAACCAACCTGGGTTGTTGGATGACAGATCCAGATCCTATGCTTTTCAGGCTAACCCTCTATGCTTACTTACTGTAGTCAATAAAGTTGCGGCCTTTTTCCTGCCAATTGGCTGTCTGTTGTTTTTCTACGCCTCCGCCCCTCATCCACAGCAACAGAAGTGAATGGGAGGAGTGCAATTCAGATTCCAAGACCACAATCTGGATCTGGATGCTAGGTAAGATCAGGTTTGAACCTGATCCATCCAGAATTGAATTTCTGAATTAGACCTGGATCATGAGGCCCATGCACAATTCTAGTTCTAGCTGAGGGTCTTCCCAAATATTAGTTTTTGTTATAATAGGAAAGTGTTTTGTTTTTTTAAAGAAACCAAAGATTGAAACGTTCATATAAGAAAACTCAATCTTTAATTTATAAAGCAGTCAAATTCAGGAACATCTTTAATGTATTACAAGGGTTGTTGCATCACATAAAACTGATAATTACGCAAAAACTCATTATACTGATTCACAAACATGGTTTAGCTATTCTAATGTATTATGCAACCTTTATGCTTCAGATTCTTACATAATCCCAATACCGACAAAAATGGTGCAGCAGTACAGCAAGTTTAGATTTTGCTATGGAAACGGATATTTTTTTCCTATGATCACTAGTCAGAGACAGAGAGAGAAAAATCCCCCAGTGTGTATGGCAGCACATCTTTTACCAAAAATGGTACAAGACAAAGTGCTTTAAATAATGTAGAAGTAGGGAAAATGTTCAGGGGAAAACAGGTGCTTTTCTTTTTAAAAAATAATTATTTAGAGCTCTTTCAAAGCCTTAGAATCCTCTATGTAGTTCATCTGAAAAACATCCATATTAAACTAACCTATTTTCCTTCTTGCCTTTTTGGGCTTTCTTGCTATTAAAAACACAATTATCAAGATAATTATTCATGTATTTTTAAAAGGATTTTGCATTTGTAAGAAATATTTTATTCCTTCCATTTCATCTTTGCCTGTCCAGTGAGTCTCAGCTATCTCTACATGATGCAAGAATCTGTACACCTAGAATAAAAATTCCACAGAGACGTTAGGAATGCTAGCTTTTTTCATGGTGTAGATACTTTGAAACTCAATAGTATTTCTATTTAAGTCAAATATGATGCCCTCTTTTTTGAGTGACACACATCTTCCATGGTTAGCTGATATTGTCATCTCATCGCCATAACCACAATTTTAGCATTTCTATGGCTATTCATACAGTCTGATTATAAAGGTCCTTGCTGGGCCCGAGTTCACTCCACGCATCAGAGGAAGTAGACTAAGTCTACGAAAGCTTATGCTACAACTTCTTTCACTCAGTTTCAAAAGTGCTACAAGATCTCTTTGCATACTGATATTCCAGACTAACATGGCCAAGTCTCTGATATGTACTTTTGATCAGGTATAAGCAGTCACTCTACAGATGCTCTCATGCTGAGCAGAAGTAACTGAAGAGGGATTTCAAGCAAGCTCAGCAGCAAATATTTAGAGTCTTTGCTATTCAATGAGTATTCATATTATATTGTGAACCCTTCTTGGGCCTGTTACAGAGTGCCAAAATAAAGCTGCTTCGGGTCTCTCTGGAGGTATGCTATTTAAATGATGCATGGGTCCTAAGAGTCCAGAGGTCACGCCAAAGCCACACCCCATTCCTAAGCATTGGAGTGCAGCTTTGGTGCAGCTTCCAGATTCTTAGGATGCATGCATCATTTAAACAGTATACCTCCAAAGAGACCCGAAGCAGCTTTATTTTGGCACTCTGTAACAGGCCTTGGTTGTTCCATCACAGGACTTTCTCCTTGGGAAGGAAGCCTGACAATGGAGGGGAGAAAAGGCAAACACACATACTTCCCAGCTGTTCTATCACTGAGCTGCCTCCCTAGAGAGGAAGCCCAGTAATGGAGGAGAGAAGGGGTGATCGTGCATTCTTTCCAGGTGACACCCTCCACACCGGGTGACCCCCCTCCCCAGCTAGAGACACCACTGTTCATAGTGTATATGACTGTCTCTGAATTCCTCATCAGACCTTTTCACTCAGTTTTTGGGGAGAGTGGGCTAATTGTGAGACTTTTTTTGCAAATTGTGTGAATGATTTTTGTACGAAGTACAACTTTTCTTTAAGAAAATGGTGGTTTGAGTGTAATGGTGTAATGGTTTGATATCTCATGTTATTCTAAACCTGTGAACCATAGTTTCTTGGTTTGGAGAACAGAAGAAGCTACATTTTAAGGGAAGAGCTCTTGAGAGGAACAGCAAAAAGGCTCATTCATATCTTGCGATAGTAATGATCATCATTGCCTTGATTTAATGGGGGAAATATTGATTTAATAGTTACATAGAAAGGCAAAAGTAAACCATAGTAACACCAGGTGGTAACTGTAGCAAGGGAAGTTTTATACAGTCTTTATGAGGCATAACAAAGCCAGACTTAATTACGCTACATTATTGGGGAAACAGACTCATTATACTGCTTGGGTTACAAAGAAAGAGAAGAAATTCTGGGCATGATTTCAAGTGTGAAAAGGTGTCCAGTTCTCTAAGGATTTCCAGGAGAGAGTTTGTACAAAGATGTGCCAATGTTCTTCATTCAAGAATATGGGGAAACAGAAAATCTTCCTTCTTGTCTCCAGCTTGGTATATTCAATAAAATATGCGTAAGTTGGTAAAAAGGACAATGTAAAAGAACATGGCTAAGAGAGACAGATATGCTTGTGATATGGGATCCTCTTATATTTTCCCTCTAATTCAGTTGTCAGTAGCACATTAAACTGTGCCAAGGTAAAAGCTTTCCTGTACGTAGGAACAGTTAGGTCTGTCAGGTCACTGGGACAGCCAAAAGGTTTTGCAATAATTCCTAGAAAGGGATATTTGGTGACTAAACGTATGTGATTTTGTAACTCTTATGTCCCTTTTTTGTTGTTGGGTGGTAGATTTACCATTACTGTACCCAAGTGCTATTAAAGCATTAGGTGTAAATCTATATGCTAGAAGTTTCTTGTATAGTGACTGTTTCCATGCAGATTGAAAACTGTCAGTTAGTGTTAGAGGAGCCAGCCCAACTGGAAAAAAGATACATTTTTGTCAATAATCCCCAGATGGGGATGCATATTTTTCAAGTAAATGCTGAAAGATCTACAGTTGAACGACCGCATCTAAAACCACCTTGTTCATAACCAATATATTTTTCTGTTCTTGCCAATCCAGTATTTTTGAGTGCAAATGATTGGATACAGCTTACCAATAATACTTAGCAAGCTGACTGATCTGTAGTTAGCCAGGTTTGATTGTTCTGTTTTATGGATTGGGATAATGATTGCCAACTCTCTGTTCTCAAGACAGTTAGCTGAACAGTCATTCAAGTAAAAAAATGAGCTAAAACTGTGAGCCACCAAGCTAAGTTTGCTTTAAACATTTCTGGAGGAATATTATCACTCCCTAGTGCTTTACCTGGTTTTAGCCGTAAAATTAATTTGGACACCTCAGTGCCAGTAACAGGGAGCCATTCAGGTAAATTACTTCTCTCAAGGTTCATAAAGCACAGGGTCTTGATCCATAATGTAGATATTACGAAAGCAGGCTTTCCAAGAAGATGGTGGGAAATTACAATCCATCATGGGGACAAAGTTACAGAGAGCTCCCATTACTATTCTCCAGAATGTAACTGAATAATGCATCCTAGAGGCATCCTAAAGTATATATTGCATCCTAAATAATGTATCCTAAAGCCTGTCTCCTTTTCTCCTTAATCAAGGTTTTGTACCTGCTTTTCAGGATAGAACAGTTCTTGGGCAGGGTTGTTAAATTTCATTCTCTGTTGGCCGTATATCATACGATTAGGGCATTGTTCATAACAATGCATTCATGATCAAAGCAAAGTTTGGAATTATGATTTGTGATGCGTGGTCTATTTAAAGATTTAAAGGTCAATGTGTGTTGTAAGGACTTAATCAGCTTTTGGAATCTATTTTTGGAATCTATGTTGGGAGTTTTGCTAGGGTGGGTAATGTCAAACTTCCCTAAATGTGAGTTTTCCTGCTGTTATGTTTTCATTAAGCTCAGTTATTGTTCCCATTCCTTTCAGCTCAAAGCATTCCATTATTATTATTATTAACCTTTATCTATAAAGCGCTGTAAATTTACACAGCAGTCATGGACTCAAATTCCCACTGCATTTCGGCCAAAGAAGTTTGCATTAGGATTGATGAGAGTGTAGAAACCAGGGAGGTTGATTGCCCTATGATTAAGGGAATTGAAGAATCCCAGGGAGGCTGTTATAATACTAGCAAAACCATCGTTTCCACATGTACTTCAAATTTCACTTGACAACCTTTCAGCAGGGGTTATAGGTCCTGACTTTGAGAAATTATTATTCATTCTGGAGTTACAGCTCTAAGATCCATATCAGTTAACGGTAAGCTGATCACCTGATATGGTCTGTGGGTTGTGTAAGAGTACACCCTTCCTCTAAAGCCAGTTTCATTAGGATGCTTTCCTTGTAGGATCCTCAGTATTAATTGTGGGAATTAATGTTGAAATGCATAAGATCATTTGTCTGCCCAAAAGTGTCAGGAAACTGTCTGCATCAGTGAAGCTGTAGAGTCCACTGTCCTGCTACTTTCCCCTTGGAGTTTCTTTCTAGGAGATATCAAGGTAAGCAGAGGTTCTCGAGAAGGAGCCAACAGTTAACCACATTTCTTTTAACCCATCCAGGCTGGTGGCAAAACCAGCTTGATCTTTTTTGAATGAGGACACAAAAGAATCTGACACTTATTTCTCCATGAGATGTTTCATAATAGCACTTGCACCTCTTGGCATTTACAAGAAGTTTGCTTAGGAAGAAGTGGTGATGAGCCTTGTGCTCTAGTTGCCAAGTCATGTGGGGTGGCATTGTATTGGTTAGCATTAGGTGTTCTAGTTTAAATAATTAATTTGTATTATTATTTAATATTACATAAAAACAAAAACAATACAACACATAAAAACAAACAGACAAACAAATAAATGTAAATATATACATAATATTGTCCACAAAGGAGACACCTACATGATCATTAGTTATTATTATTATTATTATTCTTTATTTATATAGCACTGCAGATTTGCATAGCACTGTACATAAAAACATAAAGTCTACTTTGTCTATTGTTATTTACAAGTCATACTTTCTTTTCTTAACAGAATTTAACTTCCATTCTGATTCCACAATTTTGGCACTTCTCCCCATGTCTTTTCATATTGTTGAATTGACTTTCCAGCATTAAACATAGTTAGTCTGTCCATAACTGCCAGTTCATTTAATTTTACTATCCATTCTTTCAATAATGGTATTGTGTCAGTTTTCCAGTACCTTGCATACACCATCCACATGGCAATTATCATATATAAAATTAGACTTACTTATTTTTAGATTGTAAGCCTGAGGGCAGGGAAATGTCTAATTAACAAACTGTAAAGCTCTGATAGCCTTGGCTAAAGAGTGGGGTATAAATAAATTATTATTATTATTATTATTATTATTATTGGTATATTTTTCTGCAAAGTTTCCCCTATGATTTTATGTATACTTTCCCAATAATTTTTAGCTCTTCTGCACTTCCACCACATGTGATACATAATACCTGGCTTAGTTTTATATTTCCAGCAATTATTATTATTATGTTCTTTCATTCTGGCTCATTTAGTTGGTGTCTTGTACCATCTATAAAACATTTGAAGGTATTACCATTTTGTAAATTTCAGATTGTTTTCCCATGCATTCTCCCAGTTTATCAAGAGTATTTGATTTCGGATATCAACATTAGGTGTTCTGAAGGTTTTCTTTAAGGTTAATGAGCATGTTGCAAGCTCACAGGAAACTCTTAACAATGAATATTTGAAAAGCAGAAAGGAAATCCTTCATTTTAAATAACATAGATGGTATAATAGGAATTGTTAAGGTTATTGGGATTCTTTTGTGAACAAGTGGGCTTGGAAGCCCATCTATGGCAGTAATATCAACAGGAAATCGGTTCTTACTGAGATAAAATCTTATTATTATTATTATGCACAGTGCTGTACATACAAACAATAAGAGTAAACCTGTCCACTAAGAAGTAATAGCATAATACATATAAATAATACATAACAATACAGGAAAGGGTTCAATAAAACAGGCAAAAAATTAAAACCGTCAAATAGCAAATAATAGTCATGCAATGCCTGGGAATGCTTTTCTGAACAGGATGGTCTTCAACTCAGTTTTGAGTTAGATAAAGACAGAGCACTACAGCAAGCCTCCTGAAAGTCAGTTGCTTGCTAACCAGGCAAAGACCAAGCTCATTCAGAATAGAAAGAACATCTTGCCACTCTTTTTGAGTCCCGGTAGCCCCTATTAATCATGGAGCATAGTTAATGGTGTGTTTATAAAACTCAAGTAGAGTTATCATTGCCTGCTCTTTGCAAAAGCTGACCTTGTCTCAGTTCTTTCCCACACCTAACTCCTTCATTAAATTTTATTTTCCTCTGCTGGGAGGTTGAGCCTGAGAATTTTGCTAAGCTTTGGAGCTCTCTGGAGCATTTCTAGGTCTCAAAAGACTGTTTAATGTTAGTGGCATGGTTATTTATTTCAATTAGCTGTTCAAAGATAGATATAACTGGCAGTCAAGAAGCACTGGCATGCCACAATTTCTAGTGTGTCTGTTCTCACTGTTGCTGCCGTGAAGCACCTTCTCTACATGATGGAGAATTCAACAGTGCAATCTCACTTGACCCAAGAATAAATTGCTGTATGCCTCTATGCTAGCTGAGAAGGATAAAGACAGCTTGGGTGCCAGGAGCTTCTCAGAGTCTAACAGTAAGAATCTGTTCAAAGTGGGAATTGAGTTGAGTTACAGATTCTTTGGTGGTAAGCATTTTAGCTATCTTCAACAGCTTCAAGGATCTAGGTTGCTGTGAAACACCTGGGCTTGTTCTGGACCATTTTTTTTTCTTTCCCAATCCAGAGATCCAAGCTGTTCCTTGGCTTTCCTTAAGTTCTATCTTTTCCTTACAATTCCTTGTGTTTCTTTTCTTTCTTTTCTGGCTTGGACACACCTTTGCCTCTTGGTTCTTGGGTTTCTCTGGATGTGAAGTTGCACGTAAAAACAAAATCTTGGCCAAGTTCTTTGTTTGCAGAAAGGATTTAAAATAATAAAATTACCAAGTATGAAACAGTAAAATAATAAAACAATAAAACAAAAAAGCTTAATGATAAAAGCAAACAAACTGTAGCAAGCAGAGTTAGTACTTCTGTTGCTGAAGATTTTCAGTCCAAATCCAACTTCAGCCTTCCTCAGACACTCCTAGACATAAGTATTTTTCTTCTGTCCTCAGTCAGTATCCATACATTTTCTCCCCGATATGTGCTTCTATGTGCACAAGCAGTTTCCTTTTTTTGTGGGACATTTGTTTCCAGATTTGTATTTAGGGTAACATAATAACCTACACAACAGGAAAAAGAATTAGCAGTGCTGTATTTGGTTGGTCCAATAAAGGTATCATTGTTTGGATGTTACTGTTGCCATCCTGTATCTTTTCTCTCCCAATAGTAGGCAGCCAGACATTTCAAGGAAATCAACAAGCAAGGTAAGTTTCACCTCTTGAACTTTTGCTGCAAGATAGCTAAACTTTTTTTAAGGTGACATCTTGTGAGAGAGTTGGGGAGAAAAGGACAAGAATAGGAGTCTATGGGCCGGAACAGACAGGCCAAGATAAAGCTTCTTTGGGTCACTTTGGAGGTATGCTGTTTACATGCCGCATGTGTCCTAAAAGTCCGGAAGCCATGCCAAAGCCACGCTTCTGTCCTAAGGACTAGAACGCAGCTTTGCCGCAGCGTCTGGCCTCTTAAGATGTGTGTATCATTTAAACAGCATACCCCCAAAGTGACCCAAAGTAGCTTTATTTTGGCCTGTCTGCTCTGGCCCTAAATCTAGTAGCATGCAACACAGCAGTTAAAACCACAAGGTTTTAGTGAATCTTAATTTAGCCTACAATTCACTGGCTAGGTCTAATCTGCACTGCAGAATTAATACATTTTGATACTACTTTAACTGCCATGGCTCAATGCTGTGGAATTCTGGGATTCGTAGTCTGTTGTGACACCCGAGCTCTCTGACAGAGAAGTCTAAATATCTCATAAAATTATAAATCCCAGAATTCTATAGAATTGAGCCATGACAATTAACTTGTTATCAGTCTGCATTATTTCAGCAGTGCAGATTAGACCCTAGTCTCCCAAGTGAGCCATTGTTCCTCGACCTATCTGTCATGCAGAAATAATATAGTTTTGTCCTGTACCACTGTACTGCTTATAAATATACAGTAAGAATGCCACATAGAGCACTTTGGGAAATGCTATATAAATATTGTATTAGTAAGTTTTTACAGTGTTGGCAGTAATGGAATGTTGGGCCCTCTGCTCAGCTATGCTCCAGGGCTCCAAGTTTCTCTCCCCTGCCAACACTCATTTCTCATGCAGACATATGTAAGCTCTCATATTCTCATAAAACAAGGAATTATCTAGAACATGATGAATGTGGCCAGGATATGCCATGTGCATATATGCTCTGTGTTCATTTGTTTTCTCTCTCTCTCCTCTCTCTTGCTAACTGTGTTTGCTAACTCCCTCAAACTTCTCCCTGCCGCCTCTTTTGCTGTTGTTTGACTTGTTGTTACCAGTTTATCTCATTTTCCAGTTTATATACAAGTTGAATTACAAGGTCCTATTTTCTTCCTCTGCTCCGCCACCTCCTACCCACAATTTCTTCCAATTACCTGCTTTTACCAGAGCTAGGAAAAGTTACTTTTTTAACCAGAATCTTTAACCAATGTGCTTTCAGGCCAAGCTCTTGTTTTCACTTTGCACAAATTGCCTGATGTCTTGCTAGTGAATTATAATTGTGTACATCAGATTGCAGAGGTGGGAATTGTGTTTTAACTAGGCAACAACCATCTTCTCCAAACCCACTTGTAAGGAGCATAGCCCCTGCAATACAGCCATTTCCATGTTCTGGAAGGCAGGGGGAAGAGAAGAGACACGGCTAGCTATTTTCCAGCAGCTGGACATACAGCAAGGGTATTGTCTACAGAAACCCTTGAGAACTCCCAGAGGTCTCCTAGGTTATTAGTGCAATGCGCCCAGCTATAGGAAAACAGCTGGACATGTCCCCACTCTTCACCTTGCTCTCTGATAGCATGGAAATTCCCATAGAGGGCTATGCTGCTTACAAAGTGGATTTTGGGGTCTAGCATCAAGAGTCATAGCTATAAAGACATTGCTACATGAATTGTGCATCTCCCAGTATAAGATCTTGGCTATTGTTTCTTACAAACTCAGGATTTTTTTATGTAAAGAGAGGGAGAAGGAACTGTGGGGAAATGCAGGGAAAAATGATGGAAATCAGGATCATGGTCAAAACATGATCCTGCCATGCTTAATGACTGTGCTTTGGCATATGTGTGTTAATGTGGAATGACTGGATATACTATCCTATTGGTAATTCCAGGGGGGAAAAGAAAATATTGTGTATCACTAGTAACCTAGGATAATGAGCAGATGAATGGACAAGAAGTATAAGCTGTAAATTATCAAGGTTGTTCTTGTGTGAAGCCGTAGCTTGCTATGGGGGAAGGAAGGAGGGGTAAGACCAGGGAAGACAGCATGTTTTGAGCTGCTGACAAGTGGGATGAATTTGTATTGAGGTAATGGATGAATTGTTAAAACTCTAGGTTCACTGTGTAACTGAAAAAGTTATCCACTCCTGACAACATCTATGTTCTGTGATCTACTCTGCTTACTGAATAAAGCTTTTCTGAATCTGCTGAAGGCTTGTGTTCCATGAGTGGAGTTATCCTGTAAATTACAATAGAGCAGCAGACTAAAGAGAGATTGTGAGGTGGTAGTACATTGGCTTTTGTGGTGTGATATGCTCTGGCTATTGCCTTTAACATAACACATAGTTCAGGAACACAATAATAATAATAATAATACAATTTATTTGTATCTCGCCCCTCTGAGAACAATCGGGGTGGCTAACAAAGTTAAAAATACACAACATATAAAATCCCTGGTACCTCCCCTCCCCTCCCCTCCTGGCAGCCTGTTTGCTCTTCATCCTCTTTCATTTAGCACAGAATATCTTTCCTTGCACTACTAATGGGCCTGAACAGACAGGCCAAAATAAAGCTGCTTTGGGTCACTTTGGAGGTATGCTGTTTAAATGATGCATGTGTCCTAAGAGGCCGGCAACCGAGCCAAAGCCACGCTCCAATCCTAAGGACTGGAGTGCAGCTTTGGTGCAGCTTCTGGCCTCTTAAAATGCATGTGTCATTTAAACAGCATACCTCCAAAGTGACCCGAAGCAGCTTTATCTTAGTCTGTCTGTTCAGGCCCAATGTTAGGTAGTCTTGAATCCAAGTGCTTATGCTCAGCGTGATACTGGATTTCCAATTTGCAAGATGATTGCAACCAATGTGGCTCTGGAAAGCTATACTTCCCATCTGTCAGTCAGGTTCTAGTAATGAAATATATGGACAGCCAAGGCATGGTCATCTTCTGTTACAGGTTTTGAGTACTCATGTGCCTTTAACTTCACTTTTATGTCCTTCTTTATAGGGATTTCAAGGTGAAAGAAGTTCACGAGTGGTTTAACAATGCTTTTTTCTCCTCAGTATTAGAGTTAGCAAAGGGCCACTGCTGTTATCTTTGAAAAATCCTCTTCCTTCCATTACTGCTGTGGCACAGTAGTTTCCCTTCCAAAGCTTTCTGTTACCATTAGGATTATCAGTTCTCTTTTTAAAAACATAATTCCATTAGAATTATATTGAGTAAAATCTTAGAAAAAACAGTCTACATATTACAAATGAGAGAAAAAAAGAGAAGAAACAAGAAATCTCATCATAGATGAGAACAACAAGAGGACATAAAAGTGACTTCCATTTTTTTCTTCCTATAGCCTGATCTTAATTAAACCTCCTCTTTATATGACAAAAGAAAAGAAAATACACTTCTTTCCATAATCTGGCAATATTTTAATAGTACAAGCATAAAATAAAAATTGCTATATTAAATACTTGACTTAGAAAAAGTTAATGCAAGGTTAGCTTTCCATTGTCTACCCATTAATAAAAATTAATACGAATAACTAATTCCATTTAAACCAAATGTTTTTCTACTTTTCAAAGTTAAAATAATAGGTTTCATCAATAACTGTCCCCTTCCCTGAAATTTAATATTTAACTGTTAAAATTAACCATTAAGCAAATCCATTATCTACATTGTGTAGCTCTAGTTTTTCCCATAATATAACTTCAACATACAATCTACTATATGCAGTTAGCACAAAATTCTCCCCCCATCAAATAGTAGCCCCCCAATCAAATAGTAGCATGTATTTGTTAATCACCTTATTAAGGTTAATACACAAATCAATCCCATGTCAGCACCCCATAGGCAATTTATGCCTTATTTTGTGTATCAAACCTTAATTTTTGTACATGGTTTCCCCCGCCCACTATAAGTGGACAACATGCAAATTGAGGCAAACTTCTCTCAAATAACAATACATACCTTTGATAGTTTTCCACAATCCTACCTCTACATAATCTCAATCACCTCAGTAATCAATTGCCACTTTCTTCCCCCAGTCTCATTGCTACTCATCTTCATGATAGCTGCAACATTGTTCTTCATAAATTTCATATTTCCAAAATTCTCTAGTAATAGTGGCCTGATCTTTATCCACCTGTTTAAAGGAACCTGGTTCTTCATCTGGTTCCCCCTCTGAAATCATCGCCATGCAATTTTCTTCCTTTCTTTTTCCATAGTTTAACAATGAATCTTGTTCCTCATCATTCATATCATGAGATAATTGGGTCACCTCTTCTGAATTAGACTCCTCAAATTATCCAGATTTGTCACAGCATTCAGTATCATTTATTGTCCCGATTTCATAATCAAGAGCCTTTAATGTCCTGTCACAAATCAGCAAGTGTCTGAGGAAGTAGAAGATGTTGAATAGTCAGTCCAGTCCTGGTTATCTGAGCAGAATGTGAGGGGAAACACATGGGTTGTTGTTAGCCAGTCCAGAAGACCATCAGCAAGCAAAGTAGTCCGAACATAGCCAGTCTAAGATCAAGAAAAACAGGGCCACAAAAGAGTAGTAGATGAGAGAGTTGTCAGCACTAAGGCTGGAAGAGAACTGCTGAGATATTTATGAGAAGTTCCAAGGTCACTTGTACTTCATTAGCACCTAAGTAGTTTGGAGTCCAACCATACATGGAGAGAGAAATTCCAAGGTGCAAGCAGGATTTAGAAAAGGAAGGGGCACTAGGGAACACATTGCAAATATGGGATGGCTCATGCAGTGCACCAAAGAATTCCAAAAAAGAATCAGCATGTATTTTATTGACTATAGCAAAGCATTTGATTGTATAGATCATGAAATGCTATGAAATGCACTCAAAGACATTGGCATGCCACTACATCTGATAGTCCTCATGAGGAATCTGTACAAAGGACAACAGGCTACCATCAGAACAGAATTCGGGGAAACAAAGTGGTTCCCCATAGGTAAAGGGGTCAGGCAAGGCTGCATCCTATCACCTTACTTGTTTAAATTATATGCTGAAAATATCATAAGAAAAGCAGAATTAGAATAAAAAAAGGAGGAGTGAAGATAGGAGGAAGCAACATTAACAACCTAAGACATGTGAACAACACCATAATATTAGCAGAAGACATTCAGGAATTAGAACTGTTAATAAGGAAGGTCAAAGATGAAAGTGCAAAGGCAGGTCTGATGCTGAACATAAAGAAAACAAAAAATAATGACCACAGAAGAAATACACAAATTCAATCTAGACAATGAGGAAATTGAAATAGTTAAAGGATTCCCATATCTAGGATCAAACACTGACCAGAATGCAGACTGCAGTCAAGAAATAAGAAGACTAGGAATGGGAAGGGCAGCTATGAAAGAACTAGAAAACATACTGAAGAGCAAAGACATGCAACTGAGTACTAAATTCAGAATTATTCAGGCCATTGTATTCCCAATGACCATGTACAGATGTGAGAGCTGGACAGTGAAGGAAACAAACAGAAAGAAAATTAACTCATTTGAAATGTGATGCTGGAGAAGAATACTTAGGATACCATGGACAGCCAAAACAACAACAACAACAACAACAACAAGAACAAATTGATTCTTGAACAGATCAGACCAGGGCTGTCCTTGGAAGCAAAGATTTAAGTGGGAAGAAATTCAAACAAAGCAAATTTTCAGATACAGGACCCGTTTCTAACAATTCTTCAGAAAGAATGCTTTCCTCTATAAGTAGGACATATACATGCCACTCTACATATGACATGTGAGTAAGTTCATTTTGTAAAGGAATATTCAAGCATCAAATTCTTCACGGTCCCTGAAATTTCCATGGTTCCTTATGGTTCAAACAAGCCCCTCTTACAACAAGATCTTTTTTTATGCCTTAACAACACATCAGCAATGTTGTTAAGGTCTGTACAACTTATTTCCTTTTTGGTCCCCTCATTGGCTTTAGCTGTCCAGATTCATTTTTCATGTTTGCCTTTCTGCAGGCAAAGCTGGAAGGGGAAAAGTAATGTAGTATAAGTTTCTCCTACAATCATTTCAAACAAGACAGAAATACAAAACATCAAGATGTATTATCAGAAAAAGATTCTCATTAGTCTCCATCACAGAAGTATCAAATCTGGGAAGCCTGTGAAATTCAGATTGTCAGGCGTTGCCAGCCTGCTCCTGTGAAATGAATGTGCAGAACAATGTTGGAGGTCAGAATGGAAGCACAGTTACAAAATAGCGTGACAGAGAAGATAGGCAAGTGGCAAAATCCTGTGCAACTGGCCACAGTGGAACATCTGAGAGAGAATGAATCAAAAGCTCCTTGAGCCACTACATTACCTTCAGCTTTACATCAGCATCTATACAGTGATGGGAAATGGGTACTTCTACAGATGATGACCTCCCATGACGTCTCATCATTGACTAGAGCTGATGGAAATTACCGCCTAACAACATTTGAAATTACACATTTTCCCAACCTCTGATCTACAGGTTAGTGTTCGGAATTATCATGATTACCTTTCTCCATATCTGTACCTCTTGACACCTGAACTCATTGCCAGCATCTTCATGGCAAACCTCTTGAAGATCAGAGAGAGTGGAAAAGAACACAGTGAGAAAAGAGGTATTGTCAAAAATAAGTAGCATTTCTGAAGAAGTTTTCAACATTTAAAGAAGACATAACTAGACAAGGGATGGGTGAAGATGTTCCTATATTTGTGTGTAGCTGTACCAGTCTGTCAAAGGAAAAAAACCCTGAAGGGTCTAGAGGCAACTTAAAAGCCAAGACGTTTCATGCATCATAAGCTTTTATGGACTGCATTACACTAAATGTATGTTAGATACAACTTGTTCATCTTTAGGGTGTTACTAGATTCTTTGTAGTTTTTAATATAGCTATTGTCTGGACTGAAGTAGAGTAACTGGAGAGGAAAATGCTCATTGGTTAAGGAAGAGGTACAACTAATAAATACAACTAAAGTGCTCCTGTTTTTCAAAGTGGAGGTTGTAGATTCACCTTCCACCCCTCTTTAATGCCCTTCGGAGTTTATCACACAGGGGGGAATCCGGTGCAAAAACAGTATTTAAAAGATAGACAAAATCTGCAAAAGCAGGTTGATTTTCACACATGTCATTGTTAAACTTGTGTTAACCCAGACAGAAAGTAAACAAAAGCTGCTCATTTTTACTTTCAGAATTTTCCAAAAGTAAAAAGGAGTGGCTTTTGTCTACTTTCCCTCCACTTTCCATTTGGCTTAACATTAGTTTAGCAATGACGTAGTGTGAAAATCAACCCACTTTTGCAGGGTTTTTCCCCAATTTAAAACCCCATTTTTGCATGGGATTTCCCCCGTGTGATTAACTCCTTAGAATGTCTACTTTCCCTTTCTGTTTCTGGTGATGCATTTCTGTTTCTGGTGGTGCATTTCCAGTTTAGGTCATGGACTAATCTGCACTAACAATGCTGGAAGATCTCAAGAAACATGCTAGGATCTTAGGCCTCCAGGCCATGGCACATACCACAAGACATTTCAGAACACTGGGAGCTCAGGCATCATTTGATACATCCAAAACACTATTTCTTACATTTGGCTGAAATATTATCTCTAAACTAGTTCAGATAATCTGGTTCATCCAACCTACACCTTAATCAGACCAGTAGGAGTTTTCCCATTACTGCAAAGGACACTGTTCGTGAGTCATCTTCTACTTGATTTGACAATGGGTGGATAAATATTCAGATCAGCATGAATGTGTAGAGCAGAATACCCACACTCTCTCTTGCATTAACTTAATGAGAACCAGCCTGAGTGAAGGAACCTGACAGCTTAATCATACAGCATAACTCTTGTCCCCATTTCTGTCTTGGCTACATGTTGCACATTTACAGAAATGAATCTGCAGATCATGTTTTATGTGCAGTTGGTGAAACACCATTCACTGGGATTTTCCATATAGTTCTCTGTATGGCAGAACCCCTCTTGCTTTTCTGCTGCAGAAAAACAAATTCTGTAGAGACTTGCAAACACCCTACAGGTCAGGCGTGTAAGGTCTATTTTGTTAAAGAAAGAAAGAAAGAGAAAAGAATGTAAGTTCCACCAGCTAGGGACAAGTGCATATACTTGGAATTAAAGAATAAGGTGCATGTCACCATATTTTAAGTATAGCTGTTTGTTTTCAGTACTAGAATTTAACTGAAGTTACAGTTATTTTCACATTTTTAAGACCACTGTTGATCACTTCAGGCCTTTTTTCATGTGGGGTCTGAGGTACAAACAATTTTGTTGTTTCTGTTTTAAAATGGTTGTGTGAAAGATACTTAGCAAAACCCACCAAAGATCTACTGGTATGTCTTCTTTCCCCCCATTCTTCAAGGGTTTGCACAAATACAAAAACAGCTGTCTGCATGCCTAAAAAGTGAAAAGGGTGGTGGGAATGAATGTCTCTGGTTGAAATGGGCTCCTGGCTGTTGAATGGAGACTGGAGATCCCAAGTACAGTGGGCCCTTGCAATCAGCTGGGGTTTGGTTCCAGGAACCCCCCCCGGGGGGGGGGGGGGCTACCCAAATGCATGGATGCTCAAGTCACATTAAATACAATGGTGTAGTAAAATAGTGTCCCTTATATAAAATGGCAAATTCAAGATGTGCTTTTGGGAATTTATAATTTTTTTGAATATTTTCAAGCCATGTCTAGTTGAATCCATGGATAAAATATCTGTGGATACAGAGGGCCAACTGTAGAACAATTAATTTTCATACGTCTAGACTTAGGCTGTAGCCACACTGCAGAAAAAAAGCAGTTTGACACCACTTTAACTATCCTGAGTCAATGCTATTGAATTCTGTGATTTGTGCGTTTGTGAGGTATTTAGCCTTCCCTGGCAGAGACCTCCAGTGCACCATCAAATTAAAAGTCCCAGAATTCCTTAACACTGGGTCAGGGCAGTTGAAATGGTGTCAAACTGCTTTTTTTCTGCAGTGTGGCAGGAGCCTTAATTTGTTGAACTACAATAAAATCAATACACTGGCCATGCTGGGAATTGTGCAAAGAAACAATTTCACATCCCGGTTAAAATTCTGATGTGAAAGAGAAATGGGGTCTAAGAAAATATATTTTAAAAATACATTTAAATTCCTCCACAATTCAGAACAGAGCAGTTGTGTCTGCATCCTAAGGCAGCTGAACTGTGACTATATTTGCAACTGTAGTAAAAAGCATTGAATGGTAAATTGCCAACTGAATGTGTTCTGTTTTATATTAAAGAATTCAGGGACAAGACAAAATGTGTTTGTGGTTTGTCACTCTTTTTATTACCCTTGCACCTGTGCATTTAATAGCCAGAAAGCACACACATACAAAATAATAAACCAAGTTTTGGAGGGCAGCAGGTTTTTAGAGTTTTTGTTTTGTTTTGTTTTTATTTGCTTCTGGCAAGAAGAGTTTTACTTTGCATGTGCTGATATATGGGCAATAAACAGAGGCTGCTGGATAAGATATGTAGGAAGGGGAGACGACTTTCACAACAGAGGACTGCATTAGTGGTCAAATGCTGGCTTAAGAGAAAATGTCTCATCATTTTCAGCCTAGGTCCCTTGAGAGCCAGTGTGGTGTAATGGTTTGAGTGTTGGGACTGAGATTCTGTGAAACCACGGTTCAAAATAAAATAAAATAAATCTTTCCTTGGCCAAGGAAATTCACTGGGTGATTTTGGACAAGCCACATTTTCTCAAGAAAGCATGAGCAAACCCTGCCATTTGAGTCCTGCTTTGAGTGCCAGTTTTGGGGAGAAAGTGGGATACAAATATACTAATAATCTTAACCGCCTTTGAAAAATCTTGCCAAGAAAACCTCATGATAGGTTCACCTTAGGGTTGCCATAAGTTGGCAGTGAGTTGACAGCACACAACAAACACCTTTAACTAAATCTCTGTTGATGCCTTTTTGTGTTATGTAGCAATATTTATTGGAAGCATTGTAAATAAGACAGAACTGAACATTCTGCCATTTTGGTCTTTGACCTGGAGGAAGAAATATTTTCTGAAAACCACGAGCATATTCAATTATTTTTCCAATCCTATTTTCTACTCTCACAAACCACCCCATCACAGGGTTGGTGCTATTTTTTGCTTCTTTGTATTTGTTCTTCTTCCTGGATTAGTAACATTGTTAAACCCAGAAAAATTGAAATGACATAATGCATTTCTCAGTGTCATCCAGCCCATCACTTCTCACTCCGTGACAAAGTCCATGCAGGCAAACAACTCTGAGTGTAGGGGAAAATGTACCTTTGTAGCAAATCACTAGGAGTAAGTATGCATTTTGGCATGTCTAACATGTTTGCCAAAAATAATACTTTGGAGATAGCACTAATATTTGTGTATGTGTGTGTGTATCACTTCTTACTGTCTGGGTAGGTAGGAGTCTTCTCTCAGTACAAACTCTTTTGTTTCCAACTGCCTACTGAGACAATATGCCAATTTTTTATGGTAGAAGTACCCAAACTTCAAGGAGAAAAGTCAGTCTCCATCAATTATGTTCTGTTTCCTGGCTTATCAGTAGTTTGCAGGTGAACAAGCTGCATTTTGCATATCAGGCATTTCATTTACCCAGTCCCCGACTGAGGAGTGTAAATATACATTGAAACCTAATATTGACCCTGTAGCAGATGATGAGTTTGGAAAGTCATTGCCTGCCATAGATGGGGAAACATTCCTTTTAAATGGGAGCTGATAGATCCTGAGCCATTTGAGGGGATGTAAACCTCTCTGATGTTTTGAAATATTTGCAAGTGTGGCAAATTTAGCTAAACTTTGAAAAACATGAAAGCTTCCCCTGAGTTGTTTTTTTAAAGAAATCTTATTAGTGAGCTTCAAATACTATAATAGTGCTAATATTTCCAGGAGGCTGGGACACCAATGCATTATGATCTAGCCAAAGTTAAGTCCTTTTAGTTAGAGATAGCAGTAAAGTTCTTCCAAATTATTCTGGAGACAAAATAAGCCTTTCTTCTAAGGCAGGAAGGGTATTATGTGACCAGGTGTTCTTAAACTGAAATTCCTTAGAATTCCTCTACTATGGCGACCGGAGATGCTGGGAATTGCAGTCCAAAAACATTTGGAGGGCTGTATGATTCCCACCCCTTTTCCATTGACTTTTCAACTTGGTTGAAAACCACCACTGCAACAGAATAGTGCTTCTCTATTCCAGTTTCCTCCCTCCCTCCCTCCAGTAACACTTCTCATTACCTCCCAACCTTTCACATTAATACATACATGGTGCATGAGATTATAATTAAGCATTAACAGAGACTGAGAAAAAGGTTATTAGATTTTTAAAAATCATTAATGTTACAAACAACCAATCACCAAACAAACTAAACAGGAAAAAGGAGCAACTTAAAGTATTCTATATATACCAGTGCTGTAATGGCATAGGATTCTCTACAAATTAATTACAGATCATGTACTCAGTTCATTTGGTGAATCTCAGTTCTCAGATTCATTCATTTCTTCTTTAGGTGAGTTATATCATGTCATCTGCTGAATTACAGGAGTTTCTACAAATTACTTTGTGTGGATGCCGGTCCACTTGCACTACTAGTTGTATTCATAGAGGAATTAAATGGAAACTAGTTAACTTCAAAATTATTTTGAGAAAACAGAAATAAGCTTTATTCAAAGAATTCTGTCTAAGAGAAAGGGTGTTTAGGGTTCTGTTGCTATGCCAGCTACATGCTTAGGAGAGAGAAGGAACAGGACTTGGGGTAGAGAGGAAAGGAAATGATAAATAAATAAATAAATAAATAAATAAATAAATAAAATTTATTTCTTACTCACCTCTCCCCATAGATCAGGGCAGGGAACAACCAAAGACCAACAAATCCACAACATCCGTTAAAAATACACATCAATTTAAAACAACAAACAAGTCACATATGTATTAAAACAACCCACATGTAAAATGCATCATTTAAAATGTGCAATTTAAAAATCATCTGGATAGGCTGGCCAGCAGAGACTGGTCTTTCATGCTGTTTTATATTCATTTATATTTAAGATTTAAATGAACTCACCCCTGAGAATACTACTCTAGATCGGGAGTGAGCATAGGGGAGCCTTAGAACATAATAATAATAATAATAATAATAATAATAATAATAATAATAATTTATACCCTGCTTTTCAGCCAAGGCTATCAAAGCAGCTTATTATGTAGTCAATAAACCTGTTTTTGTGACTCTCAGCCCTCCCCAGACCAAGCTTTCTCCTCTGAAGGATAACTTGATCCTAGATGACTCTGGAGAAAGCAATTCAGGTTTTGTATAGGTTATAGAAGCCCCTGTACTGTCTATCATTAAGTAATAAAGGCACAGATAAAGGTTTCCCATTGACATGAATCTCTAGTCATAACCAACTCTAGGGGTTGGTGCTCATCTTCATTAGTAAGCCACAGAACCAGCATTATCCAAATACAACTCCAGTGGCCATGTGGCCAGCATCTCTGCACAGAACACTGTTAGCTTCCCACCAAAGTGGTACCTATTTGTCAATTGAATTTGCATGCTTTTGAACTGCAGAAGCTGAGACTAGTGACAGCAGCTCACTCTGTCATGCAGCACTTGGATAATACCAGTTTAAGTAATACCAGTTTATCAAAACCAAAATAGACCACCAGCCATTTCTGGTTTAGTTTTATTGTTTTGGCATTCATGGCAGTCTGTGTGGCTTCCTTATGATCCTAGGGTAGAAAAGTGTCCTCGGAGAACCAACATACAGTCAGCGTTATTCTCCATGGATTTATTATCCATGGATTTAAGCATCCCCGGATTGAAAATATTTTAAAAATATATAAATTCCAGCAAGCAAACCTTTATTTTGCCTATTTATATAAGGGGCACCATTTTACTATTCCATGTTATTTAATGAGACTTGAGCATTCACAGATTTTGGTATCCATGGGGGAGTCTTGGAATCAAACCCCAGCAGATACCAAGGGCCTACTATAGCTATTCACCATTGGTCTACACCAGCATTTCCCAAGCTATCTGACCTGGGTTACCAGGAATGTTTCTAATGTCCAAGGATCAGGTACTATATTTGTGTCCATTGGCTACAGATCCATCCTTCTTTCCTTCCTTCCTTCCTTCCATCCTTCCTGGCAGTTTACCAGGCAGCCAATGGCTTATGGACCAGTACCTGTCAAAGGACAACCACTTTGAGTAGCACTGGCCTAAACCACAGGGGCAAATTAGACATGGCAAAGAGGGAAACACCTGTGTGGCCCTCAGTATTTGTCCCCATGACTTCTGCCCCCTGTAGACATATAGTTCTTCATATGAAACATCATTCTCTGACAGAAATACATTGCCCTTTCCCTTCCCTGATAATGGAGAAATTTTTGGATTAAATTAGTTAAATTCTGTGGTGTAGACAGACCCTGAGTGTTCTTTAAAAGCTAGTTCAGGGCAAGGGACTACCTCTCTCTGGCAGTGAATTTTAAGTACCTCAGCAACCTATCCATCCCAGGATTTCTTAGTATTGAGCTATGGCAATCAAACTGACACAACTGTGGAGACACCTAAAGAAAAAGACCTTGTTGGGAAAAAGCAGGTGGCAATCCAAATTCAGCACAAACATGATTTAAGGATAAAGATTCAATCTGTAAGAAATAACTAAGTCCTCTGTTTGATGAGACAAAACAGTTTCATTTTCTCCTACATTTACTTTTTTCCAAAAAATCTGTGAATTTTAGAAGTCTTCTTAAAAAGAGAACCAAATAAATATTTCACCTATCTACAATTTATACTAAATAACACCAGTGTTATTCAAAGCATTTATTTGTTCAACACATCTGGAATTTAAGAACATACTTAAATGAGATTGGCACTAGAGGGAGTAGTAGCTACAATTTTATATCATTTAACTTTTTATTCCCCCTTCTCTGCATCATGGCTTATTATCTCTCTCTTTCTCTTTCTCTTTCTCTCTCTCTCTATCACACATACACTCATCCCCACCCCTACAATGTACCCCAGAGTATCAAGCCACCAAACCAACCAAAGAAAATACCATTGATGTACCAACCACAGCTTTAATGTCACTTCTGACAGTTTAATTGTACACTTAACTCAGTAACCACTGGGCATTTTAAATACAACCTACAGCTAAGAGTGGAAATTGACATTTCTAATCTATGTGGATTTTTGACTATTGCACAAATAAAGCAATCAGTTAATAAGCTGAATGTTGTTAGTGCTTCTAGAAAAGCCAGAATAAATTACTATTGTGCCTAAGACACTGTTTGCCTTGCAGCAGCAGTAAATTGAAATAGCAATTAAAGCAGATGGTGGGAGATGTGTTTTCTCCTATTCTCTCTCTCTCTCTCTTAAAAATGCAGAAAAAGAAGAACCTCACAGCTACAGACTCTTCCTGGAGGTGGCGTAAATATTTGAATGAGTGAAAATCATCTCCGTCATCACCTGCTCAAAATTTGGATCATTTTGTGTTTGGTTCAAATCTGTTTGAGCTGTGGCCAACTTTAAAGAGTGCCCATAACATGCCACCAGTGCTGTTCATCTGCTATCTGCCTTCCTCAGGCTGAAACAGGGACTCATAGGCAAACACACACACAAACACCAAAATGAAAAGACAAGGAACAACTTAACTTTAGCAAGATGGATGAATCATTGCTGATGTAAATATCTCACTATGACAGAAATGATGCCCCATAAGGCTTCTGTTAAAATGAAAATTATGCTTGGATTATCTTTTTATGCCCGGAACATGGGCTTTACAGTTGGCCACTTCAAGACAACAGGGTGGCATGAAATGTAGTGGCCCTGTTCAAACTCTAGATGGAGATACCAATTCATCCTATCAATACCTTCACTTGATACTGGCTGGGAAGCAAGACCTCAAAAACCCTGCATGCAGCATCCTGGAATGATGCTGGACAAAGTTTTCTAAGGTCTATCTGCTCTGTGAACTATGCCAAAGAGTGCTGAGCAATTAAGCTGTGAGAAATCAAGTGATAGAGATTAAAAGTGAATGAAGGTGTAGGCATGGGATACCTTGCTTTAGAGGAGAATACATTCTACAGATGCAGTTCTCCTGTCTCTTGAGAAAAAAATAAGACAAATCTGAGGTGCTAGATTAGCACCCTACATAAGCCAATATATGTGATTCATCCATGCACACACACACACACAGCATTGAAAATGTGGGGTTTATGGAAGGCTGTGAAGTAGAGAGAGTGGAAAGGGGAATCTTGGAGAATGTGAAACTATTTTAAGCCCACTATTCTCATTATCCATCCTGAAGAAGCTAGCATACAACTTCATTCCATCATACTGAAACAATACTAAGAATGTGCTGTAGTTGTTGTCGTTATGTGTCTTCAATTCATTCCTGACTCATGGCAATTCTAAACGGATCCTATTACAGGGGTTTCTTGGCAACATTTGTTCAGAAGCAGGGTATCATTGCTCTAAGACTGAATGTTCAGGGCTTGCCCAAGGTCACCAAAACACATCTGTACAGATACACTTGAATTAAGTTGAAGAAACTGATCACACATCAAGGCAGTTCGTGCTGATAATCATAAGTGACTGGAAAGCAAAAGTAGAAAGCAAAGCAAATATTGTTGGAAAATTTGGCCAAATGAAGCAGGAGATTGAATTACCTAATTTTATGAGGCAAACCATTCATTCTAAACACATTCTTCAGGGAAGGCAATGGCAAACCTCTTCTGAAGAAATCTTGCAAATAACCTATGATGAAATCACCATAAGTCAGAATTAATTTCAGGACACATAACAACAAACCAGCACACTCTAGAGTTCTGTGACTGAAAATGTCCTATCACTCACTCCAAGCATCCCGCCTCGATCCAATACAGGGAGAGGCGGGATACAAATAAATATTATTATTATTATTATTATTATTATTATCTCAACATGTATGTGTTTTATCACTTGTTTTACAGTTTCTAACTTCTCCTGTTTCATATTTCTCATATTCTATGTTCCATGTATTGTTCAGCTTCAGAGTTTCCTTTCACACTGAGAATATCAACAGCTGAACACTCTTTTGGCTTGAATTCAGTTGCATCAATAGACAAAATGCTATTTATACTTGCCCTGTGCCCTCCCCAAGTAATTGATTTAGTGCTTTTGGATGCAGGTGTCTCATCTCCCAGCCCTATCTCTTACTTCATTTTACATTGTCTCATCATAGCGTTTTCAAGGTAAAAGACAGTAAGAAGTGGTTTTACACTGCCTTTTTCTGCACAGTACTGTTGTCTTGCAAATATCCTCTACCCTCCCCATTGGAACTATGGGTTTTCATCTGGTGATATGGCTATTACTCCCTGATGAAGATGGGACACATCTTAGGATGGTGTTTCCGCTTTGAGCTTTCCAAATTATGTGATACAGTTGGGAGTCTAAACTCTTGAGAGAGTCTAATCTCCTGATGGTAGTAGGATCAACCCTCTCTGACAAACTCAAACCTAAGGTGTGTCTCTGAGAGAGAATAATGATGTGATTCTATGTATTTTCCTGTGGAGGGTATTCCAGAAACCTGGAGCCATCACAGAAGAAAACCTAGATACCTACTGATAGTTTTGTTACAGCTTTGCAGGTTGTCCATTAGGCAACCTGCTATCAAACTGATTAGGTCAAATGTGAGCAAAGTGTGGCCCTTCAGATGCCATTGGGTTACAACTCTCATTAGGTCTCACTATTGACTTTTCTGCCTTGTGTTAATGGGAGCCTAAATACCCTAAAAGCACCAGATCCTGTCTGATCTTGGAAACTGAGCAGAGTCAGCCCTGGTTAGTACTTGGATTATAGACCACCACAGAATACCAGATGCTGTAGGCAAAACTACCTCTGAGTATGCATGAGAAAACCCTATGAAAAATGCATGGGGTCACCATAAGGTGACGGGCAACATGCAGGCATGTAGACACAGAGAGATGAGCTCCTATCAGTTGCAGTAGCTATTAAAAATGCTCACTTTATTGCACATCATTGGAATCAGTGATACCCTGTCAAACCCTTGTTTATGTGAAGTGTATTCTTCATATTTCCAAAGAGAGCACCCATAAAATCTGCCACACATCAAGGGGTGGGGAGAGTGGTAGCAAAGCTGAAACAAAGAAAGCATTTTGTGTCAACTGAAATGGGGTGACAAGGTTTCTAATTAAGTGGTATAATTTGTGACATAGACAATAGGCTACCCCTCCTCCAGTTATTTAGAACATTGCCATTGCCTGTATATCCCATGGCTTACTGCCCTGCAAATTTAATTAGAGTCTCTGCTACAGACAACAAATCAAGCTGATGATCCCCAGAAAAGAACAAAAGATGAATTATAGGGAAAACCAAACCAAGCACTGAGCAAAGAAAACCAAAATGTCAGGCATGTTAATTGAGACAGATACAAACCAAACCACCATCAAGCATCTTCAGGAGACAAGATAATTCAGGTAAGAATGCCAAAAGCTTCCCATGTGTAACTTTCTTAACTAAGGTGTTGACAAGCACACACTGAAGGCTCTCCTCACAATTGCTGGAAGTGAAAACATGAATAATTTTAATGCAGAGAAGATATAAATTCTTTATTTGCAAAGAGGAGGCTTTATTCTTTTATGTTCATTGGTTAGAGTTCTGTTGGCGAGATATGCCAGCATTACGTACCCTTATGCTGTCGATTGCACTTTTTTAGGATGTTGCAAAAGAGCACAACAATTGCTCATGCAGTTGTACTTTTCCAGTGATTGTGTAAGTGGATCCTATCAAAGGCCTAGCCACTCTTATATGATGGGATCATGCACCAGTATGATGTGAGCTGCATGATGGGGTGTGCAATGGTGTAATTCATTATATGGACACCATAACACAGGGGTAGGCAACCCTTTTGAGCCGGGGGGCCGGCTTGCTGTCCCTCAGACAACTGGAGGGGCCGAAGCCAAAAAATAAATAATTAAATAATTAAAAAAAATTAAATAAATAAATAAACTGGGACAAATGTAGGACAAAATTTTCAAATGGAGGGCACTTTTTAAATAAAAAATGGAGGACACGCAAAAAAATTTGCTGATCTTTAAAAAAATGTTAAGATAAATGCATGTTTCTGAGGCTTCTATAAACAATTGCCCCACCATGCCCCTTGTGCGAGATGCCAAAGGCCCCGGCGGCAATCAGCGGCAGGACCGGGCTGGGGCCGGTCCCAAGGCCTCACCGGGCCGCATCCGGCCCGCGAGCCGCAGGTTGCCTACCCCTGCCATAACACATCTATGAAGCAGCTAAACTGGTATAATGCTTTTTAACCCCTCTATAGGATCTTCTTGTAAGGTACATCATCATCATCATCATCATCATCATCATCATCATACTAGCACAGCTTCTAGCCAGGTTTTAGGTGGGATGCAGTCGGGCATCAGCATCAGTTGCACTTTCCCTGTGATAATATCCAACTTTATCCCGTAATAGATTTGAAAATAGGAGTAAGTCAGTTTTTCTAAGCATGTGATAATCTCCTTAGTTAGGTTTTATGAGAGAGAGGGAGAGAGAGAGAGAGAGAGAGAGAGAGAGATGCTGAATTCTGACCTAATGTGAAATTTGGCTCTTGGCTGCTGTGCTACACTATAGTTTGGGGTTGATATGTAACATGTTATTTGATAAGGATCATGAAAATGTTTGCAAGATTTGAGACTTAAGGCATTTCACCTCATATGAACCAAGTCAGGAATATGAGAAGAACAAATATGAACTTCTGAAACTCTGGGGGCATTAGATTTTCAGCTTAATTAAAGTAACTGGATTTCTGACAAGAATAATGTTTTCCTTCACTGGGAGGCTGTTTGGGAAGAGGAGAAGAGAAAGACCAATTTTGCCTAAATCCGTTTTAAGTAATTATTGTAGTTATTGTTACAAATCCAATACTCTATGGTAGGTGGTTAGCATGACAGCTACAAAGTAAAAGTACTCTCCTGTGCAGATGTAATGGAGGGGGGGGGGAGTGTCTTGATACAATGAGATACCAGTCAAGAAAATGCAGAGTATTCATGCTTCAGGCCTTTACTAGTGAGAAGGGATTCACTTGTGCCAAATACATACTCTCTTGCACAAACCCATGATTTAATAATTGATTGATTGACTGCATTTGCACTGAAACAGCAGCATTCTTTGCACAGGCAACAGCATATTTTCCAGAAAATATATTGAATATTCCTATTTTGCACAGGAAACAAAGTTTCTGCACACAAAAAGAATGCATGCATTTTCCAGCACAAATTAATCCTTTAAGAAAGCCCCGGAGTGCAAAGAGCCATGGAAAACTGCATAGACACACTCATATTCTTGCTCAGCAGGGAACTAACTGTTGAAATTATTCCTTCTTGCATGGTAAAAGAAAAGAAATGAAGATTTACATCCTCACTCTACCATTTCTCAAAAAGAAAAAAAATGGTTGCTTTTTTAAAAAAAAGTTAATTATTGACATTTCCATATGTTTCATGCAGGGAAAGTTGGTCTACATGACCAATGAGTTTCACCCTGAAAACCCTCCTGACCCTTGACTTCATTATACTGTATTATTTTGGCTGGCTGGGCAGCAAAGCAGCATTTCCTGGACTGTTCTGAGTTGTTCTCTTCCAGACTTCTGTAGCCTCTCTCGTCTAGCCTCCTAATCTTTACTTTCCACCATGTATCTACTGCTGCTCCTTTCCCTCCTGCAGCTTTCTCAGCCTCCTGTGGAAACAGGGTGGGCTTTTTTTATTTTGCTGGCATATGCATATGCATGCTCACAGCATTCAATCAAAGGCAGTGGGAAGTCTGAAGAGGACATGGTTATTAATTGCTTTCAAGTCCGCTTTGACTTATGTTGCTCAGTCCATGTCCAGTTTCAAGATGAGGAAGTATAACAAGGGAGGGCAAGAAGCCTGAAGTTGTGCATCAGCTATTAGCATTTGGACTACAGACTGAACAGAGACCAGGTTGCCTGGTCAAAGTCTTCACAACTATGGCAAAATGTATTATATTTTTATTTAAATTATAGTAATTGATACGAAGCTTGCATCTGCACATATAAATGAGCCCATGCAGATTTTATGCAAACTGTATCATCTTTTCCCCTTTTGTTTTCCAGTGCATAAAAGGACCCTTAAATCTTCTTCTATTTTGTATCTGGTAATTCTGAGCTATATAGAAGTTGCATTTATTTATAAAGGAACCTGCAGTGTCTTACTGAAATTTACCAAAATTAAATTTGATGTTCAGAATGCTTGTGTGTGTATGTTCCAAAACAGCTGCATTGCAGTAGATGGTGGCTTTGAAAACCCTGGTTCTTGCTCTTGCAAGTGAAGAGCATTCAGTGTTAGATAACCTGCATGTGTCCTTTCAAATAGATTCTGAGTTGTTGTTAGCTTTTGTACTCCCACTGGTGGGGTGATAAAGGCAGAGATGTATTATTGTCAGATGTGAAAGAAAATGGAGAACAAAGCAGAGCCAGCACGAAAATGTAATGGATGAATGAAAGAAACGTTTGAATAGAATCAGATGTTAGTGTGTCTGATTTGCATTGAAGAAATGGAGAAGGTGAAGAAAGATAAAAAGAGGTAGAATGGGGGACTAGAGTCAATTTCTTTGCCATTTAAGTACTAACCTGAAATTCAGTCTGAAGGTTTAGCTTGTTAGGTCTCACTAGCAACAGCAAGAGCTTTGCCAGGGAGTTGAAAACTGCTTAATCTCAATTTGATGGTGCTTCTTCATATTCCACCTGTATTCCCATGCCAGCCTTTGTTCACATCAAGTGTTTTCTTCTTCTTCTTCTTCTTCTTCTCATATGGAAATTTGTTTACATTTCCCATAAGCATTTAGTTGTACACATTTCCTAATATGCATAGTACTTCTTTACCCATTTGCCCTATTGACTGATGTATGCTTGCACATGTTTTTCTATTGTAGGCATTTTAGCATACAGTAACATTCTTTAAAGGCATCTACAATTTCATGACTGTGAAATGCACATCAAGACAATTTGCAAATGTCTCAGGCAAAATCTCGCTAGAAGCCTTGGGAGATGTGAAACAGGTAGTCTGAGCAAAAGACTTGAAACTATCAAAATTCTTTTCCATTCTCAGGCCTTTCCACTCTTCACCTGTGCGTATACCTGGGCAAGCACTGTGGAAAGCAGAATCCTGGACTTGACAGTGTTAAAAGCAGTGCGTTGGGGGTTTGAGGCGGAGGTCAAGCTCTTTTAGGTGCTAGCTCTCAGCAGCATCTTACAGGCTGAAGGGTTTAAAAAATGGACAATTAACCAAAGTGGCTCCAAGTAAAAATGAGGTAGATGGATAAACTGGTTTTGCAGGAAAAACTATAATTTCTTTATTAAAAAGAATGAAAAAGATAGCCACAGAAACTAACAGAACAGTCTATAGCCAATACAAGCTGTTTCTCAAAGGAAAAGAAGGAGGGGAACAGTATGGGACCTAAAGCTCTTCTCCTAACCAATCTAAGAGGGACTAGAGGGCTGTACAGTGCACCTGCACCATACACGGGCACACTATATGTGGCTTTCAGCTTATGCTGAAGCTATATGACAATACAATTAATGGTGTGCCACCGTGCCCAAGCCCCATTATATTCAGTGGGGCTCGAGCATACATGTATTTCACCTTACGCAGGGGGTCACTTTCAGAATGGTAAGGGTCCACTGTAGTTAAGCTTAAGGGGTTTACAGACTAAAACACATGCATGGATTTCTCACCTTCTGAGGTGAAGAAGATGACGGGAGACTGGGGAAGGTCAGAGAGAGAGAAGTCCAAGAGAGGTCAAGTCAAAGAGGGTGATTCTCTATGTATGTCTATACATGATGATGACAATGATGACGACGACGATGATGGTGGTGATTCTGTTTATGTATATCCCGCTTTCCTCCCAGTACATGGACTGTCTGAATTTTAAAGGCCTTCCTAGCTTCTAAGTGCGGAGGGAACACTTCTGGGTGGGGCAAACATGACTTCAACATGTGCTTTCAAAAAATGTGCATGCATAAAGGGAAGTGGTGAAGTGCCCTTCAGGTTCTGATAATGGCTCTTAAGTGGTCTGAACAAGTAGAGACAATGGGATTCATACACTAGATAAAAAGCCAATCAGCTGCCAGGATACCAACATACACATGGGCACCAAGGTTCACAAGTCATTAACCATTTTAATGAGCCACATTGCTCATGTTCCTACATCCTGCTCTTTCACCATGCCAGTTGGGGCTAATGGGAGATGTCAAACAGCACCTGGGAACATAGTTTTCCCACTGCTGCCTTCAAAGAAGAGCTTTTTTTCCTTGATCCCGGGGCCCATCAATTTGATCATCTGAATATATTCTTATTAGCTTCAGAATTCAGATAGTTTCTTCTTCCTGCTAGGAGAAGTCTTTTTCCTGTTAAACACAGATATCTCTCTGTGTCATTCTCTCCTGCTGACTTCATTTCCATTTGCCTGAACACATCAAATCTACACTCAGTTGGAAACATAATTGTGTTGTCTTTCTTTCATCGTTCCCTTATTATCAATAAAATATGTGGCATTATTTTTCTGTCAGTGATAAATTTGTTGTCTGTTCTGACATCTACCTGGTGCCCCATTTCTAAACAACAACAATAACATCTTAATTCACTGTAGGCCCAAGAGGCTGTAAAACTGCTAGAATTTCTTGGAAGTGGAGAGAAAAATGTCTATTATCTTTGAGGATATCAGTTAATAGTGCACCAGGGGATTCCTCACCCCAGGTGTCACCCAATGTGTTTGGCTGTTGCTGGGGGAGCTAATTCGTGGACACTGGTGGCCAAAATGGCATGCTCACCATTCTCCTTCACCATGGTGGTGGCCTCCTCCCCAGGAGAGAGCCATCATACCAGGAAGGCCATGCTCATCCTTCTCATTCACCATGACAGTGCCCTCCTCCTCAAGAGGGAGCCACGGCCACAGTGATGTCTGTCAGGCCTCCCAGAGATAGGAGGGCCCAATGAGATGTCCCCCCTCTTCTGGGTGTCAACTGGTGCTGGCCACACCCTTCATGCCCCCTGATGACACCACTGTAGTGTATAAGGGGGTGTCACTCTAAAAACATATCTAGCCTTCTGAAGTAGTCCAGCTGACATCTTCCCATCCCTATCCCCAAAGTTAAACAGAGCAAGCTGGAGGTGAGTCCATACCAGCCCTTATAGTATATTCTTTCCTTCTTAGAGTCTCCTGTATGGTGGAAATGGTGCCCAGAAAATCAGTCACTTGTCAAAGATTCTGGGACTTGTAATGTCAGTGCCTGGCTACAAAAGGCATTTCACTGCAGACTGACACATCTACCATCAACACGTCTGTCACCATATTTTTTTGTGCATGTGGATGGGTGTCCTATTTTACAAAAACAGTAATCTATTTGAAGAAGGGCAGTTCTTTCTTTGTAGGCATCCTTTATCCAATTGCCATCTGGTTAAAAGCAGGATCCATGAATTTGCCTATTGCCCAGTGAACACTTGGACTGCAAACATACTGCTTCCTTTCACATCATGATAAGCAGTATTGCATTTCTATTACAGTTCCAGTTATAATTTCTTAGTTTGCATCTCCACAAAGAATTTACTACAATGCACCCTTGCTATGCATGGCGGATCCATTCTGGACACGCCCCCCATTGATAGCAAAAAACACACGACTTTAAGTCTCATTCTTTCAGTGGGCAATGGGCATGTGTGTATCACCACGTGCGCATGTTCCCATTGAAAAAGCCAGGGTTTGCTATCCACAGAAACCCAAACTGTGGATGGGAAGCCCACGGTTTGCGCAGGTGCATTGTATATGCAACCTTTTCTGTAAATTCTATATCATCTTCAGGGGGAGGAAGTGCATAAGTGATTACCCTGCTCCATTTCATTATGTTCCGATCTGGGGCCAAGAAAAAGGTAGAGGCAGCATGCAAGGCACAGTCCCAAGCAAGACTATGCCTGCTTCCATACTGTTGATCACCATCCAAGCCCTGCTTAGATGATCATGACATCACTAATATTGATTTTATTTTAAAACAGGCCTGGAGGGACAACTTTACAGACCAGAGGTGTAAGCTATCTGGCCATTCAGATGAATTTGGATTATAACTGCCAGCAGCCTTAGCCATCATAACTAATGGTGAAAATTGCTGGGAGTTATAGTCCAATAACATCTGAAGGACCACTTTATTCACATTTACTGCATGGCTGTAAAGATATACTTGAAAGAGTATGATGATTCATTCCATGAAGATATGGCTTCTCTGAACTGCTGGTGGGAGGAAATGGTGGGTGTACTCAGTGGCATCACTAGGATTGGTGTCACACACACCCTGTTGACCTCCTCCCATACCATACCCATACAGAAACCTTAGTCATATTTTTGTACCAATTTACTCATAAATTTTAATTCCTGGGCACCACTGAAGGTAATTGCAATAGTGACACAAACAACCAACAAAATTAAAATTATACCTTTAAATTATTATATGGTATGCACAGAATAAATGTGTTTATATATACATAGTTTCTTGTGGTTAAAGTGAAAATCTGGTAAGAGGTGATGTTTTTAAATAATTTTTTTTAATTTAAAAAATAATTTAAAAAATAAAATTATTTTTAAAAAAAAATAAAATAAAATGTTGAAATGTTAAATTTAAATTTTGAAAAACCCTGGGGCCTCTCCTTTGTCCCTCCACTGAGCCTTACCCCACTCACACCATCTCTTCAGCATTTTATAGCAATACAGGGGAATGTTTCTGCCCAAATGCAGATGTTTGAGGAGGAGTGGTGGCACCCTCTTAGGGTGTCATCTGGTGCTGTCTGAACCCCCCGCACTCCCCTAGTGATGCCACTGGGTGTACTCAGTTTGAGGATACAGTATTCTCTAAAATCTTTATCCCCAGCCAAGCTGAGACCAGCTTTTGTTCCATGGCATGATTCAGCTCCCTCTCCATCCCTCCCTTCTTTCCTCCGCAAACAGAAAATGACAGCACAAGGAGCCCTCCCCACAGCAGAGGCTCCTCCCTGAAAAAACACTGGATAGTGGGGGGATTCAAGAACTATACATGCAGGGCTATACACAGATGTAAGATCGTGGCTAGTGTGTGAGAAGTGTGTCATATGAGTAGGCCTCGATGAGGTATAGTGAAGTGGCCATACATTTTAGCTGGTGACAAATAATTTTCCCCACATTTATCTGTATTTGTGTGCAGAGATAAATATGTTTCATTTTGCTGTATCTGTTTAAAACATTTATCTCCTTCTATCTGAAATGCTTTACCTTCATGAGTTTAACAGATAAAATACTTGACCATAGATATGGCTTCACGTGTAACAAGCTACTAGAAAAACTGATCATGCCAGTAATTCCAACAATAGTGTCAGAGAAGGCCCACTCACTAGGCAGACTGAAGGAGCCACATCAGACAGCAGATACTGGGAGGTGGCAGCAAAGTGTTGAAGAAGATGACATCTCTTTACCATGCATCCCACTGTGCATACTGTTAGCTAGTATGCCATTGCCACCTTCATGTGCAGGGAGAGATGCTGACCCTTTACCTGCACTGAACAAGGATTCAGCTACCTCTACAACTAACTTTTGTGCATGGAGGAGAATTTGGGTCTGTCTTTGACAGTAAAGGGTCTCAGTATTTTTGAAAAGATCAAGAATGTTTGGGGCTTTAGAAATGCAAGGATGGAAATGCAATTTTGGATGGAATATAAGGATGGAAATGGCTCTGGGGAAGGGGAGCACTGAGGAGTATATAAAATAATGTGTTAAAATGTAATAGTATGTAATAGAAGATATTTGTTTATGGAAATATTATAAAAAAATTAAAGAAAGAAAGAAATGCAAGGATGTAAGTCCCCATTTGTTCCATTCTTGCATGGAAAAATGAAGAATTTCAAAAGATTTCTTCCTGGTAGGTGAGAGAAGAAATGGGAGAACTGTACATTTATTTATTTATTTATTTATTGCACAATGTAAGATATTTAATGAAAATTTCATGGTGTCAAAATTGGGGTCTTGTGCCCCCCCCCAAAAAAAAACACACCAAAAAAACAAAAACAATTTACCACAGAAAATGCTGTATTTTGCTATAACTTTTTGTGCAAAATACAAAGGGTTATTGTCAAAATGTTATTTTATTCAATGCTGAATGTTATTTTTCCATTGAAACTGATTAAAAGAAGGTTTCCTAGGAATGAAAAATCCCATGGGTGTTGACAATTTTTAAGCTGCTTTTTGTGTGTCAAGACTGCCAGTCTTGTCAAGGATGAAAATATTTGTAAATATGTTTTACTGACTCTAGTAGAAGGATGGTAAAAGTCAATGTTGCTCATCCATAGTTCTGTGAAACAGAGTTCTGTTCCAGCCCTAGCAAACTGGCAATCACACCCAAGTAGCTGTATGTTAGGGGAAAGGATCAGAGGTTTTCAAAAGGGAGCGACAAAACATTCGGCCACTGATATGATTTTTGAAATGGGCTCCATATTCTAAACACAGCTATAACTTACCCACATACAAATATATGTAGAGATGCCTATCCCACAGCTGAATCAAGTTGCCTGACCTCACTCTGTCTGCTTATTACCTGACTAACACTTCCCTCCTTTTCCCTTGTGAATTTTTCTTACTGAACTATACTGAGTTTAGCTCTCTCCAAGAATATTCCGGCAGTGCCTTTCCACGATTTTTTGTTTTACCTCTACACCACATCTGCATCTCATCTGTCGCACAATCACTAAAATGAGGCATTGCATTAAATGGTTGACATCTGTCAGCATTGGGCCTCACTCATCATTCTTTTCGATACTTCTTAGGTAATTGCTTCTGAATAGTTTTGATCCCAGAATAGGCTTTCTATTCATATTGGTTCCTGAATGCAGGGTACAGATTTAGAAGGCCTATTTTCAGCTCATGTTACTTTGTCATCATGTGTCAACCATGTCAGAAACCCCTCAAATGATAAGGCTTCTGAATTAATCAGTATAAAATAACTGTGTGGCAATGAAGGATTGGAAGAGAAGAAGACTACAGCCCCTTCAATTACCCTATCTATAGATATAGATACGCATTGAATTTTCTGACATGACAATCCTTGCTGTTGCCCAGTCATTCCTTGGTAAGTGTCAATAAATGTAAAGCTCAGTTAATACTTGTTGATGGATAACATCTGAGTAAAAATGTTTGTGTGGTGGGCATGGCAAGGAAGGGATAGATAAAATGGCAATTTAGATTATCAGATGTATGGAGAATCTTCAGGAGGAGAAGGAATCACTCAGCTTGTTTTAGTTTTAGTTTTTTTGTTTTAATTTATAAGAAAACAACCTGAGAGAGGGAAGGTCACACTGCAGATTTTTATTACATCATTTAATGGAGAATAGAAAGAAATTATTCTTTCCTTCAAAATGGTAGAACTTGGAGTCATCTAGCATGATTAATTGGAAGTGTGGTGTGATGCTTTGAACATTGGACTATATCTCTGGAGACCAGGGTTCAGTTCCCAGCTTGGCCATGAAACCCACTGTGTGACCTTGGGAAAGTTATACTCTCTCAGCCTCAGGGGAAGTCAATAGCAAACATCCTCGGGACAGATCTTGCCAAGAAAACCCCATATTAGGTTTGCCTTAGGGTCGTCATAAGTCAGAAATGACTTGAGGGCACACAACAACAACAACAACAACAACAACAACAACAACAACAATTAGGAGAGCAAACAAAAAGAAGTACTGTGAGCACTGCCAAATTGCTAGAAAAGAGGAATATTACCAAAAATGAGTGCTGCAGAAAGCATTAACTTTATCATTTATCTATGGCTCTATGTGCGTGTGTTTTAAAGTAGAAATGCAACCTACTGTATCTCACCATAATGAGCAAAACTGCGACTAGATGATCTGTGCCCTTCTCAGGCCCTATTCTCACTAGCCCATTTGCTCTGGATAGAAGTGGGCAGATCTGGATGCCCCCATACCGAATCTGCCCGGAAAGAAGTTCATACTAACCTTTACCTTGACCAATGCAACTTGCCCCTCTGAAGTTCACATTTGCAGTACTGCTTTAAAATGGAGCCTCCTTTGTTGTCAATCAAATTCACTTCCACTTTCGTCAAAGGTGACATATCCTACCATCATTGGCCAACGGAATTGGTTCTTTCCCCCCTCCTTTAAAAAAAAAACTGGCGGCATACACACACCTGGAGGTTTTTAAATTTGACAAGATTATATTCTATAATCTTGTCAAATTTAAAAACCTCCAGGTATGTGTGTGTGTATTGTGTGCATTTGGGTCATTACAGATTATGGCAACCCTAAAACATCCTGGGGTTTTCTTGGCAAGATTGGTTCCAAGGAGATTTGACATTGCCTTTCTCCTGAGGCTGAGAGATTGTGACTCCCCCAAAGTCATGGATTTCCATAGCCTTCCCTCTGAATGCCAGCCTCTAGCTTCCCCTTTGCTCCCAGCCCAGCATTTCCTCCTCTTTGGAACCTCTTCCCTTCCCTTCCAGCCCAATGTCACCTCCGAAGCCCTTGCCTCCTCCCACATGCCAGCTTCTTTTCTTCCCTTCCAGCCCAAAGCATGAGCATAATCCGTCACAATAATAATAATAACAATAATAACACCTCACCTCAGAATGCATCTCTGCATCCTCTTTCTTTGCTTTCCCTCCAATTGCCACTGCCTTACATACACATATGTAGCAAAAACATTCACACATTGTATCAATTTGCCGAAAAGGAAACACAAGCATTTGCATATTCTGTCTCACACACACACAATTTTTTTTAATCAAATGCCACTTGCAAAGTGACATGCTGTGCCGGCAGCAAGCAAACGAAAGGGAAATGTAGCACAAGCATACACGTTCTATCAATATGTATCAACCTGTAGAACAAGTATTTGCATAATCTGTCAAAAATAAAATTACAAGAGAGAGAGAGAGAGAGAGAAAGCTGCCTGCAAGAGGGGGGAGTCACGTTCCGTCCTCTGCCCTCCCTCTGACCTAAATACCTCCCCTGAACTTGACCCGATCATGACTGTAGCCAAGTTGACATTTGCCAGAAGCAGGGAAGAAACGGGTTTTCAAAAAAGATATGGGAAATAATCCACTTTTGGAAAAACCGCTTTAAGGGGGATTTGCCCTGGATCAGGTGTGCAATTCTGATGTGTTTAAATCAGTGCCAATGGGAACTTTCAACTTTTAATCTGGGTTACAATTCGGTACAAAAGGTAGTCTGAATGACCCCTCAGTTTACTATATAGATGTTAAATGTTTTTCAGAATCCTAGCTCTCCCTTCTTTTAGTACTGTATCCTTGAACCAGATTTGGATTGGATATCTGTTCCAATAGGGCAGGGGTTCCCAACCTAGAGTGAACGCACCCTAGGAAGTGCAAGACAGAATTTCAGGAGTGTGTGACAAAGGCTGGTCTGTGTTCTTAAGTGAGGAGTCATCACTCATTTTTTCCTGAATAAATTAGAAACCAATTGCTCAATTTAGATTATATACAATGAGTTAAAAGCTTGTTGTTGTTTTTAGTTCAGTTTGTTTACCCGCAGTATTGTATGTGGTTCAGTTTGTGGTTCAAAAATTCTTTATCTTCAAATGTGATGTTACTTTTGTAGGGAGTGTGAACATTAACCAAACACTTCCTAGGGGTGTGGGGCATAGTAAAGGTTGGGAACCACTGCAATAGGGGAACAGATATTCCTTCAGACAGAAGACTATCCTCTGAAAAATAGGATACATGACCACCTTAAAGGGACGTACCTCACACAATTAATAAGGAATCCATTGTCATAAGACATTCAGGTAGCCATTAACAAGATGGCTGATAGAGAAAGACATGAGAGCTGCTTTGAATTGTATTGCCCACAATGGCTGCCCAGTTTACTTGTTTGGTACAGCTGTTCTTCCATTAGCAGGTGATACCATTCTATTGTACTATGCCATTATAATGAGCATCTTGTATGCAGCGTTCCATGTTAAACTTTCTCACACTATGAATTGTGGGGAGCAATGTGTGTAACTGATGCCCCATTGAGATCACTCAGTACAATACTTTCCTCCCCTTAGCCCATTTTGCTCCACTTTAAGAGTCACAGAAGGATGCCCTAAAAAGCATAAGATGCTGTAATAAGAGAAATGCTGTTCAAAGCTGATACATGGATTCAGCCAACTGAGTCCTTATTTTTCATTGATAGAAGGCAACAGGGTAGCTACTGGTTTTATCAATTCAGTGCAGATAAGAGGAGCACACTAAATTGCAAGGTGGAAACAATGACTTTTATCATGTGTTGCAGAATTTCAATTTTCTCCTCAATTCAAAGAGGAATTTTCTTTAAAGCTTGAAGACAGGGAGTCATTCTCTCACATGGATAATCCCAGTAGTGGTGTGCATCAGATTCAGGTGAATCTCAAATCCTGAACCAAATTGGATTGATTCAGACACATGCTGCACTTGTCTGAAGTAAGACAAAAATCCACCAAATTGGTCTGAAGTGAAGTTTTGTGAGAAATTTCAAGGCAAAAGGAAAGAGAAGAGTTGTTATTTTTTTTTTAAAAAGGCAACTTTTATCTCCAGGTTTTTCATGTAAGAAAAACAGCAGGCTAGGGAAAGTGGGGAAGTAGACATGAAGCTATAGCTTACTGTACATCTAGGCAGGTTACATACCGCCGAGAAGCAGCGCTGTCCCGCCGCCGCCACTTGCGGCGTCCGGGAGCCGCAGCTGCCACACCGTGGGGCTCCCGGATGTTCAGAGGAAGGAGCGTGGAAATCGCGCTCCTTCTCGGGCCCCGGAAGAGGTGCCGCAAGTGCCAAAGGGCACACTCGCGGCATCTCTTCCGGTGCGCCACGTGCGGACACAGAGCATCCGTTACATCAATATGGCGGCGGCCGTGTGGAACGGCTGCCACCATATTGTACGTATTGAATATGTATTAGGGTTAGGGGGGTGCGGAAGCACCGCCCCTTCCTAAGCCTAATACGTATTCAATACGTATTTTTTGGCAGTCTATAACCCACCCTAGTCAGTTTTATTTAAATTATTTTATCAGGCTGAAGTAATGTCTTGGTTTGCTTCTAGTGCATTCTGTTCATTTTGCCAGCTTTCTCTCTTCTGAGCAGGAACAATGGGAAAATGAGAAGGCGGTAAGAAAATTTGGTCTTCTGTCTTTTAAGCAGTACCCTACGGTCTCCTTCAAAACCCAGCTCTTACATTGCGGGGGGGCCTGACACAAGCATTTAGTGGTTGGTGGAGGGTTTCTGGCTATGCAACTGGACACTTAATGACAACATCTGCATTCTTCGGGATTTCCAAAGGACCCATTGGAGTTCTGGAGGATATATCATCATATATTGTGCTATAGCTACCCTCTAATATATTGTGCTCTGCCACCCTCTAATCTCTAATAAATGGCTGTGTCTGGGAGTGGGCAGCATGAGCCACATGGGTTTTGAGGGCAATGGGAATCATTGTGTTTTGTAGGATATAAATTTCTGTCCCTGCAAAGACCCCCTCCCCAGCAAAAATAAAAATAAAAACAAGTCAGTGTAACACTATCACTAACAGGATTCCAGTTTATTTTATTTATTTTTTGGCACTGGGTTGGACCTACAGTCCTGTGCCAAGAGAATTCATGTTGTAGACATGTAGTGGCTTATTTTACCACTGGACAATGTTGTGCATTTTCTTCCTCTTGCACAACATATTTGCAGAAATGTGCCACTGCTGCAACTCTTCCAGAAGCACGTATCTCAGTCCAACCCTCTCTTTTCAGTTACTTCCAAACAAATGCATAGAGGCTGACAGCCAAGATTCACTGTGAAACCTTTCTTCAAAATACTATTGCCATACATTAATTAACTTTTGGAGGGGGGGGGTTCAGTTTACAAATAGATGTTTTTAATTCCTGGACTCAGATTCTTTTCACATATATTTCATCTTACATATGCTTTCCAAATTAAATTACTTCCAAATTAAAATTATCTATTACTAAAACTTAATAAATATTTGATGGTGGGGTGGGGAGAAACAGCCGTGTTGAGGAAAAGAGAGTTATGTGTGTGAGTCAACATATTGGCCTAAATCCAATTGTTATTCCCATTTAAAATAAATCCATTTAATCAATGGGTATTTGGTAAATTGAAATTTAAGTTCCTTGGTTCAATGGGTCTACTTCATTTGGCACTGAAATTCAGTTAGGTCCTTGCTGCCACCAGTAGATCAGCTAAAGCTTTAGTTGATCAATCTGTCCAAGTAAATAGATGGAAGCTTGCAGTCCTATTTTTAATGATAACCATATGCATATGTATCATTTATAGTGAGAAAAGTGGTCTACTCTCATGATCTCACAGCCGTGAAGTGATCGTGATTATTCATGATAATGTATCTGAGATATCATGATATTTCAAAATCCAAAGTTGTGTGTGAAATATTGATCTGGGACCTATGTATTCCAAGATCTTATGGATCCATCACTCTGACTGTTCAGTGGGCTATAGAGATAACATAGTAGTAGCTGGTTAAATGGGAACTGGTAATCAGCATTTGGAGCATGCTAAAAATCCAAATCACTCATTCTAAGCATCTTAATACATATACAGAAGTCAAATGAATTCTCTTTGATTTTTGAAAAATGAGCTGCTTAGGCATCTCCTTAATTCTTCATTACTCATCCTCTTAAATATTAGCTTGAAGACCTCCATGAACTGAATGAAAGTAGTCCACCACCATTGCCCTCTGATCAGAGTAGGAGGATTATTCTGCTTTAAAAAAAGGGGGGGGGGGGGATTAGCTCTGAGCATAAACTGGGAAAAATATAGAAAGTTCTATCGAACACTAGGCTGAGGTCCATTATCAGTGATAAGGGGGAAATTATTTCACACATTGGGGAGAGATTTTATTTAGCTGCTTGTAGTAAAACTCTACCTGCTTCCCATAGGGCTGCAGGGGAGAGGTTCCTGGACCATTGCTGCTGGTCACTTGGACATTTCCTGGAAACCCTGACAAGTTTTCTAATTTCAATGGGTCCTGGTTCCAGGTAAGCACACTAAAGTTTCCAGTAATGGCTACATTCTTGTTTCAGAAGTTTTCATATCCTGGGAAACACCAATACTGCTAAATGATTGTTTTTGTTGCTAACTTCCAATCATGGACTTCTATATACTACACAGCTATGGCTTTGTATTTCCACTTTAAATGTCTTGGCAACATCTTGTGGAGTCCCAGGATCTGCAGTTTAGGATGGGACATTTAGCATTTTCAGCCAGTAAACTCTGTGCTTAGCCCTAGTTTTCTCTAAAATAAGTTCCATTGGTTTCAACAGGACTTCATTTCTAGGTAAGTCAGTATGCTTGGGGTTGCATCTTTAGTAACAATTTCAAAGTGTTCTCTTCTGGGCACCTCATTACTGAATGACATTCAGAATTAGAAAGCTGCTCAGTGAGAAGCAAAAATGAACATGTGCTGGCTTATGAGGAAAAATGACTGCTGTGTTGTACCCTCACTGTTGCAGAAAACAAATATCTGCTACAGAAATAGGTCTTTCAAGAATGGTGAAATTAAGAGAAATGAGGTAGGTGCCTGCCTGCCTGATAAAAAAGCTTTAGGGGAAACGGATCCAGTAGGATAAAGTGATAAAACTGGATGGAATTGTTATCATGACTTCTGTTCAGTTACTATAAACTGATTCATGATCTGTATTCCCTGTTTCCTGCCATTGTTTTTTATCTGTTGTATATGACTTTTGTCTCCACTACATCCAAGTGCTTTATGGGCAATATATTATTTGCTGTCTGGATAAAAAATTAGAAACAACCTGCTCATCCCGCCCCCCATCTATATATAGGCACTAGTACATAATATCAAAAAGAGTATCTTCTTCTAGAAACACATCACACACATCAGTGACTTGAACTATCTGTCATCTGCTCCTGAAACACAGATCTGCTTGATGTGACTGAGAGGCAAACCCTCTGAAATCTGAGTTGGAGGGGAACGTACCAAGCTGTGCTTGTGGGACCTTTTCATTAAGAATAGAGACTCCACTCCCAAATTCTTTTCCTTTAAATAACTATAATGGGAAGTATCACTACTTAAGGAAGCCACCATTGGATGATTATGCCAAGCTCCACTGCCATCTTTGAATTTTTTGGTGTGTGCTTAGAGCCCACGTCATACATTGCCTCTTAACAGCGATATAGGCCTGACCATAACCATGTTCTTAAATCTTAGTCTTGTGAATGGCTATGTCTTCTGAAATGCATTTGTCAGCCTCCCATCTGACTCAGAACCATGGAATATAACCCCTGACCATAACATTCCACACCAAAAAACCTCCACATACACCCAGAGCTTTTGTGCATGCAAAAAGAAAGCCAAAATGGAGGAGAGTAGCAGTTTTCTCTATGCCTCACTGCATGCTATCGTAGCATTCCCATCCTCTTCCCAAAGGAGGGGGTCATAAAAGCATGCCTTTTTGTCAAACTGATTTTTCTAGTGTGTCAAAAGATATGCTTTTACCACCGTCTTCCTCAGGAAGAGAACAGAAATGCAATGGCAGCATGCAGAGAGGCACAGAGAAAGCTGCTACTTTTCCGCTCCATTTTGACTCTTTTTTCATGCAATAAGATTCTCAGGCACACCTCAAATAACTATTTTTCACTCAATTTTAAATGTGTGCTTGTATGTGCTAATGTGTATGAGAAAGTATTAGTAAAGATATACACCTTTGAAGGTGGAATGGAAAACTGTATGGGGGAGAAGATTAGCATTCCCCGCAATACAGGCTCAGTCCAAATTGAGATGTATCACAGCCACAGTACAGACTGGATTTGTGAATAGCCACAGGCATATGATTCTAAAATGTGCTTTAAATCACATTTAGTGTAACTTGTATGGAAAAGGTACAGAAAAGAATAATTAATAAATGTGTAGAGGCAGGAATAACTATGGGTGTGGTCCCACTCTTGAATATAGGGCCAAATTCAGAGAATAGCATTAGTTGATTCCTGTTAAGCTTTATGCCCCCTCCCAATACTGTGACTAAATTATCCCTGTCCAAAAATGCCACTCTGAGTCCACCTTACCCTCAGAGTTGGATCCAGGAGTACTCCTATACTATGCACTTCAATCAATGCCAGACCACTTACCCATTTTCCAGACCTGAAAACCACAAATTCACAGAGCCTCCATCTTGCTGGGACCCAGCTTCATTTTACTGGCCCACAAAATAATGGAAGTTAACACAATGTCAAACAGCTTTAATTTTACAGTGTAGATACACTCTCAGTAACATTATTAACCTGAAATCACACTTACAGGAAATTTGCCTCCGTTGAGCATTTGTAGTTGCCTGTTTGTGTGCTGGTAAAAAAGGTGGCATGAAGAAGGCTATTATTGATGCTAAAATTGTATCACCAGGTGGACTTTGAATCTTAAGAAGTTGATCAACTAAAGAGCTTTGGAGGGGAAAACTCTAGAAGGTTTGTGGGTTAGATTATAGATGCATGACTGTCATTGCACAGAATTGTAGTTGCTTGTCATAAAGATCTACCTAAATGAATGTACAATAAAACTGGAGTTTTGCTGATCCTCTGGGTTATATCTTTAACCTCCAAGCAAAGGACCCTCTGAAGGAGGCCCCAGATGGAGTTGCCCGATCCACAGCATTCAGGCATATAAAAAAAACCTTACTAAGTCAATTCACAGTTTGCCCCTCCTTGCAGCTTTACTGTAAATTGTAACGAGCCAGGAATGACATGAACTATCTCCTGTCAACTAAAACTGAGTTTGCATTAACACGGTTATATCAAAGGCCGGGAGAGTGGGGAGGGACACACACACACACACACACACACACTTTAAAGAGAACAGACAGAGCCCTTCTCTGAATTTTGCACGGCCTGATAGTCCAAAAAAACCCACAAAAACTATGAATTTCTGTACGTTTTTTTTTTCTAAATGGAAGAGACTGAAATAATTATTAAATCAATGATAAATGGATCAGATGGTTTTCCAGTTAAATGATGTAAATCATATCCAGAGCATTCGATTTCTTTACTTTTCTGTATGTATCCAGTGATTTTTGAATCAGACTCCTTTTCATCTTTCTTTTATGAAGCTATTATTTTGTCATCCCTAAACTAGGTAAACTATAGGCAACCCACTTTATTAAATATTGATGTTAAAATGCTAGCTCCAGTATTATAGGTTTCAAAATGAAATAACAGCACTAATTCATTTGGTCAGGTAGGTTCTATTCCTCATAGACAGGGAGATATACGTTGAAGCTTCTTGTCAATGTGATAACGTTAACTTTATTATTTATTTTCTGGCCATACTTTATGTATTTGGCCTCCTGCTGGAATTGTTAAAATGGAATTGGATTTTTTTTCCCCTCCTCTTGGTCAAGAGTTATTGCAAATAGGTAACTGTCCCATTTTCCCCCTAAGGGTCATATGAGAGGGATGTCCCTTAATATTCAACCTGTGCTTAGGATCTTTGGTGTGTGAAATTATGGAAGATCCACCAATTTCTGGATTTCTACATGGAAAATATGAATACAATTATATATATATTCTCTTTTTTTGCAAGTAACAAATGTTCATCTGTTGACTAGAGTCTTCTTTAGTAAAACTGATAAAGTTAATTAATAATTTTGGACCCTTTCTGGTTAAGTTACTAATTAGCTTAAATGAGACTATGCTTTTTGGGGCCAATAACTCACTTAAATTATTTTTCATTTGGCAATTTCATTGGTGTCCAGAAGTTCTCAGATGTTGTGATATATTGGTTCCATGAGATATTACCAAAATGATCAAGCTCAGCTTTTCTGCATCGCTGGCTGAAATATCTTTTGAGTGGTTAACTAGAAAGCTGTAAATAGACTTAGTAAAGTGTTTATTGCATCTTTCAGTTCATCCTGCTGTTGAACTCGGAGCCTCTTCTAATAGGAAAAAATGTCATTATATTCCCTCTCACATAAGATATATATGCATCCCACTCAATATCACATGGTCAACTTTCTTTGTTAGCATAACAGTGATGGAGTTTAAAGGCCATTGCATTTTAAATTCTTCATCACTGAGAAGAGAAATAGTAAATCCAGTAAATCCAGAAGGCTTGGCAAGATATTGTTAACTGCCTTGAGCTTCTTTCAGTGGAGGAATGAGAAGGGGTAGGGGGGAGAAAATATGAATTTTACAGTGAATCAGTCAGTCAAGATCTCAAAGTACAAATCTATTTCAGACCAGAGACACCAGTTGAGATCCAGTTCATAGTGTCTATGTATTTTTCAGATCAACCTGTCCACCATTTCTTTTCTGCTCTTCAAGGGTGAACATTCCACTCATAAGTGTAAAGATGGTTGGCATTAAAGGATATAAAATGCTATGAGCATATGGATAGTGATCCAAGCCCAATATATTGTACAAATTCATTTATTTCGGTATATGCAGTATAATAAGACTTCTCTGTAATATATGAGTTGTAATGACTAAAAGAATTTACCAGAATGGGATTTGGAAGCCATAAAAGTACAGTGTTCAACCCAGATTCTGTTTGTTTGTTTCTTTGTTTGGTAACAAATCTATAATCTACAAATAAACCTTCATTGCAGTATGCAGTCACAAATAATTTGCTTAAGCAGTGTTGTGTTTCTCCTGCCACTAGAGGACATAATGAGCATTGTAAAATGGGACATTAGAGAAAGCATCTTCTCTGGCAGGAACAATTTCAGTTACAATAAGCACTGTTTTGCTTTAACCACGACACATGATTCTACAATGTTTATCCTACAAATCAGGTGCGGGGGGGGGCAACCATTTAAAAATTGAAAGCAAATGAAGACACAAAACTGTGTCCACAGAAGCTAAGATTAGGGATTAAAAAAAACCCAAGCCTATGTTTACTGGATAGGTTTTAGAAATTTTTCAGGGATGCATAGATACAACTTGATATACCAATTGGCTAATAATATATCCTACTCCCCACCTCCCACCATCTTAGGTTCATTAGTGTTCCCTTCAACCATAATGCAGTTATTCTTCAGATTTTGCACAGAATTTTGCCATTCTCATTTCAAAATGAGCATAAGGCGCACACTTATAGAAATAAATAGTATCAGAATGTTTACAAATGCATCCTTGCTGCCAAAAAGTATTCAAAATAAGAAGCATTATCCAGAACCAAAATTGGAATGGCAGAATGGAAGTTTCCAGCAGAATCAGATAAGGATCATTCCTCCTTCCCTCTGCAGTTCCCATGGGCCACTAATACTCTCGTAAGCAAATTTTTAGGTGGTGCAGAGGGCTGCCAGAGGGAACACAGAACCATGATCCATCAAAATTAATTAATTTTTACAGGCATTAACCTGGATATTAGACAAAATGGATGAAGGCAAAACTAACTCTGCCCAGAAACAGATCCATTCATAATGAGGCTGAAGATGAACCTCCAGCTGAGCAGTGAAATGCAGGTGTTGCTTATCATCTTATCTCATTGAAGGTCTAACAGTAGGAGAAGCACAAAATCTGGTGTGCTGCCTGAAGTGTTTGTTCTGTTTTACATTTGCTCTCACCATGTTTCACATTGAAAGCCCTGTTTCTTTTTTTCCCCTTTCACATAGCCCCCTTATGTCTCTGCATTTAGCCAGTGAGAGAGCTGCTATTTAAATTATACAAAGAGTTATTTTTGTCCTGCATTGGCTGCTTTCAAGGCACTCTAAAATTAGAGGTATTTGTTAGGGTAACACATGGTCTGCTGAGCAATAAAAGCAAACAGAACCTGGAAGTAGAAAAACACAAAGGAAGTCTCTCGTTAGGTCAGTGTTTGTTTTGGTTTTTTTTAAAAGGAGCATTAGAAAAACTTGGAATTATTAAAGAAGCTTTTCAGTGTGCTTCAGTTTAAAGATGCACCACTACCATCCTCTTTTCTGTGGTGCATAACCATAGAATAGTGCTGGGTGTGTTCTAGGGCACATTCTAAATTTACATGCAGACTCCATATAAATCTGGCCGATATGAAATACAGTAGGTCCTTGGTATCCACGGACTTGCCATCTATGGATCCCAGCATTCGTGGAGGCAAGTCCATGTGGTGGGGGGGAGGAGGAAGAGGAGGCAGCAGTGGCAGCGGTGGCTGGAAAATGCAGAGGAGGAAGAGGGAGGAGGAAGAGGAGGTGGCGGTGGTGGCAGAGGTGGTAGAAAAGGCAGAGGAGGAGGGAGGAAGAGGAGGGAGGAGGGAGGAAGAGGAAGAGAAGATAGCAGCAGAGGTGGTGGGAAAAGGCAGAGGAGGAAAAGGAGATTGTCCCCTGCTGTCCCTTGCATTGAGAGTGGTGAGGCAGGCTTCGGGTAGCTGGGGCAGCAAAGTCCCATTGTCCTTAATAGTGGGACTGCCACGTGGCTGTGCCACCATTGAGGACAATGGAGCTTGAGCATTTGTGGATTTTGGAACAGATGCCCCCACAGATACCAGGGGCCAACTGTATGACAGAACAAAATTAGCTGATTCCAAGGAAGATGTGAGATGGGTCAATATATTGGGACAAATTAACTGGTTTTCTCTCACCCTTGCTGTGACCCGATTTCTTGACTCATGGCTACAATCCCAATTTGACTGTGGGACTGTCTGCACAAGGCAAGGTCAGTTTCATACTGAATTGGAGCATCCCTCTGTCTTAAACTGCATTAAAAGGACCAGAAAATTCAGAGCACTCCAAAGCTACACTGGGTAGCTGTTTACACAGCATTGCACTGATGCCTGGTGCCAGTGCTGCTGACATGAGTCATGCCCTCCGAGGTCACAATGATGCCCAGCCATATGATAAATGCTAGATGCCTCATTTTCAACCTCAGAGAAAGTAATTTGTACCAGAGGTGGTGGCACGAGATAGCTCAGTGGGATACATGTAGACAGAGGTAATGGGGGAATTTGGGGCAGCCCTGGAGTCAGAATACTCAGGGAGCAACTCAGAGCATTCTGACCATTGTAAACCAGCCCTTAGTCTCTATGTTATTTGGTTTGTGGCCTCCCTATATTTGTTTCTCCAGCATCTACATACAGTACATAGTAACCTGTTGTCATGAAAAAACATATCGTGATATTTAGGAATATGGTATTTGCCTTCAGGTCAGAACAGGGCCCTGACCTGTGACATACCCTCCAAAATTTCACAGATGAAAATTAGGACACAAGTGGTCAAGCAATATCAGAGGATGACCAAGATGGCAAATGCTGGAATGATGGAAAACCAACAAGCTTAAAAAGGCTTCAAGTTTCATTTTACTTGAGCTTATAGGAAAGGGCAAGACTCTGATTTCTTGTTTCTATTCTCCCACTGAGTGCAAATTATTTTTTCAGTCTCAACTCACTTTATAGCAAGTAAAGCAAGCTGAAGACAAATGGGTAAAGTGGGTGGGGGGAGGGAAATTGAGACATTTTTAAAACAGTTGGGGGGGGGGAATGGAATGGCATAGCTTTAATGAGGACTGTCCCTGTCAAATCAAAACAGTTTGGGGTGGGGTGGGGTGGGGTATGCTGCTGTCTACAAGGGATGCAGTAATATGGCACATGTTTTGCATGACCCAAGTTCTAGATTCAGCCCGTCCATCTCCAGTTTGGGCTAGCAAAGACCGTCTCCTGAAACTCTAGAGAAATGCTGCCTGTTGATGTCAGAAGTACTGACATCAACTGAGTTAGACAGGCCTAACTAAATTGACTTAATATGACTTAATTTAAGGCAGTATCCTATTCATTGAACAAAGAAATGCGCATTATAAAGACTGATGTCTTTTAGCAAAATTAAAAATTAAATTTTAACAAAGCAGATTGCAGCAAAAATACATTTTGAAAACACATAACAAATAAGAGTGAAGTTACTTTACTAGCATACTGAGCAGCAGTTTGTGGTTCTTTTGAAACATTAAAGGACATTTTTAGCAGCATCATGACAGGAATTTTATGCCATTCTCTGCTCAGTCTGAAGGGTTTCCTCTGGAAAAAAAAGAAGTATTAGAAAACTGAGAAAGTAACAAGCAAGAAACAATATAATAAATTACTTTTTCAACATTGTACTCAATATCAGCAATGGATTACTTTTCAAATGCTGTAAAAGTGATAGCTAGAAATTACTTCTAGAAAGAATGTACATTTTAACTGCTAAGTGTTCTTTAAAAGATTGTATGGGATAGCCTTGAAGTTTGTTAACAGTTGAAGAGCATATGCATGCATTCATATACATTCTGACTATAAACACCTGTAAGGGATCTTTCAACATTGGACTTTATCACACTAGTAAAAAAGATGGGAGCACAGCGGGATGCTCCTGTCAATATTACACAATAGTGCTATATTATCACACGACATCGTGATTATCGTGCAGTTATCCCGTGAGTAAAGAGGCATTCTAGCATCACTTTTTATTCACAGGATTTTCCGTGGTAGTAGTATCACTGAAGTAGATTTGAGGTGATACTTCCAACTCACATGGAACTATTAAAAACGTGTTGAACACACAAGAATTAAAATATACAAAAGCCTGCTTTGGGGAAATAGCAAATATTATGACAGAACTTCACAAATGGCAAACAATAAATGGGTTACCTAATTCAAATACAGTTGTTTCAAAATGTGGACATGTTAAATCAACCAGCAAACTCACAATGCTGAGAGGGCTTGGGGCTAAGCAGTCTGATATTCAGGAGTAGCTAAGACTATGTGGGAGACAGGTTTAAAAGTAGAATTAGAGCCACACATATGCAAGAGAAAGAATGCATATGGGGGGGGGTGACCTGTTATCTCTCCTGAGTCTCATTAGATTTTCCTGAGGAAAATCTATGGGAAGTGTTGTAGCTCTAGTTGGAGTAGCATTGACAAGAGCTATACAGGCTAACCAAAGTCCCTCCAAGGATAGTACCAGCAGGGACGTAGCCAGGATTTTAGGAAGGGGGGGGATCCAGACTAAGTGCCACCATTATAATGGTGCTTGGGTGCGGCGGTGCAGCAGCACACACCATTCATTTTTCTATTGGAAGGGGGGGGTCCGGATCCCAAGACCCCCCTCCCCTTGGCTACGTTCCTGGTACCAGGAGTTTTCTAAAGAGGGGAAAATCTGGTTAAAATGATAAATTTGTAGAGGGAAGAGAGTAAGAGTTATCTAAGATAGATTCAGATTAAACAGAGGTAAGCAAAGCTTAGCCAAGAATTTTAGCAATGTTTCAACAGTAGACTGTCTAAGATCAAGGGGTAGAGAGACTTCATCTAGGAATCAGAGCTGAAAGATGGAAGCAGCTGGCAGACCTCTCCCCCTCCAAAATGAATTAGCTTGGTCTATTGTGGGATGGCATTAGATACTGTCTGACCTTGGAAGGTAAGTAGGGTCAACCCTGGTTAATACTTGAATGGGAAGCCACCAATGGTGCTGTAGCCTATGGCCCTGTCTACTCAGGCCAAATAATATGCCCCCCCCCAACCACATATTGTTGCAAACAAGTGCCCAAGATAACAGAGGGGTGTCAGGGCAGCTTTGAGGCCATAATACTCTGGGCTGCTCCTGGAGTATTCTGGCCCGTGCGGACCCAGCCTATATTTCAGAGGAAGGAATGGCCAAACCACCTCTGAGTATTCCTTACCTTATAAAACCCTATGAAATCTCTGAGGCCATCATAAGTCAACAGGCGACTTGAAGGTATACACACACACACACATGGGGTTTAGGTTTTGCTCACACTCCTCAAGCCTACTCATGGGACTATACAAACTGGCACTTTGTGCCAACCTGTAGGCAGAGCCACGGTGCAGTGCTGATGCCGTGACTCTGCCCCATCGTCATGATGCTACACACCCTTCTGACGGCATGTAGCATCATGGAGTGCCCCTGGAACTGCATCTAGATGATGCAGTGCTGATGCCACTTAGAGGGCGTAAAAAGGAGCTGTTTTTTCCAGCTCCTTTTTGTGCTCTCTAGAGGCTGGATTGGTGCCATGGCAAGCTATTGCCGTGGCACCAATCTGGTCACTAAAAGGGTAGCTGTATGCTGCCCATCTGTACATCCCCTTATCTCACTCTCTTGCACGCTCTCAAATGACTAATGAGTGTAATATGGAGGCAGACTACGTTGTATTTGGCTATCTCTCCAGACTTCACCTTATGGGAACCACTAGGCTTCTGGGTCAGGTTTCGGAGAGGAGAAGAGAGAAGAGTAGGGCTATTCCTTTGTCTCTGTCAAGATACCAGCTGGCTTTGGTCACAATTTTGAAAAGTTGCTTTTTTCAGTTATAACTCCCATAATGCCCTGGCCATGCTGGTAGGCTGATTCTTGGAGCTATCATCCAAAAAAGTACCATAATGTTTCCAAGTTCCCCTCATAGCCCAGCCTCTACTGTCATCTGTTGGCAACCATTTATTTCATCAGGATACCGGATTGTAAAGGGCTGGAGACCTTCCTCTTCAGTTCACCAGGTTCCTGAGTTGCTAATATTGCCAAGATGGGTAGAGACTGAAAAGGAGTTTGTTTTAGTATATCAGCATATTATTTTAGAATTTAACATTTTATAGTGTGTTTGTAATCATCCATTTTTATTATATATGTTTGATGTTCTGTCCTTTTGTGAAAAGGGAGTTATAAATAAATGTTGTTGTTGTTACCTGAGCTGTTAACATCCTAGCTTGTGTTTGCGAGAAGTGTAAATCTAGTAAGTGGTTCCAGGGCCTGCTTTTATCCCCACTTCCCACCTCATTTCCTTTCTCGTGTGTGTCATATCTTTTAGATTTTACATCTAAAGACAGAGACTGGCTTGTCACAGATATGTATAAGCCAGTAGCCACTGTACGAGACATTTTTATTAAACAGTGAGTTAAAAATGCTCTAAGTAAAAAAGTATCCTCTGGGTTGCTTATGAAATAAGAAGTACTATGTAACCATACGTTAACCAAAATCAAATAGATGTCAATCAGCACTTTCTTTCTCTAACTACCCTCTGGATTTCTCTGTACTGCCCAAAAACCTATCCTGGTAGTTTCCAAGATCTCTGAAACAGTTTTGGGGGTGTACATTGGACATCAGGGGAATATATATTTTCCAACTATCCCAGTTTGGCAGGGACCATCCTTATGATTATATTTTTCATTTTTCAGCTGCTTTTATAATATTCCAGTTTCCTCCCTCCTCTTCCCTCTTTCTCCGTTTTCCTTCATCTTACTCGAGTTTGTGCATACTGAGTTGAAAGTGCAAAAGTAGTTTGCATGCAATTAACTCAGCAAATGAAATTGGGTGTTGGGGTGGGGGTGGGGAACGGCAGCAAAGTCATGCTTCCCAGTAGGCCCAAAGAATAGCAAACTACTGCAGCCTCTCCTAGCTTGTGTGCGACTCCTCATTAATAACTTGCCATTCTTGACCATTTTGTTGTTGCTTGGCCACATGTGTCTTGTTTTTCATCTATGAAATGTTGGAAGGTGTGAAAATAGGAATTGTGATCCTCCCTGTTTCAGTGACGAAAATCGTTCCATAAGCAGAACAACCCCACTGGATTCTACCCACTAAAATAAAAGACAATGATGCTCTGGTGTTGTTGTTTTTTAAAAGAAACATCTAATGCAGCATTATGAGATGTCTCCCTTCTTATGGAAGAAAATACTGTCAATTAGAAGCTCAGTTTACAAAACAACACACAGCTTCAGAGCTTAAATTCCTTTGCAAACATTGCATGAAACTAAAGCTCTAAAAATACTTGAATTGGCCATCTGTGTTTGAATAACTGCAAGATGCCAGTGCATCATAAGATTTTTATGGACTGGGCACACAGCCTCCACCTGCTGTAGTGCCCATCTGATTTGGTAAATCTTACACTCTCTCCACTGTAGCATTTCATACACATAGCATTTCATACATTGGGAGCAAATCTGTAAGTTGGATAAATGCATCTCAGGATTTTGTTTTGCTTGATCTTCATTTGCATGCAATGAGGGGAGCCATTAGTTGTGAAGGCCTATCTAGGTTATAATCATACTTACTCTTCTCCATGACCATAGCCATAAAGCTCTTATTCAATTGAGTGTCTCTGATACATGTTAAATAAACAAATTTACCTCGGCAATTACTTTCAAGCAGAACAGAGTAAATAGGCCCTTTGTTATCAGGGGCTATTGATTTGGAAGATAACTTACTTTTGAGAGAGAAACTCATAAAATGTGCTACCCAAATGTGAGCTAAAAACAGGAATAGGAAGCGTATAGCAAATGCAGCCCTAGAGGGGAGTGCTGTGTACTCTTTGGCCTCCCAGATTCCCCCCCCAGACCAATAATTCAGTTAACAAAACATTTTGGGAGTTGAAAATAGTTCATGGTTATGGACCCTGGAATAGTCAGAGGGGCCTAAGCACCCCTCCCAGGCTAAGCTAAAGGGAACTGAGCCTCCCCATCTAACTGATCTGGCAAAACTGGATTACCACAAGTCCCATGTTGCTGAGTTGCCTCACGAATTATCTGTGTATCTGGTTGAATCCAAGGATACTGAATCCATGGATATGGAGGGCTGACTATACTATATATCTCTGCACAGAAGGACATCTCACTGAATTTCACAGAACTTATTATCCAGTAAGTGTGCATAGCAGCAGTCCACAAACATTTCAGCCTAAGGACTGAAGTGCAGCTTTGGTACAGCTTCTGACCTCTTAAGATATGTGTATCATTTAAACAGCATACCTCCAAAGTGATCCAAATCAGTTTTATTTTGGCCTGTCTGTTCAGGCCCTTGGTTATCTTCCTCTTGATAAGTTTCATCTTGTCAATATCCTTATTAAACTTAAAATTAAGAACTGGACAGAATACTCTATATAAAATGTGACAAGAACAGAATACAGTGGTACTATTGCTGTCCAACTTGAAATAAGAGACCAGACACATATATGGGTTGTAAAATGGGCCACTTTATTGAATTAACCTATTTAACTGTCTTCTTGAAAACCTGTAAAATTTTAAGGGAGCAACCTGGTGCGGGAGCAGCTGTGGCAGTTGGTCTATTCCTCAGACAGCCTCCTCAGCTTCCCCTGGGCGAAACACCTGAGCTCCATGGAAAAACCCATGACTGGGTTGCTCCCCAGCCAGCTCGCATCTGGAATGCCAACCTGAGATTTCCTCACTCAACTCACAGGACTTGATTGAGGGTTATATCCCAGGTCAGCCCTAAGGAAGGTCTCTTTCCTTCTCTCCTTAGTCACAAGACCTAAAGAGAAAGTTTACGGGGCCTAACCTTCACCCCAAGCAGGTACCATATGTGTTCACTTGACAACTAATTCTCTCCCCATCAACAGCCAGTGACTGCCTATTTAAGTCCACACCTAAGCCAATTTTCCAAGTCCCCAAACAACAGTGTGAAGTAGGTGAAAAACCCTTGGAAAGGGGAAAAAATTCCTACTCGGCCCTTAACGCGACCAACACAGCCACACTGAAGTCAAGGCAGGAGGGTGGGACAACAATTGCAAAGAGGGATAAGGAAGGGTGGTGCTGGCTTAAATAGCCTCAGCTCCATCCCCAACCTCATTCCAGAAGGCAGCAAACGCATGTCTCTGGCCACAGTGGCCCAGGGGATGTGGATTACCATTCTACTGAACTCTACAGGTATGGGTACCTGCTCTACTTTCTTTTCACAGACCTTTTTAACTGTGAAAGATGTTTCTGTTCAGACAGGCATTTGGTTAGCCCATTCAACCAAAGCAATGTGTTGGATCCTGCTAATGAATTGTTGTGCTGTTGTATGTATGCATGTGTAATGATATATACTTTAATCTGGTTTTAATTTTTGATTGCTTGATCTCATTTTAACTTTTGTATCTTGTGGATTTTTAATAATATATATTTTTTTAAATGTTGTAAACCCCTTTGAGTCCCAAATTAGGAAAGAGGTTAGAAATAAATATAATGCATATATACATACATACTATAATTACTACCCTTGATCTAGAAACTATACTTCTGTTGATGGAGTTCGGAATTCCATTAGCTTTTTTAAAAATGAAAGTTGCAACATCACCTCTTAATGTTTATCGTAAGCAAAGGTTAAAAATACTAAATTTGAGCAAACCAAATATGTCTCTTCTGATCCCTTTGTGCTGTCTGGGATGACATCATTCTGACTAGTACAGACAAGATTGGAGACAGCTTGCTCACAGCACCCAGTACTATTATTTTGATGATTTAATTTTTCAACCTTTATTTCATACATTATTCTGTGCCTTCTTGACTTGTTTTTCGCTCCCGCCACACAAACCAACAACTTAGAAATGAAAAACATTAAGAAGTGTCCCTTTGAACATCTTGTTTAATTCCTTTATGGTGATCCTTTTGTTCTTTCTCTTCCTCTTTTATTACAGCCTCCCATTAAGGCTTCCAAGAAGTCTTTTGGGACTAAGGACAGAATTATGCCACTCAATTACTTTTTCTAAGAATTTCCAGGATAACTAATATGAATATTTGACATCAACAGGACAGCTCACAAATTTCTGACCCTAAGGCAAATCTATTGCAGGTTTTTCTTAGCAAGATTTGTACAGGGGAGGGGGGTTTCTTTTGCCTTCCACTGAGGCAGGGAGAGTGTGACTTTGTCAGGGTCACCCAGTAGATTTCTGACCCAGTGGTCTAGCTTGACTGATGCTTTTTAGGGCCATCTTAGGCCTGAAACAGATGGGCCAAATAAAGTGGCTTCTGGCTGCTTCAGACACATGGCCCAAAGCCACCAACAAAAGGAGCAAATTTAATCCACTCCTGCTGGCAGCCCATTTGGGACTGCGGTGGTGGTTCACTTCAGGAGCAGGTTATCTGGACAGCATGGTCCCAGAATGATTGTGGCCGGAACAGCCAGAGATCACTCTTTCTGGGCCATCTGCTTCAGCCGTTCAGTCATAAACTCAAGGGGCTGCAGAGATTGCAAAGAGTGTGTGTGTTTGTGTGTGTGTCCACCTTCAAATAGTACAGCATCCATGATCCAAATGTTGCTAACTGCACATCCCAGGTTTTCTCAGCATTGGCTACACCATTGGGGGGGGGGGGGGGACTGTAGTTCAACAGTAGCTAGAGGGCCATATGTTTTACTAAAATAACACACTGGCCAAAAAGTTATTTTAAACAAGGAATAGCTGCTTAACTGAATGGGACAGCTGTATTGAGTTCAGAGGGAATACATGGGCATGGATTAAGTCCAATAATCTTGTAAAGTAGGCCTTAAACTCTGACAAAAGCCACAATGTAATTTTAAGTTGATCAAGGATGGGAAGCCAGATCTTTCCACTTAAAGCCCAACATGCTAAACACCAAACTGGACTTTTCTATGTGTGATAGCTGAGCCAAATAAATTGGGCATTTCAGTATGCACTGGAGAAAACGGGGTGGAAAGAGAGAATTAGAACCTGGAAAAGTTTTGGACAACAGTTTCTATAATCCCCTACCCAGCTATGGGATCTGCAGTCCAAAACAGGCCATGTTTCCAAGCTCTGACAGATAAAGAACAACACAACTGAATGAATATTTGTAGTCCCTTCAGGGAGCTGCCTCTGAGGACCACAGTATATGTGTGTTTCCTGAGCTACACAGAGTGTTTCTTCAACCAATCATTTTGAAAGCATGGGAGTTGTAGTTTGGGGAGGCACTAGTGCAACTAACAATTCTAGATATCAGTCCCTAACCTACAATTTCCAAAAATTCATAGGATAGCAATAGAAATAGCATTTCCATTTCTATACCGCTTATCAGTGAACTCAGCACTCTCTAAGCGGTTTACTTAGATGAGTTTACTAAGCACTATTCATACTGTCCTTGATGTTGAAAACCATGCATGCAATCCATTAGAAACTTCATCTGTGAAAGCCACTTGATAGGAGTAAAAATCAAGAGCTGATTTCAAGAATGCAGCTGTGCTTTTGTACAGCTGCTGCTGCTTGTACAGATGAAGTATCAAGTGGACGATGCTCATAAGTACCATTAGATCCCTTTAATACAAGGGCTTTTCTAGGGTTTTTAGATGTACCAACGAACACAACAGATCTCTGTTTATACTCTTTTTTTAAAAAAAAGGTTATGCTCTGCCACTGTAAAGCAATTCAATTTAAAATTCCATGACAATTAAAGTGGAATCATAGTACTGTAATGGCATAGTGTGAAAGGACTCCAGGTTTGTAGCTATGGACCCAGCTATGCTCTTGAAAGCTACACCCAGGAGTAGTGATGGAAAGAATATTCAAAGACTCTGGGTCTGTGTGCAGCATCTTAGGTGTCAGGAACCTGATAAGGGAATTCTCCTGAAAGTCCTTTCTTATTTTTCTTTTGTGTCTTCAAACAGATTCATGAACTATACTCAACCCCACCACAGACTCACCTTTTTCCTGTCCTCAGTCATAAACATGTAGTAGCCGGTAGACGAGAGTGGTGAGACAAGCAAGAAGAACTGTCACCAATTATGTTTCAATAACTGGTGCGCAATAATGAAACCACTCTCCAAGATCTCTGGAGGACTCTTGGGACTATAGCTGGCCATGGGTGATCCTCCTCACTCAGCTTCCTCTTCCACTGGCTTCACTGATGGGCAGGGGACAGCCAAGCAGCTAAGTTAAAGCAGAAACAGACAATTCTTTGTACTCAAAACCTCCCACCACAACATGGCTGTAGGAATGTAGGAGAAAGGCGAATTGGAGAAATTTCTTCCTCATGCAAGAAAATCTTCAAAATCTTTAGTTTTCAAAAATATTTCCATATTGGGAGAAACTTGTTTAAATGACTTGTTCTCACCTGTGAGAATGAATACTGTAATTTAAACAAGAGTAGTTATGCCCAGCTTGGATTGGTGTACCAGCCAAACCCCTTCCTAGGGAAGATGGATTTGGCCAAAGTGGTCCATGCCATAATTACATTGTACATAGACTACTGTAATGTGCTCTGCATTGGATGTATGGGCAACCCCCGCAAGACATATTGTATTTTGAGGAGGAGGAGTGGCCCGTCACTGTAGTACTAAAATGGAGGCTCTTTTAACATCCTTGAGCAAAACCTTGCTTTGATTCTGCTAAATCATGTGTCTTGTATGTTTGCTAATGTCTGTAAAAGATAACATGTTTTTGAGAAAGCACAGAGAGAACTCTAAACACTTAGAAGAGATAGCAAGCTGATCTAGACTAAGAGATAACAGTTATCGGAGAAAACACAGGGAGAAATCTAAACACTTAGAAGCATACACAGTTGATCCAGATAAAGGACCCTGTCACATGGGGTTAAAGGAGCGGCTCACCTTTCCTTAATTCAGTGCTAATTTGGAAGGCAGCCGGTTCCTATCACACATTAATTGCCATTGAATCACCATCCGGGTTCATCCCAGATGCAGCCAGGGTCATCTAAGCTGCTTCTGTGGCCAATTTTAGAGGTCAGAAGCTTCCGACTTCTAAAAATGGCCATGGAAGCAGCTTAGACAGACCCTGGCAGCATCTGGGATGGACCCAGGCAGCGATTTGGTAGTGATTTATATATGATTTGGCTGCCTCCTGAATTAGCACTGAATTCAGGAAAGGTAAGCCGCTCCTTTAACCCCATGCTAGAGGGTCCAAAGACATAACATGCGGCTGGAACTGCATAAGGAAAAATCTAATGATAGCAGACTTTTAAGTGGTGCCATGCTCATGGCTAACACTTGTGAAAACAGCCACCTAATTCATGGCCTTGGAGGGGTATGGAATGGCACAATTTCAAAGTAGTGTGATCTACATCAAAAGGTAAATAATGGCCAAAGTCATCATGAGACAGACCAATAAAAACTTATAAAATTTCCTAAGAAATTAACATAAAATTGGGGTGCCGTGTTAGATGGCTACAGAGGAGGTCCACTCTGCTGCTATTTCTGGGGCTCCCAGCAGCTGAACGGAAGTGTTTGCCTAGTATGATTTATGCATATTCCTTTGTATAGCTTACTGGGTGTATAGTAAATCATGAGGCTTTTGAAATCACAGTCAGTATTTTGTATTGCTTCTGAATCACAGAAAAGAATCTCTTTCCCTTTGGCAAAACAGGAAAGCATTTTGAGAAGGTTTGAACACCTTGAGAAGTGTTCAGAAGATACAGCTAGCATAAAAATGTTGCACCCTTTGTGGAATGCTTTTTGAAAGTCCAACTAGTACTGACATTGGTTTCTTCCAGTGCTGAATCAAAATATGGCTTTTTGTTAAAGGCTTTGGGCCTAATTTACTTTTCAAATGTGCATGATTTTTGCTGTTTTAACCTTTCAGGCTATTTTAACATGTTTGATGTGTTTTTATTCTGTTTAAATTATTTCATTGTTTTAAATCTGGGATTATTTTACATTGTTTATATGGTTTTACTCATTCACTGCCCTGAGATCATATGATAAAGGCAGGATATAAGTATTTTAATACATACATACATATATACATACAGGTAAAAGTTTCACTGTCAAAGACAGCTCCATGAATATGTGGCCAGCATGACTGCATGGAACACATCTTCCCACCAAAGTCATAGCTTTTTATCTACTTTCACTTTTACATGCTTTCAAACTGCTAGGTTTGCAAAAACTGGCACTGGTGATAGGAGTTCACTCTGTCATGTGGCACTTGGGCCTCGTACTGCTGACCTGCCAATCTTGCAATAGTCAGAGTCAGCTTCTTGACCATGTCCCTACATACATACATGCATACATACATACTTTAAAAATAAGCAAGCAAAGAGATGGGTGGGAACATCCTCCTCCTGTGCCCCAATCACCAGCTAAACAGACCTCCATCTCTTGGGCGCCTGATAAAGTAGGTTGGGGGCATGCCAGGAAACATTACAGTACAACCCCCATATCCATGGGGGATGCATTCCTGGACTTGCTGTGGAAACATGAAATGGTAGGTAATAGTGGACCCTATTGAGGCAGACTGCCTCAAAGTGGCGGTCTAGAACCCGCCATAGAATCATGCTGGAGGACCTAGATAATGTCCAGAGAACATTTTTTCAGACATTATTATTATTATTATTATTGTTTATTTCTATAGCGTTGTAAATGACATGGGCAAGTCAAGTGATGGGTACTGGTCTCATGGATACAAGAGTTGTATTGTATTTAATTACACATACCTACCTAAATAGGTAGTGTATAATAGGGATCAACTCCCCCAAATTATTTTCACGTACTGTAAGAAAACAACCACATGAAGGGGAAATGATGTCAAATTAGCAGAGGAATTAAAAATGGCTCTGAGTTCCCCAGAATATAGGGAAATTGTGAATGTCCATACTGTGCTTGAGCATGATGTTAGAAATTATCATCCTTCAGAACTGCTGCTTTGGATGCCCAAACTGTAAGTAGTGAATATGCAATGTTGCTCTAGAAAATGTTCACAACAAAGCTCATAGTGAATTAGATTTAACCAGAGTGGAAGAATCTTAAAACAACTCAGCCAGAAATATTGGTTTACTCGTAGTGTTCATTCCTGTACACATCTTTAAATTGCAACCCATTATTTTTCCCCTTCTGAGACACCTTCCTGTATAGAAGACAAAGTGTAATAATACTTTCTGCCTAAGGGACTTGCTCTTCCATCTTATGGAAGTATGAAATAATTTCAGCCTGCAAGAATTCATATCTACAGCCAGCTTTTATGTCCATGTATTTTACACTACACAGTGCTTGTGAAAGAAAAAACAATGCTCTCAGTGTTATGAATTTAACTGGGAAGTGGGGAATGCAATAGAAAGAAACTGTATAAAATCTATTGCTTATTCCAATATACATATAGCAAGATATATTATAAAGTCATTTTCACACCTGCCTTTAAGAGAACTGTATTAACTTGATAAACAGTTTCATTTAACACCCTCAAAATCAATGATAGACTCAAAAGGTGCCAGCTGTAATTGCAGCTGCAGGTTCATCCCATAATTGGTAATTTCTCGGCCAAAAGGTAAACTCTCTGTTCTTCCTCTGTCTCTCTCTCTCTCTCACACATGCACACTTCTCCCAAGATTTAATTCTGGACCAATCTCTTTGGAATCATACAATGAAAAATTAGGAAGCTCACAATTTTACAGTTTTCTCATGCCATCTCATATTGAATGGCTTGGAGCTTGCTTTGTTAAACTGAAGAAACTGGGCCTATAAGAAATCCAAAGCTATTTCTCTAGGCCTGGTCTGTTGAAGCCCCTGCACAGACTACATGTCCTGCAACATTTTACAGACAAAAGCTAGGACATGTGTGGTCAAACAACATCAAAGCGTGGCCAAGATGGCAAAAGCTATTAATGAGAATGAACAAAATATGGCACATAATTTTAAACTTATTTTAAGAACTGCTATTGAATTTTCTCACCCATATCTTTTCACATAGCACAAAAATGTCAGATATTCAGACACTCACATTTGTACTTTTGGGGGGCTTGGGAGTTGGTGAAATAATTACCTGAATATGAAAACTTGATTTTGTTTAATGACCAATATGGTTGCCTCTGTATTCGGTACAATTTGGAGAATAACACTTTTATAATCTATACATAGAAAGATCTTGTTGCATTTTTCAGACTAACTGAAAGAAAGAAATTGGCAGCACAAGCTTTCATAGACTTCATTCTAATTCCTCAGATGTATTTGATGGAGTGGAAGCCAGGTAAAGACATATATATACCATTGGTAGGTGAGGATGCCTATACAATTTACAAATCTTTTGTGTATGGAAATAAAGTTGCAGGTCTATTTCTGTACACAAAAGATTGGTAATTTATATTGACATCCTTACATACCAGTGGCATATATATGTCTGTACCTGGCTTCCACTCCACCAAATGCATCTGAGGAGTAGAATGAAGTCTATGAAAGCTCATGCTGCCGATTTCTTTCCTTCAGCTGGTCTGAAAGATGCAACAAGATCTTTCTACATATAGATTATAAATGTGTTATTCCCCAAATTGTACACAATACAGAGGCAGCCATATTGGTCATTAAACAAAATCAAGGCCCGTTACAAACGGGCACCCTAGGACAGACTCAGTCCGTGCTAGGGTTAGAAAGGGGCATCTCTTCCAGACACCCCTAACCCTAGCACGAACTGAGTCCGTAACAAATGGCGGCGGCCGTTCCACACAGCAGCCGCCATCTTGATGTAATGGACGCTCTGCATCCACACGTCACGCCCTGGAAGTGACGCCACGAGTGCGCGACTAGCGCCTCGCAGCGTCTCTTCCGGGGAGCAAGAAGGGGCGCGATTTTCACACTCCTTCTTTGCTGCATCCGGGAACCACACTGTTTGGCTGCTGCAGTTCCTGGACGCAGCAACCGGTGGCGGCAGCAGACCGCCACATTTCGGCAGTCTGTAACCCGCCCAAGTTTTCAGAAAGTAAAATCACCCAGTTTGTCTTTTATTGGTAATGAGGCAACAGAAAACATTGTTTGGATCTCAGAAGTAAAAACGGTAAGTATAGTAATGAAAACTACAACACCTTAACATATTTGGCCAGTCTGGATGAGTGTCAAATTTGTAGGCAGAGGAAGAGGAAGGAACAAAGAGCAAGGGAAAGAAAGCCCCACGTGTACAAGCCATCTTTCCCTACATTCTTTCTAAGCGTCACAAAAAATAAAATCCGTGCCATGGTCGTGACTCTGCAATCCAAAAAGGCAAATCCCACTTCTGTTCAAATACAAGCCCTGTTTTCAACCTGTCAGGAAGCAAGACAATGAAATTACCTGAGGGAGCCCATTTAAAGTTTAACATGCACCATGACAAGGACATTAACTTTTTCCTAATTAACCCGTATGGAGAGGAGAGCACACATCTTAAAGAGACGCCCATCATACTGCCCTTAAAAGCTGCAAACGGGAAGGAATTTCCAAAAGTGATTTGGAGGAAGCAAATAACAAAATGTTATTAGTTCCTTCCATTTAGAGGTTCTTCTGAAATTAATGCTAGCTACTCCTACTATGTCAAGATTATTATGACTCAGTTAAACCAGTATTTAATTTTAAGCAACAAAATTATTTGGCTTTGCAAGAAAAATAGGCAGTAACTTAGACCTTAAGCTTTTTCATGGGGCAGTTGCTGGAAAATTTCCTGTTGAATTTCTATCTCTTCTTCAAGTTATTGACTTCAATTATTTGTGGTAATAAAGCTAGCAATTAAGATTGCCATCTTTTTCTCCTCTTCCCCATTGCTACCCTTTTAAGAGAGACCTTTTAATATCTAAAATGTAACAGGAGGAGCATTTCAATAACTGGATACAAATTGAAGGAGAAAATTAAATTTTATATTGAAGGGAGGGTGGGTCGAAGGGGTTGGGGTATTGCTTCTCTTGTCATTATTTTATATATTTGTTTTAATTGTTGCTGTTACCCGCCTCAATCCTCAAAAGGGAGAGGCGGGACACAAATTATTATTATTATTATTATTATTATTATTATTTCCCCTCCTAAATTACAGTGAGTTGGGGGAGCCATTAAAGCACAGGAGCCATATTGTAGGCTATGTTAAGACACCTATGGATAAAAGTGCATTACAAACAACTGAATTATGTACAAATATTGCATTTTCTACATTTGTAGTCTGGTAAAGGCTGTTTTATTCTGGTAAAGGCAAAGGCCCAGGGAGAAGACTGCATATATTTATTGAAATGGAGGAATAAACAAATTGAAAATACTTCCAAGTTCTGTAACAATATCATTACAAAGGTCTTTTCTGGGTCTTATATAGAGACCAAGGTTGGGAATTGTGGGGCTCTCCAAATGCTGTCTGACTGTAAGTCCTAGCAGCCGTAGCCAGTATAGCCAGTGGTGAGGAATGCTGGGAGCTATAGTCCAACTATACATCATGGGATGCATGATTCCTACTGCATGATTGGTGGGAAAAACAGCAACTGGGATCCTAAATATGGACCTAAAATTAGCTACTTTTCAAAAGTTCCACTCATCCACCCACCCACCCACTCCACACTATGTTCTTATACAGAAACTACAAAAACCATCTATTATTAATAGCTGAGTAAGTCTATTACAACAATACTTACTTATATAACAGATTTATATCGTGTATTTTGACCGAATGGCCCTCAAAGTGTCTTACAGAGCCCCCAATGGCTCTCTAAAGCACAGTGCGTGGTTTTATGTTATCTAAAGGATGATGCCCAGTGCTGAAAGAGTGGAGGCAAACAACTTTTATAGCCACAAATCCATCAAGAAAGCCAGTGTGCCATCTATAGTGAGCACTAATTGGCAGGAGGATGAAAGAGAGCATATTGATCCTGAAAGAAGACTGATGTTCAGTAGCATTTTTAATTGTCTGACGTACCCTTTTCCATGTTCCTGCTGATGCCTTATGCTTTAAAAAGGCAGGTTAAAATATTTTAAATACACATAAATCAAATGTCCCCCTTTTTATTAGAATTGGCCCTTGTCTTGTTTGATCAAGCATCCACGGTTTGAAAATATTTTAAAAAAATATAAATTTCAAATCTCAAACCTTCATTTTCCATTTTTTATAAGAGACACCATTTTGCTATATCATATTTAGTGGGACTTAAGCATACATGGATTTTGTTATACACGGGAGATCTTGGAACCAAACCCAAGCGTATAACAAGGGTCCACTGTATTACTAATTTTTTTAATAAAAAAAAAAGTCTGGGACCCATAATCATGTTCTTCGTATGAGGGGCCTACTTAGATGGATTCAGCGTACTTGCTCTTAGAAAAGCAAGAGCAAACATAAACAGGGGCACTAGTGTTTGTGGGAGAGGGAGTTTGCAAATGCAACGTCTCTCCTGTGTTGACTCACAAAGATTTGCAAATAGCTGAGGCTAGAACAAGTCACTGGTGTAAAAGAAGAATTTTCTAAAATTGAATATAATGGATGCAGATGGTGGATTGCAGCAGTGGGGGGAAAGCTGTCACTGCTCAGACTCCTGAGAGGGCTCCCAAAGCATGACAGAACAACTCATCAACCCAAGTTCCAAGTGTACATTAAGCTTGTTCCTTGCCCTGGGCAACAGCCAAAGCTGGGTTTTGCAGCTGGAGAATTTAAGCGTCTTTCTCCATTCTAGAAGCTGCCAGAATAGTTCAACAAGAGCTATTCATCCCACTCCTCTGCTGTGGTGTGGAAATGGGGTGGAGAATGAATCGTCTCATAAAATTTGAACACATTTAGCTGGGAGCTCATCTTCTCATTGGAATACATCAGTGGTGAAGAGTTCAACTCTGACTGTTCTACCTGCAGTAATGTAACCCTTTCAGGCCCATGTCAAGGTGTCTGGCATTTGTGGAGAACAAATACTTATGTGTCAGTTTTGCACAACCACCACTCCAGGATTTTACAATGCACATATGTTATTGAACTAAAAAAGTTTCCATTAGTGTATATTGATATAAAGGTAGCCCTTCATATCCACAAACTATTTATCCATGGATTCAAGCACCCATGGCTTGAAAAAATTAAACACACACACACACTCCAAAAAACAAGCCTTGATTCTGCCATTTTATACCAGGGACGTGATTTTACTATGCCATTGTATTTAATGGGACTTGGGCATCCACAAATTTTTGAGATCTACCAGAGGTCCTAGAACAAAACCCTGGCAGATACCAAGGGCCCACTGTATGTTTGATTTGGGCCCAAGAAGTGTTTGGAGAGGTGAAGTTCAAGGCAATCAGGACACAGTGAATAATTCTTCCTTTTCAGGCACATTTTATATCAGCAAATACTTTTAAGGTGCTTGTAATGGTGACTTAGGCTTTCATATCCAATCTTGTCATTACTGAATTTAATCTTATTCATACATGAACTTGAATTTAAAAAGAGAATCTAAAAAGTAGTGACAGATTAAGGTGAATGTTACAGAACACCTATAATAAAAAAAAAAAAAAAACAGCATCCTTTTCTCTCCCTCTCTGTCTTGTTTGATTATTCCTGGTATACTCAGACCAGTTCAACTAATTTCAGGGAATGGGGTTCTAGCTTCTCTTTCCACTCACATCTGTGATCTGTTCAAGACTTTTTTTTAACTACACACAACCATCTTCTTTCAGACATTTCACCGGACTACAAACTTACAAGTCACAATATCTCATATGGAAGGAAGGAAGGAAGGAAGGAAGGAAGGAAGGAAGGAAGGAAGGAAAGAAAGAAAGAAAGGCAGGCCTGTTACAGACTGCCAAAATAAAGCTGCTTCAGGTCTCTTTGGAGGTATGCTATTTAAATGATGCATGGGTCATAAGAGTCCAGAGGTCGCACCAAAGCCACACTCCAGTCCTAAGCACTGGAGTGCCGCTTTGGTGCAGCTTCCGGATTCTTAGGGTGCATGCATCATTTAAATGGCATACCTCCAAAGAGACCTGAAGCAGCTTTATTTTGGCAGTCTGTAACAGGCCAAAGAAAGAAAGAAAGAAAAGCAGAAAGCTTCTTCTTTTTTGTAATTCTAGAACCTAGATTGTTCTGTGTTTGTTCGGAATTACAAAGGCAAACCAATGACTGTAAACCACTGAGCGTTTGAGTCTGATGAGCTGAGATTTATGCCTTTCCTCTGAAAGGAATACAACTTCCGTGGCGAGAACTAGTGTCACAAGGGAACCAGTGGTGCAAGTATACACATGGAGAACCAAACATCATAGGCCTATTTAATAACCTCCAGCTGTCTTAATTTGGCAGGCACAATCCTCTGTCATCTCACATTTTCAGTTGCTTTTAAATGTCCCAGTTTCTCTCTCCTACTTCTGATTTCCCCATTTGTCCACAGCTTGGTTCAAATGCTGTAAACTGAGTTCAAATTACAAAACTAGTTTGCACTCAGTTAACCAATTGGGTTAGGGGAGAGGAAAGGAGGAGGCAGAAGCATGGCCTTCCCTGTAGAATCAGACAAGAGAAACCTGCTGCAGCCTCTTCTAGCTCATCTGTTTTATCTCATTAATAACTTTTTCCATCTTGACTTTGTTTTAGTGTTGCTTGACCACATGTGTCCCACTTTCATTTATGAATTATTGGAGGGTATGCTGAGTTCTCCCTATCCATCCAGTAACATAAAATTTAAATCTTGATGCAATCCTGCTATGCATTTCTTCACTCTTGCGAGTGAGAGCCAAAGATGCTGGGGTGAAGGCACACATACATATAAAGGCAAACTCTAGCTGTACTACACATTATGTAGTCCTAAAGTAGGAACACTGAATTACAGGAAACACATTTTTTCCAGAACAGTGTTGAAAATCCACATTTACTGGTATCATCTGCAGGCAGAGAATCAGCCTAATTTGTTTAGCTTTCTGCTGATTAATGTACCACATTGCAACCTGACAATAGCATTAGGATGCTCATATGCCACTTCAATAAATTATAAAGCACTTTAACATTTATCATCACACTGATGAAGCCCATCCTTGCATCTGCCCACATGTAACATCCTCACAATGAATCAGTGGGCTGTAGAATTTAATGTGACTGAAAAAATAAACTTATAGAATTGCAAGTATACCATCCATTGGCAGGATGGATGGGGAAGGGAACAGAAGGTAATAGTATGTTGCAAGAAGACAAATGACATGCTTAGAGGGCCCTATCAGTGAAGAGTGGGGGATAGTTTCTGAAGGAGGATTTCCTTTTTAGCATGATCATGTTTCTCATACCTTCAAACTATTTGGCAGGGAAAGTTCCCAATTAATCCTCTGTCATCCCACTTTTTCAGCTGCTTTTAAAATGTCCTAGTTTCTCTCTCCTTTACCCACTACCCTCCTTTCCCCCTCAACTTAGGGCCAAAACAGGCCAGCATAAAAAGCTGGCTTCTACCCAGCTTGAGAGTGTGGCATACAGACAACGCACACCCCGCAAGACACCCGGAAACTGGCTTCAGTTAACCTGACTGCTGACACATGGGCCAGCTTCTGTGTGCTCTGGTGGTGTGGTGTTTATATGTCGCATACCACTGAAGTGCCTTAAAGTCAGCCTCCGGCCATGCTGCAGGCAGAAAACCAGCTTTTTGCCACCCGAAAAAGGAGCGGTTCTTTGCTGCTCTTTTCAAGGCGGATTTCAGGAAGCTACAAGGCAGTCTATCTCATCACTTAGTTCAACTGTTTCAAACTGCATTCAGAGAGCAAAAGTAATTGCAATTAGTTTACTCAGCAGGAGTGGAGAAGAGGAGGAGATGGAATGTTGCCCTTCCCTGTGGACTCAAGCAAGAGCAAACCATTACAGCCTTTCCAAGATGAACTATTTTTTCTCATTAATAACTTTTGCCATCTTGACCACATTGTGGTGATGTTTGGCCACACATTCCTAGTTTTCATCTGTGACATGTTGGAAAGATGTGTTCTCTCCAGCATTAGTGACATCACTGGGGGGTGCGGTGTGTATGGACCACACCAGGTGACATCCCAGAGGAGAGGTAACACTTGGTTGGGCCCTCCTCCCCCTGGTGACAGAGCAGCAGGAGAGGCCAACACATGCACTTTCCAGGTGACACCTTCCACACCAGGTGACACCACAGTTAGCAACACCACTCTACAGCACTACATCCTCATTATTTTTCCTATAGAAGGGCATGGTGGCTATTTGTTGCAATGGAGAAAGCAAATGAAGCCACAATTTGTTTCTCACCAAGCCAAAACCAGGCATGTATGGAAACTCAACATGGGTTCATTAAACCCTTTCATTTGCTGTTACAAATGTGCAAATCAGGGGCTTGTCAAAACTGCAGTGGGCCCACAGCATATGGATAGTGGGCAGCATTTGGCTGGGTGTCCAAGAAAGTGTACAGACCTGATTCAGAGACACTGTGGGTGACGTTAAACCTAGCAATAGAGAAGATGTTCACAGTATACAATTTTTAAAATAAATTTATCCAATGGTCTGTCAGACTATTAATGGAATTGTGGGCCTATCTTGTTTTTTCCCCATGATTGGGAGCAAATGACAAGCAGCTGATTTGTTTCCTCTATTCCTGGATTATATAATAAAATGTACACAATAAAGTTGTGCTTGTTTGAAAAACTTACATAAACTAGAGTTACCAGGACAAGGTTATTCCAGGTGTTACAATTTCAGGGCCAAAACTTGTATCCTTGGGGATGGCAACATGTGATGTCAGAGGAGGCAGATCCTTTTGGTGATGTCATACCGCCTTTACTGTCAGCCACAGTTGCACGAAGTGTGCCATTCAAATAAGAAATAGCAGGTTTAATAAATAAGGAAAATATGTTCACATAGCTTTCAAAAAAGTCTCTAAGCTTGAGATTCCTCCCGCTTTCCCTAAGGACTGGAGAAGTAGGGTCAGGCCCTGAAATTTAGGAACCGTAGTCTGACTGTCCTCCCAGTTGGCCAGAAATGAAACATACAGTGTAGCATCATCTTTGGCCATCTGATTATAGGTACATAGCCCCACAGTTCTTTTATGACACCACCTGGTTGTTATTGGCCACAAAGTGGCCACAGAAGAAGATGCAGGAAAAGAGTGAGTCCTGAAGGAAGGAAGGAAGGAAGGAAGGAAGGAAGGAAGGAAGGAAGGAAGCAATTGTAGGGTAGTTTAAGTTTCCTAAAGCTTTAGCCTTTGTAAAGGAAACAAAAATATTTAAGTATCAAGAATATCAATGCCAAGCCTGTTACGATCTAGCGTTAAATCAGCAGAGTAGCTGAAATGTGCCCTAAGAACTGAGACTGACTCAAAAACAACAGCAAACATATCTTGTAGTTTAAAACAGAAGTTTACTAATAGCTTTAATCTATACATACATAGAAACTATATCGTAATCTCGCTAGTTCAGGTAAAAAAAAAGCTTTATCTCGACATCTTTCCAAAGAAAATTGAGAGAGGAAGAAGATGGAAACATGGAGTTCAGCTGGAAATCTTTGAGAAAGTATCAGTACTTCCCTAAAGGGGGAGTGACCTAAACCACATGGTTAGTTTGAAAGAGAGAGAGAGAGAGAAGAATTTGCATACAAGAAATGCCTATTTATCTAAGGAGGAAGACAGAGAATGCAAAAATCTTCCAACAGAAATATATCATAGCTCCAACTGGGCAGAACGTGATGCAAGGTCTCAGCCTATGCTGTAACTCAGGCTTCTCTATCCTTGTACATTTAGCTGCAGTCATCAACATAGCTGTGTGAGGGTTGCCTACATTGCTTTATTTCCGTGTGCATGTGAATGACAAACTACCATTTATATTTGAAGAAATGGTACTCCTAGAGTGTGGTGAAAACTGTTTCCCACTCTTGGTGTCCTTCACATATTCACACTCACATCTGCTCCTTTCTGTAAAACCTCATCTCCTTCCTGGACTCGTTTTGTGGGCCAAACTAAAAGTTGAATGTTGAGAGCTTGATTATATTGAAGGGAAGTGTAGTGGTCAATGACTATCACTTCATCCTCTTTCTACAAAAGCATCCCACCCCACTCCAACACACACACACACACACACACACACACACACAAATTCCAGGTCACACTGTGTTACTATCACGGCAACAGATGTGCTGTTCAGAGGTAGGGATACCTATATCATTGAAAGTGAGCCAAAGCACGTGACAAACATTTAAGAACTCTCACAATATAGTATTTTATTGACATCAGTAGCATACATTTGGAATAGTATAGGAACAATTTTTGCACAACCTTACCCTTTGGAGATGGATTTCATTTGTTTTTCTTTCTTTTTTTCCCCCCAGAAGACACAGATGTTCATAATACAGGAATGGTAACAATTAAGCTGCACAATACCAAAACAACTTTACAGGTACTTTCACCACTCTTGAATTTTGTGGTTCAGATCAGGTGACCAGAAATGAATGTATACATTCAGTTTCAATAGTTCAGTTGTTGTTGTTGTTATTATTATTATTATTATTATTATTATTATTATTATTATATTTTCCTCCTCCTCCTCCTCCTATTCCTCTTCTTCTAGGGCACATTGTTTTACTCTGCCAGGTATGTGGTTATTAAATGCAGCATGTTTCAGATGTCATTACTTAGAACGATGATGAAACTACTGGAACAATTTTTATAAAACCTTCTGCTCCCCTTCAAAAAATCATCCCAACCTGCAAATTAGCCTGACCAAACAAAATTATGTAGAGAGTTACAGTGCTACCCTACTCACGTCTACTTAGAGTCAAGGCCCATTGATTTCAATGACACTCACTACCGGATACCTGTGCAGCCTAAATGTCCTCTGTGTGATCCTGCACTGGAACAGGTATGTCATACATTTTGTTCTAGCCAGTTTGTTTTCCAGGATCTGTACTGTCTGTCTACCCATCTTGACTGTCCACCTCTTTAAATGTTAATTTGCTGCCATCCTAGTTTGCCTTCCATGGCAGTCTTTCAACTACTCTGATCAGCTTTTCAGGAGCCCTTGTATCTTACCCTCTTGGTTAATGTGAAATAGAAACCAGAACTTAATCTTAATGTGGACGTTTTCTATATGATGGGACCAGAAATTCAAATATCAGGATTAAATGGGACTGGCGTTCCTAGCCATTAAATAACTTCTTTCTTCCTGCCTCTCTTTCCCTTTCTCTTTTCACAGACAAAATTTGCCTTGGGTTGAGACACAGTAATTTCAGTTAAGCATTAAAATTTCATGCAAAATTTGTAAATAAGCATGTTATAAAATGTAATAGTGCCAATAATTCATTTAACACGGAGACAAGAAAAGGTTATTTTTACTTTAAAACAAAGAAAAAAAGCTGGATGTTTTAATCCCTTAAAAAAAAAAGGGGGGGGGGGTCACGCTGGTATAACAACAACATTTTTATCTTCTTGTTTTCCTGTTGAAACAGTACCCTTAAATGTGAGTAAATGGTAAGGCATATTTATAAAATCAAACATTATAAGTAGTTGATATGAATATGTACAAGTTGCAAATTAAACATTAATTTTGGAATAAACCTCACTTACTATGTATTCCGTGCATATAGCCTAAATGCAGGTAATGCAGGAATCAAATTTTAATACAAGATATTTGGATGCCTCTGGAAATTTTAGAACTAAAGCTTTAATACATGGTTGGGCAATTGCACCAGGGTGGGCAGCAGTTTTCTCCCTTATGCCTCTTTGTCTAGCAGGCCTATTCAGTGTGAAATTTTGTTTTACCTTTAGTTCGGGCAATTTGGAGACAATTTTTCATACAATCCAATTTTTTTTGATAGAGGAATGCAGTAGATTTGGGGTTATACTGGAGGGTTTGTAGGACTGTAAAAGGGGGCATGTGACCCACAAGGGGCTTACAGGCAACACCTTCCACATCCCTGCATTAAGGTATATAGTCAGCCCTCCATATACATGGATACTTTATCTACAGATTCTACCATCCACGGCTTGAAATATATATATATATATATATATATATATATATATATATATATATATACACCAAAAGCTTTCACCACACCATTCTATTTACTGGGACATAAATAGCCATGGATTTTGGCATCCACGCAGGGCCCTGGCACCAAACCTCAGCAGATATCAAGGGCCCACTGTATTTCTAAAATGTGTCATGAGCCAAACTGTTCACATAGTTTTGGAGGTATTTGAGAAACCCATTCTCAAATATTTCTCATCTATACTAAATGGAGGCTGATGTCCTCCTTGGGTCCTGCCCTAGAAGAAAGGCAGGATATAAATTAACAAATAAAATAAACCAACCAATTAATAAAATAAAGGCATAAGATTTTTTAAAAAACAGACTTTCAACTCTCAGCTATAGTTTACCTTTCCTGCAGGTCAAAGAAAGTCTGCCTCTTTTAAGCAATCTTTTTCCTTTCTTCACAGTGCATGATGAAATAACCAACCAACAACAATAATAGTAATAATAACAGCAACAGCAACAGCAACAGCACCTTCTTTGCTGCAAGGTGTCTTAGTATGAAAAATCTTGTTGCTATTCAACTCCAGAGTGGGACAAAACCATAAAGTTGCAGCCCAATGGTCCTTGGAAGGATATCCCAGAAACCATGAGAAAAAGTAACCTTTGCTCTCTGCCTGCAGAGAGCCCATCCTCATAAGACCTTCATTGCAGGCACAGAAATATCCACTGCCAATGCTGCTCCACTATTTCTGTCAGTGGGAACAAGAAAAAAAGGTGCATTCTGGCTATGAACTAGGAGTTGCTTTGAATTCACCAGTCTCCTGTGACATTCCAGCAGACAGTAAAGGGAATATGCCAACCCAGGTCCTGCTATACTTATTTTCTATTCCACTGGGACCAGTTAATATTACAGAGAAAGAAGGGGAAAAGCACACCACACAAGAAAGGTGAAATCCCCCTTCCTTTTTATGCTACCAGAAAACTCTGCAAAGATTTTGATTTGGAGTTCCTTCACTTTGGATTCTCCCACCTACACAGGAACACAATATGACTTACTTCCAAGTTAACATTCACAAGATTTTGTGCTACACAACTTCTGAATAAACAGAATCCAGATGCAAGTTTACTGTGTACTGTTTTTACCTCTCCCTGCTTACTAACTGTAACATCCATTCTATTCTTTAGTGGTTTTGAAGGATGTATTGTTTGCCTGCTTAGAAATACAAGAATTTTTTTTTGAGTGGGGGGGGGGGCGTATGCACGCATGCCTCACATTCAATTTAAAAAACACATCAACCTGAATCATTAGAAGAACAGAACTGATGGGCCTATAAAAAGTATATTCTGCATAGATGTTAATGAGAGAATGCTGCAGATTTGCAGAAGAAAACTGAAGGTTTAGTTAAAATTGAAGAGCTTTAATTCAAACATTTGAACAGGGAAACAATATAGGATAATTTCTGTGCTGAAATCATATGGTTGACATCTTCATCTTATCAACATCTTAACTACTAGATACTGTTATGTCTCCCCAAAGTTATAACTGAAAACTTGAACTGTAGGTTTTTGATATCAGATAGCCATATATATACATAAAATAAGGGAAAAAGTCTCACAACCCAATACAAAACAAAGATGGGAGGAAAATGCAGATGGGATTTGGTGAGGCAGAGACATTTACATTTCCCTAGTGATATCCTTAAAACGTGTTGATAATTTTTGGGATATAAATGGAATTTATAATGGACCACTAATGGTCCAAAAAATTTAAGTGACAGTGTACTATAATTGATGCAAAACAAGCATATTTTAAAGAGAGCTCAGAGCTGACACAAAACTGTTCTGTTTTGTTTTTCTGAAAAAACAACTATGGACAGCCCAGTTCAGCACACACACAGGAAGGATTTAATCCTCCTATACATTTTTTTTATGGACAAAATACCTGCCATTTGTCAGACTGTCCTCTCCTTCTGGCACTATTGGCAGTAAATAGCACCTTGGGGGGAAATATCAGCTTCAGAAGATGATTTTGTTAGGAAACCAGCATGGTCAGGAAAAGGAAATGGTTTAAAATCCACATAGCTGCTCTTCCTAAGGAAAAAGTGGCTCAATTTCCAAACGAAGCTTTTAACAATCTGCACCTAAATTACCATATTTTACACTCCTACAGTACAGAGTAACCAATAAAGTGTCATAGATTTTCAAAAAGAGCAGATATTATGGGTGTCTGTCCTCGATATGTGACCAGTTCGCACAAGAACATCCTCATATTGAACCAATGAGCAATGCCCAAAACTCAGTCAGGTTGGCAAAGATTGTACCCAACAATGGACAGCCAAGATGCTTGACATCATATGAACTCTTGCCTCTGTTTCCAACAAGATAGTGACAATCCTGGCAAAGCAACAACTTGATCCCTTGTACCAGCACTAGAACCAATGTGCCTGACTGACCCTATGTGCTATTGTCTCCATGCAACACATCTAAACCTCTAAAGACTCTCTGGTTAGGTATCCAGTTTGACAGCTTTCTATCTAGTCTTCCAGCTATTTTACTAATTATCCAGAATCTCCAATTAACCTGCTTTATGGGATGAATGAAATTTTTAGCCCCAACTAGAGGGGACCTTTTGACTAAATCAGTCTTGTTCAATCAACATTTATGTACTTTCCATTGGTTCAGTGAGCATATTCTTCTCTATGTTTTAAACTTGCCATTTATATTCATTTTAGTTTTAGCTACTTGAGTCTCATGTTTTAGGAGAAAGCCTGAGAAGAAAGCAAATATGTAAATGAATAAAATCTATCAAATGCAAAGCCCTGTTGAATGAATGCCATGAAGTTCAGCTGAAATCAATCACATTCCTCCATCTTCCAGGATGGAAGGCAGTAGGAAGGAATTCAAACATTCCAACACAGGAATGAAATTCTCTTCCATACAATTCCACCACATCACTGGTTATCCACACAAACACTACCTGAGGCATAGTATAGTTATCTCAGACCACTAAAGGTACCTTGAGTGTCATTGCTGCCCATATGTTTTACATCCATCCCAAGATAAATAGGTTTTTCAGATAATTTTCTTTTATTTTTGGTGTTTCATGAACTTGCTGAACCTTTTTGGCCAGAAGAAAGAGTGGCATAGAAGAAACCCATGGGTACATCATGGGTCATCACAATGGCCCTATAATACTACTTTTAGCTCTTTAGAACCATTGCCTGACACCACCACCACCACCCCACATCTCTCGATTTAAAATGATGCCAAAGAGAAAATAATATAACTCAAATTCAGTCAAAACACAGTCATTTCTGGGTTGTTGTTTTTCCCCTTTTTCCTTTTTGGGTCTTTGGAAAATGTATTATTCATGGCTCCTCAGATGAAGTCCCTTGCAATGAAAGGGAAAAAGCTCACACAGCTGCCAGTGAGACAGGCTCTGACATTAATTGGTGTAGTGATGAGGTTCATAAGCCCTTCAGCTAAAATGTGGGTAAAAGCAAAATATTCATGATCCCCAATTCCCTGTTTTCTTGTGTACTCCTGCAACAGGACAACAAGCTGTCATTGTTAAAGAGTCAAGACAAGCTGGGTTACAATATTTTAAAACATGTAAAATTACTAAACACAGCAGCCCCCACTGAGCAATTCAAGCAGATGCCTGCTTCCTCCATCAATCTCTATTCCACTTCATTTTTTTTCAAAACTGTAGAAAATTGCTTATAAATTGCACTATAAATAAATAGTGATGCTGAAACACCTTTTGTACACTCTGAAAATCACAGTTATACCTTATTTCTTTGTAGCATAGCATGGCTTACTTCAAAAGACAACAGAGATACAGAATTCTGCAGGAACATGCTGAAACTGATCATCAGCAACAGAATAAAGAGACAGAAAATAAAACTAGCCCAAAGTTAGTCACAGCAGTACATACAATACATAGTAGTTCCTTTGCCTCATTCTCTTCTGTGTGCCCAGGAGACATTTGATGTCACAAATATATGTATATAAAAAATAATTTGTTCCAAATGTTAGATGTACACCTTATGGCTACATACATGCCTTGAAACCTATTATATGTCCATGGAAACTTACTATCCCTATTCTCTCATTTACAAAGCGGGTTGAATCAACACCTAAAGAGAAGAGCCCTTCAGATGGCAAACAACAAATTCCTCACATGGAGAGCAGCAATGGATTTGAATATGAGAATTTCCCTAAGGGTGCGCACTCTCCATAATGATTAGTAATCCTAAACATTCAGTTTTACCATTTGTGTGGAGGACATCCATGCATAAGGAAAGTTCAAACCTGTTGCCTTCCATGTGAGCAGAATAATGGAGCCTGAGATAAAAGAGGCAGGACTAGCATGTTCCCCTTTTGGTCCATTGATCCAACACATCTTGTAAACAAGTGAAAAGGACTACTAAGTTCCCCAAATGACAAACTTCCTCTGGCGCATGGCTGTAAGGATTCTAGCTTGGTTTCTGATAGATTCATTTATATACCCTCTTGAACAATGTGGGGTGGGTATAGGAGACTAAAGAAAAATTGTAAATTTTATTTTCATGGTTTTTCTTTCCTTACATTAATTTGATTTAGGATCCAGGTCCACTTTGTGGATTTTTCCACAGCACCGAGCATTGTTGAAGAAGGGGCCTCCAAGACTCCATAGAAAGAGTGGTAGCTAATGGCTTCCATGTCAGAGGGGTGATGAATCCAGTCCAGGTTTTATTCTAAGCTTTAAAGGAGTTATCCAAAAAGCTAGGCCCTGGCTCCATAATAAATTCAGCACCTTAGATAACTCCTTTAATGTTAGCTAGAAACAAGGGTGGATTCTTTGCCCTGTTGACAAGGGAATCCACCTGCCATCATTGTATAGGTGACTGCAGGAGAAGAGAGGAAACAAAACTTTTATTCAGTGGATTTCCTTAAAATAATGTATTTTGGCATTGAAGCTTATGGCCCTAATTTAGTTCAAATTACCAAGTCCCACAAAAAAAGAATATCACCAAGTTATTCCATCAGTTTCAGGCATGACTGAGCAGTAGTTTGTTTTTAAGTGCAAATTGTGACATTCAACACTGAGAGTTGGCCTAGTTGTGATTTAAACAACTCACTACATAATGTCCTCACATGGTAGAAGGGCCTGTGCTCAAATAAGATACTTACTCATGAAAGGAATTTATTAGTGGACCCTACAGGTTCTTAGGGGAACTAGGAGCATTAGATTTACATTTTCAAAAAGACGCTTTCTTTGCTAGATGTGGCACATTTTCATAGAATTCGCTGTTTCTGTTCCTGAGATTCTTGATGCACGTACTAATTTACCAATAAAAAAGAAATTATGTGGTTCTCTCATTACCTTCTTCAAAAGGATTGAGGATACAATTTGACTTCAAAAGTAGAACACACTGCAATGAGTTTTATTTTCTGATAGATTGATTTGCTTTGAAAATTTTGGTGATGGAAGAGTACAGAAATATGAGTAAAATGAAATCAAATCACATATTACAAAGCAACACAATAGAAAATGATTTTTAGAGCATTTCTGTTGCACTGTGAGATTCATTAATGGAAACCAAACATGCTCAGCTGCTATTGTTTGCACTTTGACAAAAATGGCATTTAACCTCTAAGATTGTTAAGTTTAGAATATTTTAAAAAAACAACACTATATAAATTACTGTCACTTTTTGACTTGGAATGCAATTATCTTTTATTCATATTTTTGGAAGTAAGCACATAGGATGTTGAAGAGGTATTTATGCAATTCCAGACTCCAGGGGTAGGAATATATGTCCCTCCAAAGGTTGCGGGACTTCACCTCCCATCATTCCTCACCACAAGCTTATACTACAAAGGCTGATGGGAGTTAGATGAAAGCTGATAGGAGTTGTAGTCCAGTACAACCTTGAAGTCATACAGTCCCCATCTTTGCAATAACCAATAAAAATATATTTATCGTAAGATGACAGTTTTTTTTGTTTTGTTTTGTTTTAATGTAAAAACAGCCTCAGAAACCCACCTGCAGGATTGGGTTAGTTTCAGTATATCTGCCTAAATATGGGCACATTGAACAATATGGTCTCCTTTTTGTATTCTGAAGTAGTCCCATAAAAGCTAATGGTTGTCTCATTCCTAACTTAACCTCCTAGCCACCAGTCTGTTGGACTCAGGGGGTTTAGAGTGGAGATGATAGAAGGGTAGGCAACCTTTGCTTGTGTTCATCCAGCATGAAATGACAAATGGCATTTAAATGAAATGAAGAATAGGACAAAGGGAGTCATTTAGGGGCAGATTACTGATTAAGGCAATCTAAATAGGGACCCATTCATACTACATAATTATAATACTATATGCTACTTAAACTGCCTATGGGATCATGGCATTTCAGGTGAGGCACTTAGACCTCTGTGGCTGAGAACTTTAAATACCTCTCCCTAAACCACAAATCTTAGTGTTCGATAGGATACAGCAATTGAAGTAGAATATAGTGCTATTATTTTTTTTAGGGTGAAAGGGCCTCAGACCAGTACAGTCATAGCTGCCACTGATATCCCAGGTGCTCAACGAATAGTGTCTCCTTGAGGTATAAGCTACGTTGAAATACACCTGCTCTTGCCAAACACAGGCAATGCAATGCTTTATTAATAATCCTATAATAATATAACAATATGTGTATATATATATATATATATAGATATATATATATATATATATTCCTAAAGCCATGGTGGCAAATTTATGGCACATGTGCCTACTCGCACACGAAGCCATTTCTGAGTGCACTCTGAGAGACAGGAGGGCAGGGGAAGAGTAGGTTCCTTCTCTTCCCCTGCCCTCCCATGCCTTTAGCTGCCTTTCCAGAGGCAGCTGGGGGCATGGGAGGTCAGGGGAAAGAGTAGGAACCGCCGTGTGCCTATTCCTCTTCTTCCTCCAGTCCTTCTGGGCCTTCGGCTATCTCCAGGGAAGTCCCACCCCCCGGAAGGCAGAAGTTGGAAGTTCTGCCCCCCAGAAGTCCTGCCCCCCCAACACTGGATAACACCCAGTGTGAGTACACATTTGATTTGGAGCACTTGGTCTCGAAAAGGTTTGTCATCACTGTCTTATACGGCTTGGGTCCAGGCTGTTTGAAAGACCGTATCTTCCTGTACAAGCCCCACAGAGTACTGAGATTATCTGGAGAGGCCCTTCTCTCTGTCCTACTACCCTCTCAGGCATGTTTGGTGGGAACAAGAGAGAGGGCCTTCTCAGTGGCTGCTCCCAAGCTTTGCAACTCCCTCCCTAGAGAGGCCAGGATGGCTCCATCCCTGCCATCCTTCTGGAGGCAGGTAAGACGTTCCTGGGCTGGCAAGCCACTGCAAATGGATAAAGTCTAGGAAGGTTACACTGGCAGGATACACACCACCAGAAAGAGGCACCTCCCCGCTCCTCTCTTTGCTCTGCAGGAGTGCCGCATCAACCAAATTGCACGGTGCTCCTGCAGAGCAAAAAGGAGCACCCGGGAGCAGCTCCTCTTTGTGGCGTCGCTGCAACGCTGCAAATTGAGAGATATTGCAATTATTGTTTTTTAAAAATATATATTTATACATTTTAATGCTGTATGGTTTTTAAATTGTATTGTTTTAAATCTGCTGTTTACTGCCTTGGGTACCAATACTGGGAGAAAGGCGGGATATAAGATGATAATAATAATAATAATAATAATAATAATAATAACAGTATGTTTGTTGTGGATTGAGACTCCACCTGCATAGCTGAAAGAAGGAAGTGGCACTGTAAATCCTGAACTTTTATGGGCCAGGCTACTTGTCTGAGACAATGAATAATTCAGGAAGAAGGATGAGAAGAATATAGTGCTGGGTAATTCAGGCATAGAGGCCACCCAATGAGCTTTCTAGGGAGAAGAGAGGGAGAGGAGTAGGTCTACCAACTAAACTGGCCTGTGAGACTCTTCACATGAGCACCCACCCCCCAAGACATGAACATATAGCTTAGGTCTCCCTTTCCAGAATTCTGAACTACACCAAAACCCACAACCTTTTTCATGAGTGGCTGAGCTAGTGACACTTTTGCTTTCTGGTGGTTGAATGTACAAAAACTTAGTTTCATGCACAAAATTGTTAAAAAATATTATGTGAAATTATATTTGGGTTATGTGTATAAAGTGTATGAAACATAAATGAATGCTGTGATTAGACTTGGGTCCTTTCTCTAAGATATTGTGTAGGCATATGCAAATACAGGTATTCCAAAATCCATCCCCCACTAAATACAAAACACTTCTGGTACCAAGCATTTTGGATAAGGGTGACTCAACCTGTACATCAGAATGCACATTAGAACATACAGAAAAACTTTGGTGTTAATTGGCTGGTTGTACAATGATGACTACACCTGCAGCCATTTCCATGCTTGTGACTGTCCCTATGCAAACCAACATTATCTCTGAAATAGTTGCAAGCATCCCCAAGCAAGCAAACAGTTCACTCTCAGAGAAAAATGCATAAGACATGACCAACAAGCCCAATTTATTTGACTAACAATATACTGTGGCTTACAAGATACCCCCCATCTTGATGCAGTTCAGGACACACAATAAACATTGACAGCTAATAATACTTCTGATGGCCTAGCATAAATGTCTAAAATACACAAAATGCAATACCTTTATCTGACCAACCAAAATGCACAAAATACATTATGCAAGCTTTAAAGCTTCACTGATTTCTACATGTCTTGTGGGCTTTCTATAGCTTGGTTGATGTAGGCCTGTCTAAATATTCCCTACACAGTCATGGGGCCAAATGAAAGATCTATGTAGTGGAGATCTTGATTTTCTTAAGATGGAGAAACACTAATGAAATCCATATCTAAAGCTTCTACTTCATATTACTTGTCCTCCTTAAAATACTGTACTAGATTTTCAGCAGTGTTCAAAGTTTGCAGGATGTGGCCAACAAAAAGGCCTTTGCAAGTGGTGTGCTGTCTTTCTGGCTCTTGTTTCATAGCAGTTATGCATGATTTAAAATGGATACAAAATCTCCCAGCTTGACAGCTAAAAGTCTTGAATTCCCAAAATTCAAAGGCAGGTGCAGATACCCTTTAGAAAAGGCATTTGCACCTGACAATATTTTCCTTACAACATGATTCAAACAGTCAGTCAGTCTCGGGATTAGAAGGCTTGTTGCTATTGTGTGTCTTCAAGTTGTTTCTGACCTATGGTGACCCTAAGGCAAATCTATCATAGGGTTTTCTTGGCAAAATTTGTTCAGAGGAAGGGGGTTGCCTTTGCCTTCCTTTAAGGATAAGAGAGTGTGACCTGTCCAGGGTCACCCACTGGGTTTCCATGGCTGAGGGTGGATTCAAATCCTGGTGTCTAGTGTTATCGTCCAGTGCTCAGCTACACAATGTTGGCTCCATTCAAACCCAGAGAGGGGTGTCACTTATTGAGAGAAATGAATCCCTCACAGAATAACCTGAGCTGCAGAGAAGCCAAGAGTAAGTGAGTAAATGTGTGTTTAATAAACACTGACTCATTTAATTTCCAGACCTCTCTTACATAGAGAACACTGGAAATGCTGGCTTTACCAACTGCAAAGTTCCTGACAGTTCAATCCTATACATGTTTATTCAGAAGCTGGGCCAATTTCATTGAGACTTACTCCCAAAATAAGTGTGTCTAGAAGGAAGGACAACTGCATGGGAGTGAGAGGGCAGTTTTCCATTCCTCAACCCTTCCATGGACTGCATGCCAAAGTACCTTGTTTTTGCTCTGTTTCTCTTTCAAAATGATGACTAGAAATGACATTGTGTTGAGATGGGGGAGAGAGCACAGTTATTTCCAGACTGTGATTCTGATTTTGGAAGCCATAATGAAGGCTACCATTTCTACTGCAGTGGCCATTGAAATGATAATCTTACATAAATTGCCAAGTTTTAACTTTAATTCAAATATTTTCATCCTTTCAACATCTTCATGTGTATACTTTAAAAAAATATTTCCTCTATTTCTCTTTAATATCTTTTTAAATGTCTCTCAGAACAGAAATATTATTTGATGTGCATCACGCCCAGCTGTGTATTTTTTTTCCTTAAATGATTGCATATACCTGGTTTGGAAGGAGTTAATTTTTCCCTTGAATAGCACTTTATAATAAATGAGTAAAAATCTACTGCTTAATTTTAAAACCACTTGAACCATATTAAGAGGAAGACAAAGCGAGCATTGTAAAAGGTGGTGACTAAAGTCTCTCAGTTACAATGGAGTTTATCAAACAGGTGGAATTTCTCTTAAATTCGAATGAAAAGAAAGTGGGGGCAGAATGCATTCACTTAAAGTCACTAGTTTAACGCAATTACGTGAATGTGCCTTGCGTTCGAACTGGCTTCCCACTGCCCGAAAATAGCATGCCATTGCCCGAATTTGCGTGTAGCAGTCTATCACGCAATAACGTTAAACCCCATAATTGCATTCAGATTGCCATTGGATTATACTTCCAATTTCCCTTGTCTGATAAACTCCAATGTAACCTCCACCTCAGTGCATGAACCCAGCTCCTCAACTATGAAATGCACAGAATTTGGAAAAAAATTACCTCCCCCCCCCCCTTTATTTTTGGACTACAGCTCCTGGAATTCCCCAGGCTGCATAACTACTGCCCATGCTGGTGAGGATCTTGGAAGTTCTACTCCAAAAAAGTAACTCTTGCAAACTCTAAAGAGATATGGCAGTCCATAGCATTGCCCAATCTCTCAAACTCTATGTCACCTGCCTATCTGTATACAGCAGTATTCTTGAAACTATAGCCACTAGCCAACAAACATCTGTTACAGCTGGTATGGCTTGATAACTAATGGAAACTATTCTGAAACATTACACAGCTAGTTTGACTTTTTTTTTTTAAAGGGAAAAATCCCTCCCAATCATTAGCAAAGAAATATGATGTTTTAAATTTGAAAGACAACTGGAAACAAAACCTGGGGGGGGGGGGATAGTTCAAGTTCATCTTTATTACGGTCATAGACCAGCACGGGAGGGGATGTTGCTTTTCTTTTCATTTTCGGAAATGGAAATCAAGGGGAAATAAACAGGTTTCAGAGTAGTCCTAATAACCAATCCAAATAAATTTCCTGTGGGGTTACTGCCATTATCTTATAAACACTCAAAAGAATGGAACTTCCAGAAAATGCTGATTTTATTTTAATTTTTTTACTTCCATTGTGTGGCAGCCACTTTGCTGTGATCTGGTGCCATGCACAGATAGGGCATGGAAAATATGTAGTTCCTCAACAGAGTATTACCAAAGTCCACAGGAAGCAGCTCCAATGGGACAGTAGTACTATACGAATGAACACTAAAGTACTATGACTAATTCTCACCTAATCAGGAACACCAACCTAATAATGTTTCAGTATTTACGAATCAAGCCAAGATGGACTAGAAACTTAAAACTATAATTTCATGCACAAGATATGCATGGCAAACAAGTGGGAAAGTGCATTGTTTTGGCACTTGCTGATTATAGTGCAACCGCTAAAGGGTAAATATTGATAAACGTGGTAAAAATGCAAGGATAAAAATTTTAAAATGGTTTATGGAGTTTGTACATGGAATTCAGGATGATATTCCTAGCAGGTTAGTTTCAGTGAAAGGAGGTCTGGTTTATTAGACAGACCATACAACTCGGCCCAAGTGAAGTGTTTTTACACCCCAGTTCTATGAATGGGATGGACTTGGAGAGCTTCATTTTGGATAGGTTGGCCCCAGACAGACAGACCAAAATAAAGCTGCTTCAGATCACTTTGGATGTATGCTGTTTAAATGATGCATGTGTACTAAGAGTCCGGAAGCCGCACCAAAGCCACGATCCAGTCCTAAGGACTGGAGCGCAGCTTTGGCGCAACTTCCAGACTCTTAGTACACAAGCATTATTTAAACAGCACACCTCCAAAGTGACTTGAAGCAGCTTTATTTTGGCCTGTCTGTATGGGGACGTTGTGTCCCAAATATGCCAGTCAAAAGGAATCTGCCCAAGTATTGAATACATTCCTTAAGAACCACCCATCCTTAGCAGTGCATAGAAAGGCAAAACAAACAAATCATTTACAATTTCTTTTTATATTATTCTCTTCACATAATTCACATTCCTTGACAACAGTCTTTTTATCTAAGGCTTCCCAACATACAGCATGTTGCCTCTCTTATCCCATCCCCGACATCCACCTCCTAACCAGCAGAGGCTTCAACTCTATACTCTCTTCCCTGGAAGCAAACCCCAAAGTACGAACTCCAGGGGGATTGCCTCTGAGAAAATAGTATAGGATTGCATTGTCAGTGTGTTGTTTTTCAAAAAGAAGTCCTTTACCAGCAAGGCTTGAGTTATATCCAAATAACAACCACTATGCTCATATTGGAGCATAACAGTGCTGAAATAGGTAGCAGAAAGACAGATTTCTACATATCAGTGTGCTCATCTGTAACAGCCTGGTTGTGTTTCTTAAACATTTGTATGTCACTGCAATTTATTTGTATCACATCTCTATTCTTCCCGAACCCCCAGTGTATTTTTGTTCAATAGAACATTATTTTGGGAAAGCCCAAAAATTATGTTTATAGCCTCTCCCATCCCCTCCCCTCCCCTTTTGCTTATTAATTTATCTAATAATATCTGCCCTTTACCATGGGAAAACGAGCACAGACCTTTTCTTAAAAAATAATCATTAAAGGTTTCTTTTTTAAAAAATAGTTTTAAAAGAAGAAACTCTGCATTCAAACGTGTTTAGAATAAATTGCAGAAAAAACTACTACATAGCAGCAAGACTACATTAGACTTTTTGATTTCTCCATGGTGTCCTTGGATAGATATACCACCCAGTAGACCATGTTAAATGCTCCAAAAGTGACAGGAAACAAAATGCGTGCATATTTGTCTATCTTACTGGTGCCAGAACTTGAAGCTGGTGGAGCAGGTGGAGGACTAACGGCTGAAGACTTTGCTGCTGGTGGTCCCAAAGTATTCGCTGTAGTCTGAATCTGCTCCAGTCTAGATCCAAGTAAATGGTGAATGGAAGGAGAACCAGCTGTCGCTTGCTGTGCTACGTATCCCGTTAAAACAGGGGTAGAGGGAGGAGCTGAAGGAGTTGCTCTCGCTGAAGCCAATGTTTCTGATAGGCTAATACGGCTGAATGGGTTTGGGCTTGATGCTGAAGGAGATCGGGGTGGAATGTCTGAAAGCCCCTGAGTTACTGTAGAAGGTAGCACTGAACTGTTCCTGGTGTCAATTTTCTTCCCACTCTCAGATTCTGGCTGTAGTGTGGTGTTAGTTCTTTTTCTCACGTTTGAATTCGAGTCTGTACTCTGCAGTATTGAAAGAAGAACATCAGTGATTTTGGAAAGAAATACTCACAGAGAAACTGCCTTCATCTTCAGCTAAGTGCAAACATGACAATATCCCCCAAAGCTAGCATTGTCCTGAAAGGTGTGGATGTGGTTAGTGTGTTCAATGCAAATTCAGTGGATCACACTAAGGGTGTATTCACACTGCAGAAATAAAGCAGTTTGACACCACTTTAACTCCCATGAATCAATGCTATGGGTTTCTGGGGTTTGTAGTTTTGTGAGATATTTAGCTTTCTCTGTCAGAGAGCTCTGGTGACCCACCAAATCCCAGAATTCCATAGCACTGAGCCATGGAAGATAAAGTGGTGTCAAACTGCTTTATTTCTGAGTTTGGCACCAACTTAAATCTCTTACACCCCTCATGATGGGAGGAAATAATCAGATGGTAAGATTCACTGTTATCTCTTCTAAACCTAGACTCACTAGTATATTCCATTTGCACAAATTTTCAGTTATGATGACAATATTGATACCTGTTAGCTGTAGTGATGACTAGATTTGCTGATGGTTGGAAGCTATTTTGCATGTTACACAAAAGTAAGTGCCACCAAGCTGACACAGGTTGGAGAATTCTCAACTAAAGCACTTCAAATTAGAGAAGTGGACATTTTTCCTTCTTTTTAATGCTCCCCCCACATAAAATCCTTCTTGCGCATCAAAGCACATCAAAGACATGTGTATGCTAAACCTTTCTAATAGAGGAGACAATTCACAGTATTAATACAGGTGCTTTTTAAAATGCTTTGAAACAATCCAAAATTGTATCTCCCTCTAGATGCAATCAAAAACAGTACAATCTAGTATTATACCATCCCAGTCAACTTAAGTTGTGTAATGTGTTGAATGGCCCTGGCAACATGGGTAACATCCTCATAGTGGATAGGGCTATCAAAAGCTATTAGTTAGGATTGTTACATATTCCCCTCAGTACTAGAGACAGTATGTTTCTAGGTATCTTTTCCTAAGGAGCACAAGAGGGAGGGTTAAGTTTCATGTCCTGCTGTTGTTGTTTTTTTGTAGGCAATAAGATGGGCACTGTGAGAACACAATACTACACTAGATAGACCTTTGGACTGATCCAGGATAGCTCTTCTCATGTCCTTAATACCTATGGAATTTCCTACTGCATAACCCACATTGTCAGTTTTGGGGTGAAAACTGTACTCAGAAATATTCTGTCAAAATACTTAATAATAATAATAATAATTTGTTTTATTTATATACCGCTATTCCAAAGATCATAGCGGTGAACAGCAAGTAAGCTAATTAGCAAATAAATACTTGGTCTGTTTTTGTAAGTCCTGCAAAACATTTTCAGCATGCTGTGCTTCACATAGTTCATGTAGACTACATTTCAAAATTGGACAAAAAGCCTGGTTCCTAAAAATTCACTATGCAGATCCATTACTCAGGCAGTGGCTGAAAGCTTATCCCAGTGTGAAATGATACCGAGTGACTGACCTTAATACTCACAGTGATGGCTAAATGGCTCAAATTTGAATGTCAGTGATCAGGGGGTTTTTTTGTGGGTGGATGTAAATTAATTGAATAAATACAACCAAAATAGCTCATCTGAACATTTATTCTGCTGGGTAAATGTTGACTCAAGAAAACCATCTCTCTCACATAATACCAAGTAACATATGAATCCAATGGCATGCCACACAGAGATACACTTGACTTCTTTCAAACCACTTACAAAACATCCTGGGCATAACATGCTGTTTGAAGGCACTGAAATTCATAGCCCGAAAAAGCCACACAAAAAAACCATGTGTCTGTTCTCCAGTTGATTGGGATGCAGCAGACTGACACTTTCTCTGTCCTTAAGAGTGATGTCTAGGGCTTGGAAGAACTGTGACAGGAAGCTTGCATCTGACAGTCACATAGAGATCGCTCATGGAAGGGAGGGTGGAAACACCAATTTACTGTCCACCCCATTCAACTTGACAGGAGAACTGATCCCTGTCGCTTGCTGTGGTTGATGCCAAATAAATCAAGATTGCAATGGGTTGGGCTAGGAGATACTACTTAGTTCAGTAGCTGATCTAGAATCTCAGCCACTGTTGCCTCTGGATAGGCAAGTGCAATTTTAGCAACTTAAATACACTGCAATGAATGTACAAAGTAATGTGCATTCATGCATGTGGGGCTTTGGGCATAGCAATGTCTATAAAGCAGCTAGGTTGGAATAAAGCATAATGTCTTACTCTAAGCCAGTAGTTATTGAATGCCAGTATAGCTGTATAGTTGGAATTGCTCTTCTTAAATGGGCTATATAGATCTCCAAGTACATATTTCATGCAGAAACTCCAGGGTACAGTTTTTCAATGTCACTTTACATGGGTGAAATTAAATGGTAAGAAACCTCAGCCCTGACACTGAATAGACATTATGTTTAATGCTGTAACAGAAAATAAGGGAATGGATATGATTTCTTTTTAACAAGAACCATTTATATTTGAAGAGGAATCCAAAGGAGAAATATGACTTTGGATATCCTCAGTACTATATAACAAGTAAGAATAGCATTTTTGCATGTTGCCTTTTGAATGCCACTGCTATAAAAGGCAGTTATTTCTGATGCTACTTTAAAATTTACTGTGTGAACAGAGAGAATAGGCGGATTAGAAGATAAAGACTTGTTTTCTAGTATCTCTTCCTGACATGTTGTTATGGTTTATTTACTGAAATGGCAGAATTTCAGGCTTGTTGTTGTTGTATTAATGAGTAAGGTTTGTTTAAAAAAAAGTCCTTCATAAAAATTGATTTATTTCCAAGTGTTTTCCTTTTGAAAAGGAACCCCAAACATCCAATTCCACTGAAAACAGCCAGAATTTTTACATGTGTGTTCTCTTTTATAGTGTGTCATCCAGGGCTGAGGTAGAGAAGAAAATGGTGGCCTATTTCCCAAAGTCCTGCCCTGATGACACTACAGAGCCTTTGTAGTTCTGAAGGAAATTGAGGTCCTCATGTCAGACAAATCCTCTGTCATCACCTGAGGTGGAACAGCAAATGGAAGCTTTCTCCCCACAACAATGATCCACAGTTCCTTAAAAAAAAAATCTCCACCTACATCTCTCCCGTTCTCTGATAGCAAAACTACAATGATAATAAATTAAGAAGTAACAATTTTCTGCCTTTTCATGAAACCCCAAACTGCTGCCTTTAATCATCTCAATCACTGCCTAATGGTAGGATTGGCCATGAAGCCAGCTGATTTCATGTAGACTGGAACTTGTACTAAGAAGAACAACTTGTTCCTTAAATCCTCTATCTCACTCACCACCAAAAGAGCACTGAGCAATCCCCAGTTCTAAATAATAGCTGAAATGTTTTTGTATAGTGAACTTTTGGAGGGGACAAGGAGCTGGTTTCGATAGCCAGAAATGACAAGTTTTGTGTTGTTGTTGTAGTTTTACTTCTTAATTCATCTCAAGGACTCAGAGAAGACACTGTTTGCATACGTTCCAACTGAAAAATTCATATTAAACTGTATTTGGCACAAAGGTAAGCTAACCAGGCAGCGTTCCTTACAAGCATGTATAAATATTGTAATTAATTCCATAGTCATCTCTTTCCAAATGGAAGCACGTTAAATTGACCGTGTGTAATGCAATGGAGTATGCTTTTGGCACAATTTACTGCAAATCTGTCTAATCTATTGTTACACATTATGGCAGTTCTGTTCAATAAGGCTGTATGTCTTACCTTACACTGCAAAGTCTATCTTGATACAAGACGGGGAGAAAAGAGAGGTATTACGAATTTCTTTATTGAAAAATAACAACTGACAGGTTCATTTTCTGTTCCCAGCCTACCATCCAAACTCTCCAGGTACAATTGCCACAACATAAAGTGATGCCCAAGTACAAAACAACCCAAGCCGGCCAATTTTTAACAAGTTTTGCCCATTAGGAACAGCTGTTCTTATGCCGTGCAAATTCTGGGGGGGGGGGGGGAGTCCACAGAGCCTCCATAATCCTCTGCTTGCGCCAGAAAAGGAAGCATTAGATTGTTGTGCATGTATTACCAGCTTATAACAAGCAAGCCAGTCTTGCAATACACAGTGAAGTTGGATATCACATTTAAAATGGGCTGATACTGTGCAGCCTTGCAAAAGTTGGATTTACAGCACTCAATTCACCAGCATATCAACCAGCATGAAAATGACAAACGTGAGTCATGTAATTATATAACAACGGGAACAAGCAGACAAGCAAAACTGTGCTTCATGTTACAGATATATTGATAGATGACAGGCAGTCAGAATGCCGTAGAAATGGCTAGTCTAAAACACTTCCCTAAAAAAGCAGAGAAGCTTTTATATGCTAGCACTAAAACATACAATGTTTAGTATAGTCTGACTCCTTAGCACTGTACTGTGTGCTTTTTTGACATTCTTTTGAGTAAAATGGCATCACATGATATTAAAATGATGACTAAAAATTCTCTGGTTCTTATTGTTTGGAGATGAAGAGGAGGAGGAGGGGGAGGAAGAAGACAACAAAGACAAAGATGATGATTTTTCACTTAAAAATTAATCACTATACTCAACCAAAAAAGAAGACAACCCTTGTCATAGCCTTTGAATGTATCTTTTAAGTTTAGTCCCCTGAAATACACCATTAGAGCTAAACATCTCAACCAAACTATGAATTCCAGGAAGCCATAGCCTGGAGCCATGACAATAAAAGTACTATCAAGCTCTTGTAACTGTGTAGTATAGACACAGTCTTTCTGCAGTTAGTGAAAAACCTGGCTGATAACTTTTCTCTGAAACACATAGGTCAGAGGCTGCAATTAAATTAGAGTAATCATCGCTCTTGTTATGACCCCTTCCCAAGTCAAGAACTCTACCCCAGTCTCTAGGAAACAAACTTGTCTTGGTCCTCACTACTCTTTACAACATGGACTCTACCTCTTTCATGGTGGAATTCAAAGACATAACTGTGTTAGTCTAGAATATCAGTATGCAAAGGGATCTTGCAGCATCTTTGAGACTGAGTGAAAGAAATGGGTAGAAAGATGTAGCGAACTCCCCAGCCTCATCGGGGCTCTCTTGGCTAGTTCAGCACATCTGTTTGTTTGTTTGTTTGTTTGGGCTCCCATAATACATGCCAATACTTAGGACCTTAGTACCTAAACCGATGGCCTTTGAGCATCAGATTGGGGCCACAGCAACCGCACAATGCGGCCTTGATCCAGCGTTAAGTCCACCAACAAAAGAGAATAGCTAGGGACTGCCACTGCTCTCCTCCTGCATCTGCTGTCTTAGGCACCACAAATCATGGCAACTGTGGTCTATAGGGGCATGAAAACACCATGAGCTACATAAGGAACTCCCATTGGGAAAATTATGGCCAAGGGCTGGAGATTCCTTCACCTTCAATTTAAACAATAAATAGATTGCTAACTCCTCTCCACCATGGAAATAAATATGATTTAAGAATACTAAACTTGGTTTGCATTGCACCCCATATCCTAAAGTTGCTAGGCACACCCTGCAGACATATGGACAGAATCTGCACAAATCCTAGAGTGTAACAGTGTCTAGCAAAACAATACAGTGGATTCATGGGTGCAGTCTATCCACAGCTCTCCCACACACTGCACAGTGACTACTAGATTTCTTAGATTTGAGGAGCAGGTTTCCATGACCAAGCAGGGATTGGAACCCTGGTCTCCAGAGTTGTAGTCCAATACTCAAACCATTTCACCACATTTGAATTACACTATCAAAATGAGGGCTGGCAATGCTGCTTTTAAAAAGCAATCTATTACAGTTACAGACTCCAGACACAAAGGAGCAGTTAGTTAGTTAGTTATCATTACAATTGCAATTTTTTAAACAGTAAGCTGTTCCTTTCTCCTGCCTCAGACATCATTAAAATAGTTACTTTATAGTGACTTTAAAAAAAAAGGGAACAGTAAAGCCAGTGGAGCCATGGTACAAACCATTTGTATCTGCCTTGCTTCCATCTCACTACTCAGAAGAGGTAGGCAGCAACATGAGGTAGAGCATGAGTCAACCATGGGATCAGGTGATATTCCTCCTCCTTCATTTTAGTAAGGTCATACATTACAAATCATAAAATTATAAAATAAATTACACAAACCATTAAAAAAAGAGTTGGATTGTCCATTCTTAAGCTTTCATCTTAATGTAACTTAGATATTGAAAAAGGAATTAATAATAAGTAACTAATTACTTCCAAGTTCTTGTCACAATAAATAAAATGAGCTTACAGTCAGTCCTCACATGTAACACAAAATGAACTGCCTTGAAGGAGAAGAGATGCTGGGTTCAATGGCATCATGCTGCCTGCTTCTTTTCCTAGACATTATCCAAGAAGTTGGGTGGAGAAGACATAAACTGGTGACATCCACATGCCTCTCTCAGCTTCCACTTTAGCCTCAAGAAGGGCTTCAGTGAAAGCCATGATTCTATTCTTCATGCTTCTTTTCTTTTTATTCCAACAAATTCTATTTTTAGATATGTATATTTTATTTTTAAAAAAGAAAATCTGGTAATGAGGCGTTTCATCGTGAAACAGGGTCACAGCAAAATGTTTCCTTTTCTGGTAATCTCCTAATCTTTATTAGCACAATATTTAACCCTTGTCATATACCCATGGGAGAGTAGTGGCTTGGAAACTAGGTCAGCTCCAAGCAAGCTCTTTTCCCATTCAGTGTGTGCTTTGAATTAAAAGATATTTTCTAAAGCCAAAAGTTTCAAAATGCCTCAGGTTTTTTTTATTATTATTATTATGTAGGCTGGACACCATACAGCATAATCACCAAAATACCACAGATGGATTCATCCTCCTGTGACCTCCAAATGTGTTGGGTTATGAATCCTATCATCTCCAGAAAAAAACGAACACAACAGGGAGCATTCAAGCTATAAACATAAACAGAAAGTCAATATAGGAATGGAGAAACTCCAGCCTATGGGCAAGATTGGACCTACCAGACCAGCCCACAAGGTAACTCCACAGAATCCCACCTCTCAGAATAAGGAAGGGCCTCAAAGCTGTGAGTTGGGGTTTGTCTGCCCAGGCTAAATAAAACATTATCTTCACTGTCCTCTCAGCAACTAGTCTAGATGATGCAGAGCCCAGTCCCCGGTTCTAGTGCAAACTGTCTGGACAATATCCAGCCAGTTCTGCAGCAAATCCACTGAATATCTCCCTTAAATTGTTTTTTTTTTAAAGTTACCTTTTGCTCTGGTTCTTCCAGAGCTCTTGGTTGCAACATCAAGTGTTTGTTTACAATGCACCCAACTGTGCCACTGGGCACCATTGCCACTGGTGGGAATTGCTCATTCTCAAAATGAGGAGTCCAGCCATGTGATTGATGCTGGGCACGTCATTCTGATCTCAGAGCAAGAGACTCACCCCAGCAGCAGCAGTGCCAGGTGGCACAATGGAGTCCCCAAGGTAATGGGGGCGGGGGGAATGTGAGGGCAGCGTTGATGCCAGAATACTCCGGGCTGTTCTCAGAGTATCCTGGCCCTGGAGTATCCCAGCCTTGGTTGCTTTGTTCCTCTTTTACCTTCCCCACACTGGGATGTCTAGGGAGGAGAGAAAGTGGGTGTTTACTCAGTAGCACTTCAAGGTATCAATTCCAAGACTAATGCCACATGGCGAAGGCAATGGAGGAGTGAATCTGGCTTCCCACTCATTGTCCAGTACTGATTTTGTCCTTTCCTGCTGAAGAGCATGATATAAATCTTACAAACAGATAAACAAATAAACAAACCTTTCTAGATTCCCAGGAGCAATTTAGCACAGAATTATATGCTTAGAAGCATGTGAATGTTGGATTCTGTGAAGGGGTAGTCTGGAAAGTTTTCCAGATGTACACTCAGTTTATGAAAGATACCAATGAGGCATTTTTTTCTCCCTCTGTTTCACTACAGAGGCCGAGTTTCTACCTCAATGTAGCATAACATAAATAACCTTTAGTGGATTCACAATCCACATGCATTATGCAGTTCCTATACTGGATACCACCGTAGTGCAACTTATGATGATCACTGTAAAGGCGTGTAGTTGACACCCCATTGCACATGGGAACACTCTACATTTCGCCTCTGCACATTTAGTAGTGGGGCTTTAGGCCTTGTTGCAGAATGAGCAGAGTCCGATTGCAGATTGCATGCATTCTGGCCAAAATGCATTATATGTGTTCTGCACACAGACCTTTACTTCCATCCCAGTCAGCTGGATATGGCTCTAGAACCATGTCCAATATAACATTCTGCATGCATAATACAACTTACACCTGCACATTTCACTAACAGAATACCAGCCAAAGACAAGACTATGCCCAGCATTTTTCACCCATTGCTCAAAGCACAGAACTGCCTTGCCTTTGCAGAAGAATGACTTCAGTATTTTGGAGCTTCCTATTTAGGAGGTTTTTGAAACACCTCAGCATCCTCTGGAACATTCAATCTTTAAAATACCCTTGAGCAAAAACCCTTCTAGCTGAGCTACTTCAACATAGCTGGAAGCAGCAAAAGACAGACCAGAGGTTAAGAGGCTGTCAGAGCAAATATCAATATCAAGCTCCTTGCCGCAAAGCAGTTCTGAAGATCAGTTTCATACAAATCAAAGCATATAACTATGACCACAGAGTTTACATACAGTAGCAAAGAGAGGCTAAATCACCAAATAGCAATGAGGGTGAGGTTTCTCCATTTTCAGAAATCAGGTGTTGAAAATCAGCATTAACAGGCCTTATTTGAAATGCCTTTACAACCAAAAAATCCTTCAGATCGGTCATGAGTGACCTCTCTTTCTTGTCACACATTTTCTGAAACCATGTCTGCATGATAAACTAAAATGAGAACTTTATTTTATTGTGAATTAAGTGGAAGTGGCTAAACAAAACATGAACTTCCCATCTAGGGCAGGACAAATCTTTCAACCACAACTTCATTCAGCTTTTCCAAAACCAGTGTGCAAGATTTTCCTATTTGTTTTTGGTTTTTTTTAAACAAAATAACATAAATCAAGTTACAGGTTCTGCCTTTTTGTCTTGCACTGAAATCCATGCCATTTTATTGTATATATTTTTCTATATGTATGCATTTTTGTATGTGTGATTTCCCTAATTTATAAACTTTCCCCTACTGACTAAAGTAAGAGAATGAGTGTATGGGGGGAAGGGGGGTTTCCAGGTCTGGCACATGATCAAGGGCTGCATGCTCAATGGGCAGAGCTAACATCACTTTTTAAATGAAAAAAAATCTTGAAATAGACTATGGAGCTATACAGACGGGCAGCATACAGCCACCCCTTTTTGCCCCGGATTGGGGCCACAGCAACTGCACACCATGGCCTCTGGGGGACATAAAAAGAAGCCACGAAAACCAGCTTCTTTTCAGCATCCTGGAAGGGGCATCATAGGTGCATTGGCGTGCCATGATGATGCCCTTTCTGCCCTGCATCATTTGGGTGCTGTGTAAATGGGCAAATGCCAAAATGGAACCATGAGGGCAGGGCCACGGCATCAAGCATGTAGACGCTACACTATGACTCCATCCACAGGCTGGCACAAAGGCCTAGTCTGTATCTCTCCCCCCATGTTTCCATTTATGTTTTCAATATTTTAATATAAATTTCATTGTTACTAAATAAAATTGTTCCACTCACAGTTGAGTAATTATTATTATGTTTATATATAAAAGAAACTTAATCATGTTTAAATTGGCTATTAATATGATATTGACTATGATATTGAGTATCCCATTGACTATACAGTCAACCCTCCATATTCTACCATCCATGGCTTGAAAATATTCACACACACACACACACACACACACACACATTCCAAAAAGCAACCTTGATTTTTCCAGTTTTTATAAGGATATCATTTTACTATGCCATTGTATTTAATGGAACTTGAGCAGCCATGGATTTTGGTATCCATGGGGGCTCCTGGAATCAAATCCCAGCAGATACCAAAGGCCCTGAGTGGTGAGTGGTTTGACTGTTGGACTAGAAATCTGGGAGACCAAGTTTCCAATCTCCACTCTGCCAAGAAAATCCACTGGGTGACTTTGGACAAGTAAGTCTCTCTCTCTCAATTTAAAAGGGAGGTAATTGTGAACCTCCTCTGAATAAAACAAACAAAAGAATATTAACAAGCATGGGCAACCAGGGGGGGTGATAGCTCTGGAAACCAAGCCCTATGGGGAATGCAATAGGGAGCTGAATATGTTTAGCTTGTAGAAGAAAACACTGAGTGGTTATATGATATTATGAATGGGAAAGAAATACACAAATATAAAATGGGAGACACTTGGCTTGATAGCAATTATTGTGAAAAGGAATTCGGGGACTTAGTAAAAAAAAACCTGCTAAACCTGGGCCAACAGTGTGACGTGGCAACCAAGAAGGCAATGCAATTCTAAGCAGCATCAACAAGTGTATAGTTTTTACATGAAGGTTAGTAGTTGTGCCACACTATTTTGTTTTGGCCAAACCTCACTTGAAATACTCTGTCCACTTCAGGACACCACAAAAGCATTTTGACAAGCTGGAAGACAGTTAACTGTTTGGAACCAAGCCCTATAATGAAAATGTAGGGAGATGGATATTTTTTTATCTTGGAGAAGACAAGACTGACAGATGATCTGATGACCATCTTCAAATATCTGAATGGATGTTATGTAAAAGATGGAGCAAGCTTGCTTTCTGCTGTCCCAGAGACCAGGAAATGAAATAATGCATTCCACTTACATGAAAAGAGATTCCACCTATTTTATTTATTGTTTGTTTGTTGGTTTGTTTGCACTTATCCCACCTTTCTCCCAAAGTAGGATCCAAGGTGGACCTAAACATTAAGAAGAACCTCTCTGATGTAAGAGCTGTCTGACAATGCAGTAGACTGTCTTGGAAATTGGTGGACTCTCCTTTTAAATTTTTAAAACAAAGGCTAGATGTGCATCTCTCAAAAGCCCTTTAATGTGCATAGCAGGGGAATAGAATAGATGGCACTTTGTGGTCTCTTCCAACTGACTCTGAGCTAGTCTATACCTAAGTGTAGTGTGTGGATTCCTGAGGATTTTCACACATTCACATTGATGGGTCATTGTTTTCACTCTCCTGTGCAAATTCACATTTGTTTGCATCTGTTCACTCTCCCTCTGTAGAAAATGTGCAAATGCAAAGGAGATGGACAACCACTTGGGTAATCATGCACAATTCTGTGGATTTCCATGAATACTCCAGTAAAATCCACAAAGCCCACACTTCTCCAAATTGCATGTAGCTGGAATGCATTCTTTTTGACTGGAATGAGGAGCATTTTAATTGTGTAGACAACCCATCTGTGCTATCCATATTTAAATACCTGAAGAGATATAATGAAGAAGATGGGAAGATGTTTTCTTCCTATTGCTCCAAGAACCTAAGAACAAACAATGGGTTATTACTTTTGGCTTGTCACATGAGAGCTAGGTCACTGTGTTCAGATGTCATGATAAACAGACCATTGGAAGAAGATCTATGGTTCGGTTTTATTGTCGTTGTTGAAAACTACAGGGTTTTTTTGTCAAGTTTCTTCAAAGGGGGTTTGCCACTGCCATCCTCTGATGTTGAGAGAATATGACTTGCCCAAGCTCACCCAGTGGGTTTCCATGACTGAGCCAGGATTGGAGCCCTGGTCTCTCAGGCTTCATTCCCACTACAGAACAAACCAGTTTGCAAACTGGGTTGAATTGGTTTTAATGGCTCTTGTTGCACTTGCGCAGAATCAAGGGAGCAGTTTGATGAGGAGGCTCTGGCACTAGGCCCATTTAAACTGCTTCTTCCAGATCCGCCAAATCCCCTGAGTCTTTTGTGATAAATTGATTCAGTGCAAGTGTAAACAAAATGCGGATCGGAATTGGTTCCCTGTGACACAATTGTCTGCCCACTCTTGAACCTTCCTCTCTCTGAGTGAAGAATCATTTTTGGGCTGCCACCCGCTCCCTGTCTTTACAGCCACTCCTCTATTATTTATTTATTTGTTTGTTTGTTTATTAGTTTTGGAACTTTTGGGGAACTTTTCCCCATCTTGTCATTCCTTGAGTTTACCTCCCTTTTCCTTTGCTGGCTGGCATTTTGGGGTTTTGGGGGGGGGGGGGTTATGACAAGAGATGCAACAGAGCATGTCACCAAATGTGGGTGGAAATGTTAATGCCATTGCCATGATTGACAGGAAAAGAAGAAGCCGCAGAAGAGGGTCCTTTTTGAATCAATTCATTGGTAAATGTGAACGGGAAGTGGGTTAAATTAGATCGGCTCAAATCTACTGCGAACAATGTTCCACTGTCAAACCAAACTATCGATTTGGATCGCAAACTGAATTATTTGTAAGTGGGAATGGGGCCTCAGTGTCCTACTCCAACACTCAACCCACACTGGCCCTCATGGCTCAGTTGCAGCAAAATTTAGTGGCAGTGCTTCTGCTCTGTGCTGCCTTGTTCATAGTATGTCAGAGAACACCCAAGAATTCTGGTTTACCATGATTTCCAAACATACCCATTTTCTCCCAAGGTTCTTTTTGTCTTTCTTTCCAATTATTTCTAAACTGTAGTTATCTGCAAACTGCAATAACTATACACATTCACTTTTCCAAGTCAACTACTGCATATGGATGCACCTTGGCAAAGAAAACCATTTTGAAGCTATATGCAGTCACAGGCCAAATGAACTCTATACAAAATCCACTTAAGTTTCATGGAAAGAATCACAGAACGCTGAATGGGAGAGTCATGCCAGTGAATTTTTACATGATTTTTCAGCTTGTAGGAACTAATTATTCATGCATGGCAATAAAAAAAATTGGTTACAAAAACCCTGTGATTTAGACAAATCAGGTCAGCACATGTTTTGATACCATTATTTTATGGGAAGCTGGGGACAAATTTAAATAAGAGAAAGAAAATATGAAAGAAAAATTCAAGGAAAGCTCATTGTGTTATGTGGTGACCATTAAAAAGACTATTTATGTACATGTATAAATACATCAAGAACAGTGTTTTGGTGCTCTTAATGTATATTTACATGTGCATAATAGTTTGTTGCATTCACTAAGAATTCATTTTTAGCAATTAAATTGTCATTCACCTGTGTTTGGTTTTATATTATAGACCATAAAGAAGCAGCTAATGAAGCCATAATAAAATAGCATTAGTACGCCAGTTTCCAGAAATCAATTTTTTTGTGTAAGGTCATAGTTCTCTATGCAAAAATAGCAATCTTGCACACACAAAAACTTACAGAAAAATATCTGCCAAAACCTAGCAAAAATACATTTTGTTGTACAAGATTATTCTCTTCTGTGCATGATGTTCATTGCACAAGATTTCTGTTTTGCAAGATTACTGGTTCCTGTTTAGAAACTAGCAATCTTGTACAAAAACACATATCAATATCTGGAAGCAAAGTATTTTATGCAACCCCCTCACCACAATTATCACACAAAAATATATGTTCATTTCTGCACACAGTAATTTCCTGAAACACTTCCGAATGGGTGAACACCAGGTGAGAACTGTGCAGAAATATTTATTTCCTCTGCAGTGGAGAAAATTTTTTAGCAATTGTTTGTCCTCACTTGTGGCGGTGAAATAGTTAACTATTAACATCCCTAAGTCTTTACAATCCTATTATGTTGATATTCTAGAGCAGCTTGTTAGTTTTACTAATTTCTGGTGATTTATATCTGCGGTGCTTTGAGCCACGTTGAGCATAACAGCATATACTTTTCCAAATAAATAAATAAATGAACACATTGCATATCTCAACATGATCGAAGTTGAAACTGAGCTAGGGAATTTTTATTGAAATCAAAATGATGCATCATTAACCTTATAGGAGTCTGGATCTGTTGACTACTGTCCTGAACCCTATTGCTCAGTGTTTTTATGTGTTTTTTTGGATTGCATGCATGGACAAAATAAGGAGATAAATAGGGAAAATCAAGAGTATCTAAATCAGACAGCTTTCTCTTTCTATCATAATCCTTTGTCCCAGACATCTGCAGTCTCTAGGTCTTTTCACACATCTATCTATCTGTACATGCGATAACATATTGGGTCAGGAGGAATCAGGAATCTACTTCCACATGTTTGGCATGTGGCAAGAACAGGCTCTGTCTGCAGATAACTGGCACAACAAGGTTTCCATGACTTGGAAAAGTTCCTTATCTGGCGTACAACTTCCAACATCATGCATGGTTTCTGGGACTTACACTTAAAAAATGTCTCCAAGCTCTAGCACAGACCCAACATGCATACAGATATACTGAAACAGAACTCACTCAGCTGAGTGCATGGTGGCCCATGGCAGGGCCAGTGGGCAAAAGCTCTGATTCCTGCCATGAATTTATGCACAGACAAAACATGAAAAGGAGCCTTATTTTCCAACTCAATGGGGAAGAATTATGCCCATTTAATTTCTTCCTTTGACAGTCTGGTTATATAAGGCAATCATAAAGAAAAAATGGATGAGTTGTCTGAAAAATTATCCTGGACATCATTAGAAACTCCTGGGGCTTTATAAGAGGAAGCAGAGGGAGGATACAAATGAAAAGAGATATTTTGGCTGCAGACTGATCCAAGAACAAAGATGTGTAATCAAGAAAATGAAATCAATATACAGTATAGTCAATTTCACAGAGTGCCCTAATGAACAAAACAAATTATTTCACACATTCAGGTATGCAAAGTGTTAGACAAAAACAAACAAACAAACAAACAGGGAGCATACAATGTAAAGCATTGCTTTGACTCTCATATAGAATCTTGCCACTTTGAGAAATCCCATAAAAAGAACAGTTAATCACGGCAATATTTTTCTTCTGAAAAATTAATTTGTGCAAAACACTTGTTTTTGTGCAAAACCCAGTATTTTTGGTCAGAAAACAGTACATTTTGCACAGTCTGCACATATGCAAACTATATTTTGTGAGAAAAGAAAACAGGTTTTTCATCCAAAATACTTTTTCATGAAAAAAAATTCCAAAGCACAAAAAATCATTGAAAAGTGCACAAAATCTCTTCTAATTTCACTTGGTGAGGAGAAAACTATTGAAAGTATGTGTTCTTGCATGCAAAAATGCAAGAAGCCATCGTCCGGGCCTCAGAGGAAGAGAAGAGACAGGCACAGCTCCACCATGCCTCTCCCAGAGGCAGATGAAAGGCCCTCCCTCCCTCCATTCCAACTGCCACAGCCCTGGACTCGGAAGGAAAGAAAAACGGGCTGTATCTGCTCGACTTGATCCATTTCTCACTGCTATTCCCTGCTTCTTTTGTGTCATGTCTTTTTAAGATTGTAAACCTGAAGGCAAGGAGCTGTTTAATTATGAATATGTAAGCATTTGCAGCAGAAGAGCATGAAGAATTAAATAAGGAAACATTTAAATCCCTATCCCATCTCTTGTTCTTGTTGTGTGTCTTCTGGCCATTTCCAGATAAAGTTGACCCTAAGGCAATCCTATCAAAGGGTTTTCTTGGCAAGAATTATGTAGGGATTGGTCACTGACTTCCTCTTAGGCTGAGAGGGTTTCCACAGCCAACAGGGATTTGAACCCTGGTCTCCTGAGATCAACAGTCAAACCACTATGCCATGCTGGCGCTCTTATCCCACCTCTGCACTCTGAACTGTGTTCAGTAGATACAATGATCCCCAGCATGGGGAGGTTCATGCTAAACCTGCCTATCCTACAGGCATTAAAAGTGTAGAACATGTCAAGAAAGAAAGAAAGAAAGCAATGACAATCTTAATTCTGTATCAATAAGGCTAAATACATAGGATTACAAAAGCACACTTTTAGAATTCGGGCTTAGGTCTGTATGAAAGAATCTTTAATTTTGTGCTTCTTACAGCTGTCCGTTTTTTAAAAAATTGTTTCCATCTAAAAGACCAGGAAGTATGCAAATATTGATAAATTTGCATATTTAAATAAATAATTGAAATAAAATCCATGTCCATCCTTACACATGGATATTGCTTAATGTGTGAAGCATGAACAGATGTTCTCATCACAGGCAAAGTTTGCACACTTCTTTATTACAAAATACAGTAAGTGCACTCATTGTTTATCCACCCCATCATTCAACCCTCACAACCACAGGGGCAAAGTCCAAGCTGCATTTAATTCCCATCACTGTTAATGTGTAACAGGTTATTGATGTCCATATGTATAGGCCAATAAAAATGTTAATACAGGCTAATAAATTAGGTGGATTTTTAAAGGCTTCCATTATGTGACAGAAACAACATTCTACAGGCTGGTGACAAAAAGGAGACTGGTTTACCTTTTGTGTCAATGTTCCTAGAATGGCACTAAGAGAGTATGATGTCTGTCCACCTTCAAGGAAAATCTTTATTTATGTATATCATACATGTTTTAATTTGGCTCAATTAACATTCTATTTGCAAACATCAAAACAACCATGCCTGGAATCACATTCATTCCTCAGATCTCTGGGCACTATCATAAATATAAGCCATCTGATTAAAATGAAGAAGAACAATACACTGCAAAGTAACACAAAGCAATGGTTAATTGGCCAATGACCAGCTATGAAGGCTAAAATTGTATCTACATTATAGAATTAATGCACTTTGACACTGCTTTACCCACCTTGGCTCAATGCTATGGAATTCTGGAATCTGTAAACTTGTGAGATATCCCAGGATTCCACAGTATGGAGCCAAGGTAATTAAAGTGGTGCCAAACTACATTATTTTCACAGTGCAGATTACTCTGATGGTGTAATTGCACACTGATGATGTAGGTTAATCTCAACATCAGTCTGAATGAACACAGATGCCATTTTATAGAATGTCTTCCCATTAGGATTTCTTTTTCCAATAACAATTTAAAACAAGATATTTTCCTGTTGACAAATGAGACAAAAACAAAACCTGGTGTATTCCCTATTGGTTTGAATCACTCCACCTCTGCCTACAGTCTCCAATACACTTAGTGTTGATGGATTCAATGTGTTACAGTGAAGTGGCCTGAAGAATTGTTTCAAAAGATTTTTCAGTATGTTTTTAACATACTCTGTTCATCACTTTGAAATGTTCAATATGATAAACCTGTATCTAGCTTTGAATACTCTTGCTCAAAACATAAAACCTGTGGCTCTAAATATGCTGTTGAACTGGAATTACAACTGGCCCCAGCCAGCATGCCAAATGGAGAAAAATAATGGGAGTTGTACTCCAGCAACATTTTGAGGGATACAACTTGCTCACTTTGGCTGTAAAGTTGGCTGTAAAGTAGGGATTTGAAGAAATATTGGTAAATTCCTTATTTGGCATATTAAGAGAGCCTGTCAAGAGTCTGCTAAATCCTATGAAATTTCTCAACTGCAGCACAAGAATGAGATTTGGGGAGGGGGGATCACTTGAGGTTCCCACACTTTGTACGAACAGTCTCTGCACAAAATAATTGTTTTTCCCCTTGGAGAACCAGAGCAAAATGAAAAGAGAGAAGGTGAGAGAGCACAAAAGGATTGGCTGATTGAGAGAAATGGCACAAACAGCCCATCTGATGCGTCTCATTTTTAAAAGTCCACTCAAGAAGGTAGCAGTTATTGCTATTCAAGCTCCACAGTCTGCAAAAGAAATGCTTCTCACAAATATAAAAACTCTCCTGAAATAGTCACAAAAATACTTTACCATTGCATAGGTGGGGAGAAAATAATTGTACTTTCTTATTCTCAAGAAAAACACAAAGGAGAATTCTTGAGTATCCTCAAGGATGAATTTACATCCCTAGTATATATCTATTGTATTTGAGGAATGATTGTCAGAGGCATAATCACCACCAAGAACCAAGCTCCCAGAAATTCAGAATTCTTCACAGAATTAAAGCTAATCTCCATGTTACCTTTTCTGCACTGTTCTAGTTTTGAGAGTAAGTATACCCTTTTAGCAAACTGCATGTGTGACTATATTTAAAAGCATGAACACTTTTAAGTTACCATTCCAGTCCAAATCAATAATAAAAAATACTGATGACAGTTAAAAACACAGGGCAGGAAACATAACTACAGCAGTGGTGGCAAAAGGAAACAGCCCCTAGATTAGCCAGCCAGGAAGGAAGGAAGATATCAGAGCAATTTGCTCATAGTTGGCAAATTCTATCTGCCTTCCTTTTGCATCCCTATGCAACCTGTACTGTAATGCATCAGCCAGATTGCAGCCATAAAATTTAACATATAGAATGTATACCACAATCAATTAGAAGCTGGCTGAAAAAATCCATGCCTTTAAGGCTCATTTAAAATGAAATGTGGGGGGAAAAACTAATGTATTTCCTATCACAAGCCATTTCTGAAGGTATAGGAAGCAATAGTATCACAAAGGCCCAATTTTTCTCTTCTACTGTTTCTAAATAAAAATCTGATGAGAAGTGTTCTCCAGCAACACTTGTACAGGTTGCACGGTGACACGAAACACACAGGGATCTGGAGGGCTGCTCATTCCCCAGTCTTGTCTAAGGACCCTTTCACACCACACACATATAGAATTATGATTCCACTGTAACAGCCCTGGTTGCATCCTGTGGAATCCCAGGCTTTGTAGTCTGGTGAGGCACTAGAGAGAGCTAGCATGGTATAATGGTTTCAGTGTTGGACTACAACTCTGGAGATTAGGGTTTAATTCCCCACTCGAGCATAAAAATCCATTGGGTGACCTTGGACAAGTCACACTCTCTCAGCCTCAGGGGATGGCAATGGCAAACCCCCTCTGAAGAAACTTGCCAAGAAAACCCTATGATAGGTTAGCCTTAGGGTCGCCACAAGTAAAAAATGACTTGGAGGCACACAACAACAAAATACTAGAGCTCTCTGGCTGATAGTTCTCAATGTCCTTCTCTAAATCCCAGAATTCCATAGGCTGTTACCTAGCAGCTAAGGTAAAATCAAGGCACTAGAACTGTTTAATGTGAAAGGGCCTTCAGACAGGTAGTGTGATTTCCTTCCCTCTTTGGGAAGCCACAAAGAGTCTTTATATTATATTATATTATATTATATTATATTATATTATATTATATTATATTATATTATATTATTATTCACACACATCCAGGTACATATAAATATGATTAACTGAAACAACAGTATTAAAATAATATTCACAGGTATGTATACACACACACACACACACACACAATTTATTTTGTAAATCTACTGGAAAGAATTTTATTTTTAAAGGTCTTTTAAAGGTCCTTCATATAAATATTTTTAATAAAAATAATATGCTAATTCTCATACACAAAGCGAGACCTATTTGTTTGTCTAGAAAACAGCAATCCTAGGAAAAGGAGCAAAGAGGTCTGACCAAGGAGTGAAAATGACTGGTGAGGCTTCATATACAATACCTTCCCCCTGCTGACATGGACACAGGGAGCAGCTATAGCAGCTAAGACTGAATGGAAAAGATAAAAAGACAGCTTAGCTAAGGCATAGTACAGGTGGCAAACAAAGGCTGCATCCACACTGGAGAAATAACCCAGTTTGGCACCACTTTAACTGCCCTGGCTCAAGGCTATGGAATTGTGGGAGTTGGAGTTTGTTGTGGGGCCCAGAGCGGAGGGAGATCTGCTCCACTCTGGGCCCACAACAAACTCCAACTCTCAGAATTCCATAGCCTTGAACCAGGACAGTTAAAGCGCTTCCAAACTGGGTTATTTCTCCAGTGTGGATGTAGCCAAAGGTGATATCTTCACATACAACTTTTGACTTTTCTATTGTGATCAGGTAGGGCAGTTGTGAAAAAATGACATTGGATTACACTGGCCCCCAGCCTGACCCAGCGTTGTTAGGAGAATCCCAAAGGAAGCTAGATACCAGGTGAAATAACATGGAATAAGTAATCGGAGAAAGGGCCTTAATTTCTGAGTCAGTCCTGAATAAACCAGATTCATTTAATCAATCGTCTAATGGTAAGTAATTAAGAAAACCCCATTGATTCAATGGGTCCACTTTAGTTGGAAGTGGAAAAGGAAACAGGCCTGGGCTGAAACCTGGACATCCAACTCAACTCTGTCCTATCCGTGTGATGTTTTTTTCCAATACACACCCATCAGACATGTTATTGACCTTCTAAATAGTTATTAAATTAATACCGTGGTTGCTTCATCTGCACAATTTTCCTTCTCCTTGGGAGATGCTGGAAGATCAGGGACCAATTTCACAGCCTTCTGTTTTGCTTTTTCCGTTTGAATGTTAGTAAAATAGTTGACAGCAGCAAATTCAATAAGCGCAGAGAATACGAAGGCAAAGCACACGGCGATGAACCAGTCCATGGCAGTGGCATAGGAGACTTTGGGTAAGGAATGCCTCGCACTGATGCTGAGTGTTGTCATGGTCAAAACGGTGGTTATTCCTTGAAAACAGAAGAAATAAATGGTTGCTACATGTGTGCAATTCAGAATCAGATCAGGTTTCATTTAACTCTGCTTTGGAAATTATAACCAGTGTTCTTATAGGCTTCAAGGGGCCTAATACTCTGCCAGCACAGTTCTGTGAGGGCACCCTTCTATTCCTCATGGAAGGCAGTTTTCAAGCACCAAAGTATGTCCCAACAGACATTTAGTAGCTGGGAAGCATGCAGCTGGTGTTCAGCTGCAATTCTGCAGCAGAAGAAAAGAGCAGATATTCCCCACCAAGATCTCCAGCAAATATGCTTTGTCCTCACTAGAGATCTGGGAGGTTGATGGCTGTTCTCTGCAGCTAGTGGCTGTTCGGAAACCCCACCACCACCTTCCCCTAGATTTATATTCCAGTGACTGTGGTGGGTACACTTTGGCATTGCAAGCTGTTTTACATGGTGAAGGAGGCACTGTGTGAGGATGAACTGAATGCATCCTTTCACCATGTCCCCAAAATTTCACATGCTGGCATAAAACCAGATTATGGCAGCATAGGTCATCAACAGAATTCCAGCCAATATTCCTGGGGTCAAAGTGTTTAGCAAGGGCAAGGATGTCACCTGCCACCCCCTTAGGCTTCCTTCTTCCTTATGCAATCCTCACAGCAGAGAGGAGATGGGGTTTCCTTAGCAATTCCAGTAGTAATACAAACCATTTGGGGATGTCATGCTCTTGAATCTGCAATTACCATTAGCTTCTATAAAAGTCCTGCTCAATGTGGAACTGAAAAACTGCTAGAACTGAATTGCTGATATGCCTTGAAACAGATGCCTATATTTTTATTGCACATTAGGGTGTGATTGTGGCTATGTGTGGGTGGTTTTGATGAGGTCCTCTACTTCAAAATCTACCACACCATTGGATATCGCTGACCCACAAAGGGCACAAAAAGTCTCATATAAAATTTGCCTGTTCGTGTTCCACGTATTGCCTTGAAGCATTTCCTCACTGCAATTTCTTTCTTTCTTTAAGATTTCATTATAAAACATCAGGGCTTGTTAGACAACAGCTGAAATGCAGGAGGTGAAACATTAAAAATACAAGGAAGTGATTTCTGGTGCTCTCATGAGAGTGGTAAGGTCAATCTTCTCTGGCTAGTTATAAAGGAGCCATCCAAGGTGCTGAAACGGCTTAGATGATGAAATAATTCAACACCATAGTGATTCAAGAACCACTGACATGGAAAGTTTTGGCAAATACTGGTGAAAGATATTGTTTACTATATACATCATATTGTTTTATACACATCTACCAGGGAATAGCTCAGTGGCACTAATATCTAAGCTGACATATATTACAGTGTAAATGACCCTAATATGGTAAAAAGCGTAATAATTTAACTTGGTGGTTTAAAATGAATGAAACTATAGCTACATTTTTAAAAATTAAAGTAATCAATATTTTTAATTTGGATATGCAAAGTACCATGCATTACCTTGGGAATTATTAATGAAGAATCATTATACAAAAACCACTAAGTAGAATTGTACTCTGTGATAGGGTCACCATAAATCAGAAGCCACTTGAAGGTACACAAGAATAAAAACTCTGTCATTTTAGATATTTATACTTCAACCTCCATCAGAATCATCCGGCATGGTCAATGCTAAAGGTTTATAGGAACTGAAGTCCAAATAATCTGGAGACCCAGAGCTTGCCCAACTCAGCTCTAAACAATAATCCTGGTATCTATTTCAAATTTTCTATTCTGTTACAGCCATTACATTGATTCAAGAGTGTTGAATACAGCACTGGATTGTGAACACTATTGTTGTTGATTTTCATTTAACTGTGGTCTACTGACTGAAGGACCACTTAAAGTTCTTTTCCCAAGGGAAAGAGGGATTTAAAAGACATGAAAGCAAAAATTACAGCACCACATAACATCTTTGTTGAGAGTTTTGCAACTGCAAATTCAAACAGTTCGCTGAAACTAGAATTTTGTTTACAGCTGTTTCTCCCCCACCAGGTGATAATAAGGAAGAATGAACTCAACATTGCTTTAAAATAATTTGAGTCTATACATTTTAATAAAGCTGTTGAGAAGACAGAATGCAGCAATGCAGTAGTCTCCTAACAGTTCTGTAATATAGCTCAAATGGTACAGAATAAGCAACTTACAGCTCTTGGACTAATATTGCAGCTCGAATTAGTACTGAGTATGACCACCTCAGGGGGAAAAAAAGCTCTCAGTGTTCTGCAGTTCTGTGTGCATGCACACACACACACATGGAAATATGCACACATTCACATGTGCAAATACACATACAACCCAGCAAGGAAAAGTAATGCACAAAATGTTTTGCTTAGATCTGATGTAAATGTACATCCAGGCATCAAATAGGATTCAAAATAATTTGTCACACTATCGGCTTGAACCGTATACTGCAATCTGTCTTCCAATATGGAAACGACAGGAGAATAATGGAACACGGCATCAAAAATGTGGATGGGTACATAACGGAGGTGAGCATATACTAGACCAGTGCATCTGAAACTATCTGAAGAGAGACTGGCAATCCCACCCACCCCATGTGCCAGAGACCAGTAACAGATTTCTGTTTATTGCCTATCATTATTTCTTTCTTTCCTGAAAACTAGGCAGGCACCAACAGCCAGTGGCTCATGGTCCAGAATTGGTCCATGGAGCAACCGCTTTGAATAGCATTGTGCTAGATCTGTTATGAAACCATGGCTTAGGAATGTGAAGCATTGCATGGTCTTGCATATTCCTTCTGCCATGTCTTTCTGTCTCTTTTACATGTGGATGGTTTCCTTTTCTGGGCTAGTCCAGAAGAAGCCATTTCAAATGTGTGGGGTGCAGTTTTAGTTTCCAGGGTGTTAGCCCTTTTAAAGGAAACAAAAGTGTGCAAGTTGTTAGAGTTCAGCATTCATTAGCAGAAGAGCAAAAGTGTGGGTCAGACTATTTATTCTAAAGCTGCCTTCCTGAACAATAAAGATTTACTCAAAAAATGCAGTTTGTAGTTTAAAAACAAATAATAATGATTTTAATAAATAAATACACAACAAACAAAATCCTATCCTAACTGTTGATGGTTTGGGAAAAGAGATGAAATCTCACCAATTTTAATATAGTAGGAAGAAGAGAAAAACTCTACTGCTACTCCACAGAAAAAACTGTTGCTTCAACCACTGAAGAACAGCCCTCCCTCCATGCCATCTGACATCATCTGTCCTGGAAGGGAGTTCAACTTGTTGATTTATTGCAGATCACTTAGAGATCTACTTGAGATCTACTAGCAGAGTGAGGACAACTTTCTATCCATCCCCATTTCATCCTAATTTTTGTTTGTATGGTAATTATGTTCAGATTTTGTGAACTGTGATTGCATAAACCATGGTTTTCCATATTCTAATACTTTGAAAAATTACACTTGTCCCCCTCCCCCATTTTCAGCTTTGACTTTTGCTAATTTGATTATTCATGGGTTTTATTAATATGTTCTCTCTAAGAATATCTAGGTCCTCCAGCACAACTCTATGATCAACTTTAACCAAAAGTTGCACTGAATTACCTAGAGATTCCTAGAGAGAACACTCCACTAAGCATTTATACCTTCTTCAGTGCAATTTTATGGTCAATGTCTGGCACATGTTGACCACAGAGTTGCACTGGAGGACCTAGAGGTTCCTAGAGAGGTGCTCTCTCATGTAAAAACATAGTGGTTTTGTTATTTGTGGGTTTTTTCCACATTCACAGGGGTGCTGTGCCCCAACCCCAGTGAATGTAGAAGAATGAGTTTGATATGGGTAGAAATCTAGGAAATGGATTAATGTTTCCACTTGTGGAAGGGAAAACGAAAGGAGTGTTCAAGCTCTAATTTGATCATCACTTTCCATGATACTAAAGCAGTATCTTTAAAGACTGAATCACCTTCTCATAGAAGTAGAAATGCTATTACTTTATGAAGAATTCAGAATGTTAGTTTTAAAAGTTGGGATGGTACTTTTCATCCGTATTTACCAAAACCTGTGCTTACCACAACTGAAAGTAACACATAACTCACAAGAGCCTTGAGTTTTTTGAATTTGCCTAAACTCCTATTAAAACTTCCAGACCAGCAATCATCACTGTATCTTGTGGCAGAGAACAACAGAACCTAACTATTTACTATATGAACTAGCGCTTCCTTTTATCTATCCTGAATCTACCACCAATCAGATTCATTGGCTGATACTGGGCCTTACTACTTTTACATGAGACTCGGGTGGTGGTCATCATAGCTTAGTAGTAGAATTCATGCACACTGCATTACCAAAGATCCCTAATACAGTTTCAAGTCAAAATACAGTATTCCAGGTTAGGAGAATACAAAAGGCCTCTGATTAATGGCCTGGAGAAATCATTCTTAGCCAGGGTAGGCAAGTGCTGAGCTAGAGAGAAAATGTAGCCCCCTCTAGACAGCAAAGCTAATGGTGAAGGATATTTGGAGTTGTAGTCCAACAACATCTAGGGAGTCCCATAATACCTGAGCTACAAGTTCCATATTATTTTCTGGATCAGTAGAACAAAACAGGACAGCTTCTTATAGCAATATAAATAATGCTGCAGCATAGCCAAGAAGTGTGTCCTGCTGCAAGGCAATTGCTTTGTTTGTTTGTTTGTTTGTTTGTTTACTGTATTTATACCCTGGTTTTCAGCCCTAAAGACTCAGAGCAGCTTAAAAAGACATGACACAAAAGGAGAAGGGAATGGTGGTGGGGAAGGGGATCAAGTCCAGTGATTCTTCTCTCCCTCTGAGGCCTGGACCATGGCAGATGGGAAGGAGGATCTTCTTCCTGCTCTGGCTAACCTTGATGGAGTTGTGCCTGCCTTTTCACTTCCTCCCAGGCTGGATGATGTCAGATGGCATGGAGGGAGAGCTCTTCTTCTTCAGGCCTGATGGAGTTGGGCCTGCCCTTTCACTCCCTCCTGCAGGACTCTGTACATTTTATTTTAAATAAATCTTTTGGATTAATGTAGTAATTCCCAGTACATCACAATATGTTACCATTAATCCCTCTGACTCTCTCTGGGTGTACACAGTTGAGCAGTGCTCCTTAGATATTTCATTTTGAGTATTATCCTATAATGTAGTTTGTTTTAAAAAAAATCAAGTATTTTCAAAGAAAGTATAAGATTGTCTAACCAGCATGCAAATGCTAATATGTTATGCCATAGATTTAACTGTGACTTTTCTTATTGCCCACATAATCCAAACAGAAGAACTGGTGGCATCTGTATTAAAGGAAACAATTCACTTTGGGCTGCTTAGGGGAAATGGCAGGATTATCAATGGCCACATTATAAGGCAATTGTTTTATTTGTTGAAAGCCTTCTGCTGGAAGTCTGCTAGATATATGTTGAACAGAGACTATCATACAAAGAAATCAATTTGACTGCAAGCATATATTTTGAAAGGTTTCAATTGAAACAAAAGCTAATACCCTGTATTGTGCTTGCACAGTATAAATCTATACTCCTGTAGTCACATGGTAGTTGTGCTTTACAAGCATTCTGCTGAATACATATACTGTGTAATGAACAGCCTGTCTACCAATCTACTTGTTCAGTGTTCCATTGCACAATGGGGAATGTACAACAGCTGTTCCACAATCCCAGTGAATCAAGTGGTATATTGTTTTGTTGTCGTTTTCTCCCGTTAAGTCAACTTTGACTTATGGTGACCCCAGGAATGAAAGACCTCCAAATCATCCTATCATCAACAACCCTGTTCAGGTGTTGAAGACTGAGGGCCACAATTTCTTTGACTGAGTCTATCCACCTATAATGCAATGTTTCTCTTTTCCTAATGCCTTCTACCTTACCAAGCATTATTGTCTTTTCTAGTGAGTCATGTCTTCTAATGATATGGCCAAAATACAACAATATCAGTTTAGTCATTTTGGCCTCTAGGGAGAGATCAGGCTTGATTTGCTCTAGAGCCCATTTATTTGTCTTTTTAGCAGCCCAACGTATCTATAGAACACTTCTCCAGCACCACATTTCAAAGGAGTTGATTTTCTTATCTTAATTGCCCAGCTTTCACAACCATACATAGAAATGTGAAATATAATGGCACTGACAATCTTAACTTTAGTATTCAATGACATATCTTTACACCTCTATTTCTCGATGCTTCAAAAGCTTGTCTAGTTCCTTCACAGCTGCTCTTTCAAGGTCTAGTCTTCTTCCAATTTCCTGATGGCAATTTGCATTCTGATCAATGACTCAGACAAGATATGGAAAATCTTAACTGTTCCAAGCTCTTCGCTTTTTACTTTAAAGTTATGAAAATAACCTATGGTCAGTCATTATTTTTGTTTTCTTCACGATCAACTGTAAATCTGCCTTTGTACTTTCTGCCTTGACTTCTTTCAGCGATCATTCCAAGTCTTCCAAGTCCCCTCCAATTTTTACACCTCCTCCTTCTGAGTTTAACCCTGCTTTACTTATGATACATTCAGTAAGCAAAGTAAACAGATAGGATGATAAAATATAACCTTGCCTGACCCACTTGCCAACTGGAAACCATTCCATTGCTCCATATTCTGTCCTGACAGTATCCTCTTGTCCTGAGTACAGGTTACACATCAAAACAGTCAAATGTTGTGGCACACCCAATTTTAAAAGATCAATCCATAGTTCTTCATGACCTACATAATCAAAGGCTTTGCTATAATCCATGAAGCACAGGAGGATTTTCTTCCATAATTATTTAGAGCACTCTATTATTATCCAGTATGTTTGCAATATGATCTCTACTGCCTCTTCCTTTCCCCAATCCAACTTGGCCATTTGACATTTCTCACTTTGAGTATCACTTTGCTTACATGGGAAATTAATGCAATGGTCCTGTGGTTACTGCAATCCCTGGTGTCTCCTTTCTTTGGGATTGGAATATATACAGTCTGCCTCAGTATCAGCAGATTTGCAATCTGTGGATTTAACCATCCATGGGCAGCAAGCCCCCATTTTTAATAGCAGCACACAGCCCTGGCATTAAGAAAAACAGGACTTGAGCATGAGCAGATTTTGGTATCTTCTGGGGACAGGTCTTGAATGGATCCCCCATGGATACAGAGGTCCAACTGTATTAAGCATCCCCCAGTCCCTAGGTCATTCTTTTGTTTTCTATATTTATTGGCAGATTTTACTTAGAACTAGTGTAGATATGGTCTCTGTATCTTGAAGTAGCTCTATTGGTATGTCATCTGTTCCTGATGATTTATTTTTTCCAAGCATTTTAAATGAAGCTTCTACTTCACTTTCTAAAACTGTAGGTTCAGCTATGGCAGCTATGAAGGGACTAGATTTAATAGAACAAATCTATTTTTACCTTATAATTAAATCCTATGTAGATGTTTTTCAGACTGTATTTTGGCATGATGGTTGATTTAGTGTACTTTTGCTTTACTCTAATTTTTAATATTAGAAGTTCATTGTCTGTGCCACAATCTGCTTCTGGTCTTATTTTTGTAGAGAGAATGGAGCTTCTCCTTCTGTCCCCAATTATGTTGTCTATTTCACTTTGTTATTGGGTATCTGGGGGTGTCCATGTATGCAGTCACCTCTTTGGTTGCTTTAAGCATGTATTTCCAATGAACAAACTGCTGACTTGACAAAATGCAATAATTCACTCTCCTGCTTCATTTCTTATTCCTAAAACAAATGTTCATACAATCTTTCATTTTGCTGTTTCTCACTTTTGCATTCCAGTTGTCTAGGAGCCTGGGATTAACAACAAGTCCTGTTTTGATGTGTGATCGATTTCTTCCTGGACTGCAGTATAGAATCTTTCAGTTACTTCTCGTAATGCCTCTGTACATGGAGCATAAACTTGGATTATGATTATATCAATGGACTTTCCCTGAAGTCTTATTGATATTATTCGGTCAGACTTTGAATTATATTCTTTGACTGTTTTTGTTACATTTCTTCTCACTATTAATGCTACCCTTTTTTCCCCTTAGATTTTCATTTCCTGAGTAAAACACAGTGTAATCAGCTGACTCCGAAATGTCCCATTCCTGTACACTTCAGCTCACCCACTCCAAGTATGTTTCAAATTTCCATTTTTTGTTTTAGTACTGTATGTTTAGCTTTTCCTGGCTCATGCTTCTCACATTCCATGTTCCTATGATATATGTTGTGCAGCCTTCAACTTTCCTCTCACCTTTGAGCACATCAGCAACTGAACATCCTTTTGGTTTGTATCCTAATGCATCATTATCCACAGCACTACTCATAGCTGTCCTGTGCTGTACCCAGTAGCTCATTAAGTGCTATCCAAACTGGAATGCTCATCATTATTTCTCATCACAGGGTTTTTGTGATAAAAGACATTCAAAAGGGTTTTCCCAAGCCTCCTTCTACACAATACTGTGGTACCACTGCCATTATGTCTAAGAGATTCTCCACCAGTATCACTCTCCACTACTGCTCAGTATCTGTTTGGAACATTTAGTTTGGCTCCTCAGCAAAAGTCTGTCTAGCATAGGAGACCCAACCAACACCACTGTTGCCATCAGCATAGCAGCTTGTTTCACAGGAGCATCCAATTCCACTGACATGGAAAATAGTGCCATTGGTGGGGGTACGTTATAGGCACTGACAAATAGGTACCATCCAAGACTGTAGAACTGTATGGGCACAGATACCAGCAGTGGTGTTCTTACAAATGAATCCTGCAAATCCTTTTGCACAAGTCAGAGGAGCACTAAGAAGAGATATAAAGTGTGTGGAGAGAGGGGAATGACCAAGTAGAAAAGTTAAATGCTACCCTATCAGGGTCCCCAGAACCATGGATGCTACAGACTATGCTAACTGGAAGACTTTAGGAGCTGTAGTCCAAAAAGGCAATCTTTCCAAGCTCTGGTGTCCAACCTGTGAATAAAGCAATTATGGGGTGTGCAATCAAGAACAGGATTCCTACTTCTCATTGTCATGTTCAAAGTTGGGTCCTAGAAAAAATCTCACTGGATCCTACACTTTTACCAGGGGAAGGAGTGACCATGATGAATACTTATTTTAACCCAAACTAGCCCACGCTGGCCATCCACACTTTTGAGCATTCATTTTGTAACAGCTGGTGGCTTCCGGATCAATGGATGGTGAATCTACTTCAAGTTTCAGCCCAAACTGAGGCGCGTTACAGACCGCCGGAAAGCGGCGGTCTGCCTGCGCCATCATTAGTGGCAGCAAGAAGCCCCAGCGGCCAAACTGCGAGGCTTCGCGCCACTGCTAAGAAGCGCGCTTCTTCTTGCACTGCGGAAATGACGCAGCGAGGAGCCAATGGTGCACTCGCCACGTCATTTCCACGGCGCGACGTCCGGACACTATGCATCTGCGACGTCAACATGGTGCCCCCGTCTGTATAGGGTGCCGCCATTTTGTACACGCAGAGCGCGTACTAGGGTTAGGGGCATGAAGAAGTCACGCCCCTTCCTAATCCTAGTACGCACTCTGCGCGTACTATATGCCTGTCTGTAACGGGCCAAAGTTATTGAACACGCCAGGCCTTTAGCTCTCAATAAGTTCAGCATCTTGGATAGTTCCTTCAGAATTCATACTAAACCCCAGACTGTATCCACTGTCCCACTGACATAGGAATCACCAGCTCTCACTCTACTCACTGTATATACAAGAGGTGTCGTGATTTCCACGCTCCTTCCTTGGAGCGTCCGGGAGCTGCGCGGTTTGGCCACTGCAGCTCCCGGACACTGCAAGTGGCGGCGGCGGGAAACCGCCACAATCCGGAGGTATGTAACATGCCATTAAGAGATAAGAAAAACTCCTGCCTGCCTGCCTGAAGATGGAGAAATTTAAGAGTCAGACTGTGTCTTGCTTTTCCCAAGTCAAACCTAACTAGACCAGCATGGAGCACTGGGAGATGCAGGATGCTCCTCAGGAGTGGGGAAATGCAGCAGCACAGCAGCAGCAGCAACAACAATAAACAAGCAAACGTTCAGTTACATGCCTGTAGTTGATGGAATTTTCCAAACTTAGCTAAAGGCTGCTGGCTGGAAAATTTCCATAGAAACTAGAGCATTTTTGTAGCATTTATACTTTTAAAACACAAAAGCAGGCTAAGAAATACTTCCTTTTTTTAAGTGACTTCTTGCTATAAATAGAGAGCCAGTGTGTTGTGGTAGTTTGAGTGTTGGATTATGACTCTGGAGACTAGGCTTCGAATCCCTGTTCAGCCAAAGAAACTCACTGGGTGACCCTGGGGAACTCACACCCTCTCAGCCTTGGAGGAAGGCAAAGGCAAACCACCTCTGAACAAATCTTGCCAAGAAACCTCTACGATAGGTTCACTTTAGGGACACCATATGTCAGAAAAGACTTGAAGGCACACCATCACCACAACAATTTCTATACATGTATCATTGCTATTGTGTACCTTCATGCCAATTCCAACTTAAGGCAACCTTCATGTCAATACCAACTTTTGTTTTTACCAAAATTTATTCTGAGGGGTTTGTCATTGCTTTCCTCTCATGCTGAGACTGTAATTTGCCCAGGATCATGCAGTGGGTATCCATGGACAAGTAAAGATGCAAACACTAGTCTCCTGGAGTTCTAGTCCAACACTCAAACCACTGCACCATGCTGACTTTCTAAAATACCTAGGAACCATTAACCTGGATTGTTGTGTGCCTTCACTACAATACAATAAATGCATTTCTATATGGTTGTCAGTCTAGCTCACACAGAACAGCAAAAGGCTAATCATGTTATTTAACTGCCTTGTGCTTGTTTGAATTGCTCATGAAACTTTCCCCTTTGCTGTCACTATATCCAGACTTAAGATCAGACCCCTAACATCAGGCAGGTGGTCATCTCAGGCAACAGATTGGTGTTATCTTGAAGGGACATGAGTTTTTTTAAAAAATTAAATTTTGTTAATACCGCATTTCTGCTGCTAAGCATGGGAATTTCTGGGTATATGTGGGGTTTTCAGCTTCACATCCTCACATAACTTGGCTGGCCTTGTAAGCTATGTACTTGGGGAAATGCAGGGGGAGACACCCTTTGCTCTATTGCTTCAAGAAGTAAAATATCTCAAACCATCCCTGACCAGGTTAGTTTAACAGGCCAAGTCACCATAGCATGGGGCTAGTCAGCAGCATTTACCTTTCTGGTGATAATAGAGATACTACTCAATTTTTAATTCGGGGAGAGCAGCTGACAGATGTCTTTATGAAGCAGCCTTGTTCACTGACACAGACTGATTAGCATCCTTATAAGTATTCTTCAAATTCTATTAATTTCTTACCAGATGTTTAACCACATGAAACTATGGCGCGTTACAGACCGCCTGAAAATGACGGTCTGCCGCTGCCGCCGGTTGCTGCGTCCAGGAACCACAGCGGTCAAACTGCGCAAAAAGCGGCTTCTTTTTGTGCCCCAGAAGTGGCGCCACAAGTGGCCAATGGCACACTCGCAACGTCACTTCCGTCACAGGACGTGTGGATGCTATGCATCCGCGACGTCAAGATGGCTGCGCCCATGTGGAATGGGTGCCGCCATTTCGTACATCCCCAGGACGTACTAGGGTTAGGGACACCCTTTCCTAACCCTAGTACATTCTGAGGAGGTACTTTACACCCGTACGGAACAGGCCAAAGTAAATACAAATACATTTGGGCTGTGCATATGATGTTGTAATTTAAAGGTATTTTAATTTTGCTAGTTGTTTATGTCACAACTATTGCCATTACATTCCGTGATATACAGGAATTACAATCTATCAGTAAAATTAGTACAAAAAATTACTAAGGAATCTGTATGGTGTAGTATGGAGTAAGGTCAATGGGGGGATGATACCATGAATGGTTGCACTGGGTGACACCAATCCTATGATGCCACTGGGGTTAGGCTTATCTCCCATCTCAATGTTACTTTACCTACCACTGTTGTTGTGTGTCTTCACTTCACTTCTGAATTACTGTGAACCTAAGTAAATCCTATATCGGGGTTTTCTTGGCAAGATTTGTTCACAGAGGGTTCATCATAGCCCTCCTCTGAGCAGGGTCATCCAGTGGGTTTCCATGGCCAAGGAGGGATTAAAATCCTGGTCTCCTAGAGTCCTAATCAAACACTCAAACCACTACATTTCACTGGCTCTCTTTTCCCATAATTGTTGTTATGGTGTGCCTTCAAGTAGTTTCCAACTTATGGCAGCCCTATAGCAAACCTATCATGGGGTTTTCTTTGCAAGTTTCTTCAGAGGGGATTGCCATTGCCATCCTAGGAGGCTGAGAGAATGTAACTTGCCAAAGTCACTTAATGGATCTACATGGCTGAGCCAGGGTTCGAACTCCGGTCTCCAGAGTCCTAGTCCAATGGTCAAACACTACACCATGCTATAAGAAAGGCATCAAATCAGTTGCCTGTAGTGGAGACACAAACTACCATTTTTGGTCAGTTTGTGCAGTGTTTTAAAAATAAATCAAGAAAACCTCTTTTGAGCCCACACTGGTGTATAGAGGTAGGAGAAGAGAACTTCAATTCTATACCTTCTTCTCTAACTCCCATCAATTTCAGTGGGGCTCATCTCTGAATAAACATACATAAGATTCTGCTATGAAACTGTGCATCCCAAACTACAATAAGCATATTTGGATATCTAAAAGTAAGGAGACAAAGGGAGGAGGGACTAAAAGAAACCATTATCTCATTTCGAGCCTAACATGAAGGGGCACCCCTGAGACTTAAAGTTCTCCTTCAGCAGTATCTTGCTGGAATGAAATGGGTAATGTATACATATTCATTTTTCTCATTCCAATGAAAACTGCCCCTTCAGTGCTTAGCCAAGCCTAATTTCAACTTCTTTTATTAGCCTCTTCAAACTCTTCCATTTAATAGGTCTTTCAGCTCATTCGTCCCCACTTGATTAATCCTTCTCCAATTCATGATAAAGCAGAAGTTTAGAAAGGTATCTTCTTTAGAAAATTGCTTTAGCCACATCTGTATTCTCTGCTTCTTTGTCAGATATCCAGATTCCTCCCCCACCCTCCCCAAGGCTCTCTGCATGTTGCCTCTATGTGGTTTATCTCCTTCATTTTCTATGTCCATTGTAGCAACTGCTTTCAAATTGCATTTTAATGTGTTTGCTTCTAATATCCAGTAATCGATTTTCCTAATTGCTTTTTCTATTCACTATCAGCAAAGCAAGAGGAGAAAGGAAACAGTATCAGCAAAGCTGACTTTACTGATTCAGAACCCAGAGGCATGTTCTTTATATGGGCAAATCCCTCATTCATATTGGTTGAGCATCTCTTGAAAAATTCACACAAAAGATGAATTCCTGATCAGGTGGATTACTGAGAAGGAGCTCTGTGCTTACCTATGACATTAAATAAAACCCTATGAGGATTAGTTTTATCCATACCTAAATGGCACAAGAACAGGATGTGTCTGTTTTTCTCTTGCACCTAAATGTCTTAACTGGGCCAGCTCTACCATTAACTGGGTCATTTGGGGTGTCATTAAGGGCTGCAAATTGTTAGTAAATTCATTCATTATGATGGGATTCTGTGTGTGTTTCAAGAGAGGGTGCTTAAATGCTGAGGAGAGGTGCTTTTGGACCTTCTGCCTCAACTGCTGGAATAGCATGGCCAGCCTTGGGTACAATGCACCTTCGCCTTGAGGGGGGGATGGCACGTGTTCTCTGCCTCAGGCAGAAACATGTTTGGGCCCAGTCTTGAGGCCAGTCCTACTGTCCTTTTGTGTACATTTATCAAACAGAAGAAAGGTTACCATGTTGCTTAGATTATTCTATTGAAGATAGAGGGAAACAAAGAGAAGCAGTATGGGAGGATATTCCTCCCTCAGTCAGTACCCAGTGATCAATAATGGTGCTGTAAGGGTTCAGAGCCATACAAATTTACTTGAGAGCAAGTCTCCCTGAAATCACTGGGGCTCACCTAAGAGTAAACATGGGCAGGTACATGGTGTTCAATATTATGAATATTATTATTATCAATATTATGAATAACATCTCAGATAATGTATGCATGACAGGATTGTGCTATGTGTATTGTAATTTTCTTGAATGAAGATCTATGTATCATTAAGTCAGACAATTTTGTCCTAAATAAGGATCAAGGTTCAGTATTGGTAGAATCTGAGCCAGACAACACACAGATGCAAAAGAGAATAGAATTTCTGTTTGATTATAAGACAGCATTTCAGCAGGTGTGGCTATGAAAGGGGCAGGGGCCCAACCCGCTTTGGACACCTCTCATGTGAAACAGTAGTCCTGCCAATGGTAACATGACCAGAGTATAACTGCATGTTTGAGACATTTATTCATCCTTGTTTTTGTAGAGAATTATCTCAAATATAAGACCTTCAGTGCCTACATGGAATCCAGGGATCTGTGACACTATTGCCCTTTTACCATGCCAGGCATAATAATCTAGACAGTTGAGCCTTCTTTGCCCACATCATCTCTCCTCAGGGCATGCCTACACTGAATGATTCTCCAGGTGACACACACACCAGTCAGCTTCCTAAGTTCTTAGGCTTCCTTTTCCCTATTCTCTAATAGCAAGGAGGATAAGAGAGACTATGATGGAAAAACACAGGAGCTCTGAAAGCCAACCACTAAGGTAAAGATAATCAGTGGCCCATGGACTGCATATGGTACTTAGAATCCACTTCTGTGGTCCTAAAATCCCCTATGAGTCCCCCAAAGCCCCCCCCCCCAACCCTTCATTTAAAAAAAACTTTTCATGCAATTTTGGCTGCAAAACCATGCAGAAAGCTCCTTGTGTGTACAAATATGCAAAAATAACCCATACCCACACACGCACCCAAAACTCTATATTACCCTCCAAAATTTTCATTTTCCTATGTAGTCCATCTCAAAATTAAACCAGATAGTGATGTGCCATCACTTTCTGTCACCATTTTGAGATGGACTGGAGAAGAAACACAGGTATTCGGACTTGCTGGAAGGGTGCATCCCACAGTATGTATGTGGGGGAAGGGGACAGGACTGCCCTCTGGTCCCCACACAGTTCACCACCCCTACCCTGACGTATATAAAGATGCTTTAGCCACCATGCTCTGTGACCTCATATGTCAGTGCTCGTCTCCTGCTTAGCATATATGTCTCAGGCACATAAAGAAGCAGGGTCTCGGAGGCAGTTTGACAAGTGTTGTCTGAGTGTGGATGTGGATGCTGTGTGTATGTGGATGCTGTGTGTGTATGTCTTTTTATTGTTATAGTTCTCGTTCTGCTAGCTTCTGGAATTTTAGTCCTCAAAAGATCCATCTCATATGGGCCTGAATAGAGCACACGTTTTCTTTATCACACTCTAAGGTTAATTTCATTATGGCTTTTTCACATAGAAATAGGTCCACTATTGAGTGGCTCCCTTTTAAGGTCAATGGTTCTGATTAAAGTAATAGAGAAAGGACTGCAGTGCTGAGAAAAAAGTGAAATCTGTTTTCTTCCCAGAAATGGGATTACTAGTCAAAACCACCAATTTTATTTCCTTCCCCAGCTTCTCATTGCTGCCCTCAATTAAAACCCTTAATGTTATATAATGTAAAGTAAAGCAATCATGTAGTCTGATGGGGGAAAGCATGGCAGTCCATTTGGGGACAGCCTTGCATTGGAAGGACACCCACTTCCCATCCACCCTGGCAGCTTTAACAATGGATTGACCATTACATAAAAAGTAATCAAAGCATAAGAAATCCTCATGTTTTCCACTTAGTACTGATCCTCTCCCACTACTCCTATGGGTGCCATTATTTGTTTGTTTACTCTTCCTCCAAACAGCTCAAAGTGGCATGTAGATTTCGCCTCTGCCTTAATTTTGTCCTCACAGCAAGAAAACAAGTAGTTTAGGCTGAGAGGTAACAACTGATACAAGGCCATTCTATGAACCTCATTGTGGTGTGGACATTTGAGCCTAGATTTCCTTCATCATAGTCCAGCACCTTGACAACTAGATTACACTGGCTCTAAGGTAATCTAGAAATAGAACATATGATTTTAATAATTCTTATATTAACTGTTTTATATTAAGTTATACTAACCAGATTTTAATAATACTTATAAAATCAATGATGTTAACTTACCAAAAACCGTTCTGGCAGGAACTGACTCTTTATTGATCCAAAATGAAACTTGGGAGAGGATCACAGTCATGATGCATGGGATGTATGTCTGTATCATAAAGTAACCCATTTTTCGTCGGAGGTGGAAGTGTACTGTCATTACAATATATTCACCTTTTAAAAAAAATATGAAAGAAGATTGTTAATACCCTAAAATTATTTGTTTATTTATTTATTAAAAGTTCAAATCACTTATCCAATATATATGAAAATGTCCCATAACTTCAGTTGCATTCAGCTGGTTTGATTTTAAATGCATGTAATGTGGTTTCATTGCAAAAATAAGAGGCCACAGTCTGGTTAGTGCCTTAAAAGGAGACTACCTGGAAAATCTCTATGAACCACTCTGAGCTTCCAGAAGGATGAACAGCAGAATATACATAGCATTAGATTACATGAAAGCCACAATTATTTCAAAACATATAAACAGATATCAGAATAATACCATATAGAAGGCAGAACATTTTCTTTAAAAAGTTAATTCGTAGTCATTGTCTGGCATTTTATGTGTTACAAAGAAATGTAGGTATAGTGCAGTGGTGAGAAATGAGCATAACAACTACTGGTTGTCTGTTCTGGTTACCACACAGTGCCACTTTGACTATTTCAGGTTTTTATTTTTAATAGGCAACACACCAAGAATGCATTCTTTCTTCCTGGAAAAGAAATGTGTGTGTTTTTTTAAGCCTATAAATAATAATTTTAAAAGGCTATTGATCAAGTGATGACCTGGAACAAACCACTGAAAATTGCAAAAGAAAAAAGAACGTCTTCCTTAAAAACCATGGACCTATAAAACCTGATGAAATGAATAAACATTAGTGTTCACTTTGAAAGCAAATAATGATGGCAGGGAGAAGACATGAAATCAGCATACACCTTGGCACTCCACTATGGTGGAACGTTGGGCTCTGGAACTGCCTCCTTGAGACATGGGACCAGGGAGCTTGTGAAGGAGTCTACCCTTGGGGCTCATCAGAGTGCTTACTCTCTTTTAGTTATTTGTGGGGCTTTCTAGGTTTAGCCCTCCAAAGATAACTGTTTGAGACAGCGATCAATATCTCAGGATTGCTCTTGAGATGAGGTGTTGCACCAAACGGTGGCTGGGGAAGGATCATAGGTTGACATCTGGGCCTCAGCTAGACCCTCCTGAGCTCATCCTCAGGCCTTAAATATTTAAATAGATTCTAGGGCAATAAAGTGGCCCTTGTTTAAACCAACTGTCTCTGTCTGGTCTCAATATTTCATGTTTTGCCAGCAATGAAATAGTCATTAGCACCCAGTCTGAAAACAAACAGTGATGGGGACAAGCATAGTTTCTAGATGGTAAAGAACCGCTTGGAGGTTGGAACACTGCTTTTTAAAAGTAATGTTTATCACACTACTCATTTGACCTGCTAAAAAGTTACTTGTTGGCCCATTTTGATTTTTGACAAGGAAAATCATGTTACTCTCTGTTACTTTTAACTTTTGTTGTCATAACCATTATGCAGGACTTCTTTAATTTTCTTCCCTTCAAAATTAAGATCCTGATCAGCAGCACTAGCCCTGGTCTCCTGTTTCTTTTCCACTCTCCTCCCACTTTTATCCCAAATATGGAAAGACAAATGTAGTTCTGTGTTGCTCTCACGGTAGTCTAGAAAATTCAGCTGGCAGCCAGTTGCACTTCCTATTGTAGCCTGACAGTGACACATTGCTCTAAAACAGTGATTCCCAAACTTTGGTCTACCAGATGTTCTGGACTTCATCTCCCAGAATTCTTGGCTGTTTGCCAAGCTGGCTGGGGCTTCTGGGAGTTGAAGTACAAAACACCTAGAGGACCAAAGTTTGAAAATCACTGCGCTATGAAAATGTGTAAGACACATTGCCCTATAGGAAGGTCCATCATATTATGATAGACCACTTGTCCATCTTCTTCAGTATTATTTTTACATTGGCAGACAATGGCTCTCCATTGTTTCCAACGGGACTCTTTTCCATCCCTACTAAAGATGCCAGAGATTGAACCATGCATCTTTCTACCTACATACATACATTTGCTTTACACTGAACTACATTTGTTGTACATATCATCAAATCCATCCCCCAAAGAATATTAAATGAACAATTTTAGAAGACAAATGCATTTTTCCATCTAACTTTATAATCATATTGCTATTTATGCCACCAAGTCATTCAGAAATAATGCTTGGAAGGAGTTATAGAGCTGAGGTCAGTTTTCAGTTCTAATTTGAATTCTGTAGGTAAAAGTTTCCACTCTCTAAATCAGAGACGGGGAACCTACAGCTCTCCAGGTTCTGATGAACTACCATTCCCATCCTGCCTCACCACCAGCAAAGCTAAAAGAAGTTTTAGCCAGGTTCAAGATGGCTTGGTTGTAGCTCCTCTTCCTATGTGATGCTACATGTAGCATGTTCAGATGACTTGCTCATCAAAATGACATGATGGAGAAATTCAATAAACAGGAATGACAGGAAGAAAATACATTGTTTTACTAAACATGTGTCCATGCTGGCCAGGAAATTTGAGATGCTAAAGTCCAAAAAAGTAACTTTGTCAAGGAACAAAAGGTAGGCTGATATGGAACAGATAATTATCAGGACAGAAACTGGAATTTCTTTATCATCAAGAGATAAATTTAGGATTTGAACCAGTCAAAGTCCAAATCACCCCCAAAAATTGAATCTAATGAGTCATTACCAAGCAAGACTTCTTTCTGAATGAGAAACCAAGTAAACTGAGATGTTAAAGTGTCATGTGAGGTCTTGAACCATTCCCCACAAGAAGCTGGTCATCTCTGTAAGACAATGTTGTAACTTATATTAGATGAGCATCTGCCATTCAGTTGGTAAATGTTGTCAATGACATGGAAAAACCAAAAAGAGTGGACGTTTTGTTGGAAGCAACAGTCTTTCTGTTGCTTTCAACAAAATGTTCTCTCTTTTGGGCATCTCTTATGTTGTTAGTGAAGAGAAATATGCGCTCAAGTGACCACAGGCTAAGCTTCAATAGTGAGAAGGGGGAAAATGTCTACCAGAGAAAATAACTTGTAATTTTCTCAGCCTGTTGAGATTGTTGACACCTCAAGAGTCCAGAACATATCAGACACATTCATTCTTTAGCTAGTCAAATAAAGTAACCAGACCCCTTACTCCCCTTTCTGGGAGAAAGATGGCATAGAAATTAGCTAAGTAAAAATAAATAATAAATAACCATGTTTCTTGTGATGATGAGACCTCAAATCCCAGAACCATCTTAATCATCCCTTATGAGGAACATGGTCAATTGGATTTAGCTGTATAATTTCATTACCAGTAGTGTTTCAAAGTGTTTCTTGCTTCATGGGTTTCAATATCTGGTTGGGGGTGGATTTACTCCTCCACCTCAGGAACTCAAACATTTCTGGCTGGCCTTAAGTCATTTCCACTCCTGCTCCTGAGGGAGGTAGGATGTCAAATCTGATGGCACAACCAACGCACATCCCCATAAAGACTCCCTGTTATTCAGAAAACAATACTGAAGCAACAGCAAAGTTATCTGTTGACAAATGGCTGGGCAAACTGAGAGGCTTTGAGAGAGACAGGTATAGTAGGAGTCAAATATTCCATTTAGAAGAACCTAGCACTAATCAACACATTAGATTTTTTTTTATTGTTTTGAGATTTCAAAAGATGCTGAGAAGAATCTGATTTGGTGGGACTCAAGTCAGGACTACCATAAGGTGCAATCATGCACATTCTATCTTACCATTGTACTTTATTCCTCTTAATATTTCCTTTCTTTCCTCAAAAATAAAGCACGACAGAACTGCTTGATTAAGTGTCATGCTTCCATCCATCTTTCCCTCCACCCACTTAAAGTACAGCTATAAACAACTTGTGCCTTCTGGTGAAAATTCTAGTATGAACAAATCATTCTTCATGTTGGCTGCTATGCAAACTTGATTTTAAAACAAAAGGAAGCAACTGTAAAAGGCATCTGGATGGGAAGCCCATTCTTCATTGCACAACGCACTCTAAAGTGCTGCATAGTTTAGAGGTAACATGATGAGATCTGACCAAGACCAGGGAGTCTGTTTCCTAGGGAGCAGTAAAAGAGTCTTGGACAAATGTTCTGTGATGGATCAATGATATCTCACTTACTCATAATATCAAATACACTAGGAAAATATTGCTTCATTTTGCTATCAATAATGCCACTCAGAAATCTGTCAGTTACATCTGCTCCCTCTGTCACTTAATTCTGTCATGATCTCTGCTGCAGCTTTTTTAACCACACCAATAGAATTTTTAGTAACTGCATCCTATAACAAACCAGCATCCATTAAAAAAGGAAGAAAAGAAAAAAGCAACACCCACAGAGCTTAAACACCACCACTTCTCTTGCTGTTGCTGCCTGTTGCTATTTTCACACACCATACACTCAAAAAACTCAGCAGTGAGGGCTGTTATATTTAATGTGTCTGCTCCAGCAGCCTTTCTAATATGAATGCATTTGGACAATCTGCATGCTATTTGTAGTATAAGTCACAACCACAGTTCAAAATTTACAACTGTACAGCTATAAAAATATGTCAGCAGCTACAAACTTGAATTGTATGGAGTGCTTTTTCATCCATTTTCACTTTGCTTTCTGAAGGGAGAGAGCACTGAAGCTTTAGTGCAAGCCTAAAGATAAACATCTGAGATCTGTCATCTCCTTATGCTTCACAGGCTGCCTACACTAAGATCATCTGGATATCTTTACCTGAAAGAAAATTTCACCACTAATTCCACACTTCAAATTGATTATCAGCTACAAGATTCATACCTGTAATGGATTTTACAGTGTCAGTGGATGCTGTATGCCCAAGAAGATCATACTGAACTAAACTGGAAGACTCTTCAGGGACTTCCACTGAATTCTGAGGTCCTTTTGTCCAGGTGTAAATCATTTCACTCTTTGGATATGCATCTGGATAACATATAATTAGAAAACAGATATGGAATATTTGACTAGACTTGTCTTAAGAAGTGATCTGATCTTTCTTAAGGTCATTGAAAATATTCTTGTTGATTTAACATGATCTAAGCATTCTTACAATATAAAGATATGTCTCTCCAGCTAATCTCTGATCTGTTTCTTACATAAAACAGACAAAGAAAGTCTCTACCACACAGTAAGCCAAAGTTGCCCCTCAAGGCCATATTTGTTGCTGAATTCCTACTGTAAATCACATAATATTTTTACAAAATGTTTTGAAACAAATTTCAAATAAAATGGGCAACAGTGTCCCATTAACCTAAAAAATCAGAAGTGGGCTTATGGCCTTGATTTCCGCTACCACCATCCCAAGACCCCTAGGTCTGGTGCCATCCACATTAGGTCCTGTGAAGCTGCTATTGGGCAGAAAAATTGTCCCTTGGACTATCTAATGTTGCCAACTACTTGTCTGTCACAGTGTGAAATGCCACAACAGGGACTTACAACTCCCAAATTTCAGAGGGCAGGCATGACCATCCATTGGGAAATCCACCAACCTCATGGGGCATTCGGCACTTATGGTGAGCCTACAAAGAACAATATAGAATTAGTCCTAGTGTTTTTCTTCAGCACTAGATAGCAAATGAAATATATATATATAGATAGATAGATCAACTACCTCATTGTATACAAGATGGTGCCATTTCTCATAATTCGAAATAGTTTATTTGGAGCTGTCATATTATGTGCAACAGATTTTTTTCCATTCCGGAAGAAAGTGTCTGGTGTCCACACTTTGGTAACCATTAAGTTGTTTAGTCTTAGAATTTCAATTGGACCATCGTATTTCAATCTCTTGTCCACCCACGTCTGACGGAAGAAAACATCCATTGTATATTCCTACAGTAAAGTGAAGGAAATACAAATTTAATATGTCCTATATGCATAGTCTTTCTATGAAAACCCCTCAAGGACAAATTAGTCATTGGTAACTGTAAACTCCCTAAACACATTTCTGTCAATTAAACGGAACTATCTACTTCTTAATACTTTAATTTTCCACATTAGTCATATAAATACATTGCTATACATATTAAATCAATCAAAAATAATTACTATAATCTAATAGAATGGCAAGAAGCACGCAATTAAACTTGTACTCTAGCACAGAACTGGAAACAAAATAATTAATTTGCTAACATATGTTAATTTTTTTTATGTCCATGCTATTTTTTTTTAACTGATAGGCAGATTACATTATGTACTAGGGACACATAATTCCTTACATTAGCAAAAATCAAATAAATATCAAGGTAATTGCCAGTTTTCTACAAAGTGAAAATCTAATTTCTAATTCAGCCATCACAGGATAGCAAAATGTGTATATTGTCTTTGAAATTCACAGTCCTTTGTAGAGGTCCTGGAGCACATATGGAGCACCAGTGCAAATAGACCTGCAGTTCAGAGAAGAACTATCAGAGGTATACATGGAGCCCTGCCTTCTATTGAAATCATCTCCTGCAGGCACTTAACAATGTTTCCCTAAAAATACATTCCACAAAGTTCAGTCAAATGTAGTCGGAAGTAAATGTGCACAGGATTGAGAAAGATCTGTCAATGAAAAAATCACAAGAAAGATGACTGGGCACTTCAGAGGCACTCTATGAACAGTTTATGGCAGAACCAGGAATGATTTATAGACATATATATTTTACTGTGACTACATGTTAGTAAGGCAGAGAAAAACTGCAGAATAAAGAACTAAGTAGATAATTTGATTGCCTGAGAATTTCATTTCATATGTTGTCATCACCATCATCCCCCCCCCCAAAATAATTCTTTTCATGCTTACAGCTACATTCATCTGTACTTGAGTATATATGGGCAATACCTGGTGAAATCCAGACTATGGTGAGAATTTCCTCTCTTTTTGGATTACTGCTCCTATAATCTCTTAATCAGCATGACCAATAGTTATGCTGACTGGAGGATTTGTGAAGTTGTGGTCCTAAAAATGAGTCCCAAAACGTTTCTAAACTCTGTAAATCTCAGAATCCCTAGAACTTCCTAGGTAAGACTTTCAGTGTAAGCAGTTTCAGTGTCCTGCACAGCTTCTTGACCATCCCAAAGACTTAAGGAAGCAGTAGAAATTATGCAAAAGAAAAGACACTATCCAAGTGTGCTTAATTTACATAATTTATACAGTTCACAGTATCATATTCAGCTTTTTCTCAGCTCAGAATGTTATTTTTAGAACAAATATTGTAGTCCTGATTCCTATAATACACAGCATCTATTTATGCCTTTAAAAAAACTTTTGTATTCAATGCAGTTGTGAATTATTCTGTGTTGGGTTGCTCACTGTCCAAGGAAATGGCTGTATCCTTTCCAAAGCAGGTGTTTGGGTTTTGTTTTTTTTAAGCTTTGGTCTAAATCCAGTATGCACAAGAGGACCAAAATCAAGGCTAACACATCTAATAATAGCCTGAAAATTAAGCTGCTGCTAATCTTCCCTACTTTGCCTGATTGACAGTCATGCTCAAAGACATATGAATTAGTCGTTCACTTATTATAGGGGTTTATTTCCCCTCCCAAAACCTACAAAATAAGGAAAATCAGGAAATACATACCATCTCTACATCAGAAACAGGCCCAAAACTGGTGACATAGATATCTGTTTTGACTTCAGTAACAGGACCTAATGTGTAAAAAGGAAGTGAGCAAGGAAAATCAAAATGTTTCAGGGTAAAAGGCAGAGAAAATTGTACCAGTAAGTAGCACCATGTCTTATGCAATTGTCACTTTGACGATTCATCGAACTAATCGGGAGGAAAATGCGCAGGCAGCATGTTCTTCTAACCAAGCCTGCTGTACTTGGAGATTCTTGCGTAATGTTGATTTTCATACAGTTCTCTTTGCTTACATAAGTATGCTGGTAGAATAAATATATAGTTTTATAAGTCACCGTTTCCCATTGATACAGGTAAGAAAATGGATGCATATGAAATCCTAAGAAAGGTGCTTTTAAAAGGAGGTAGCTGATCCTTCTAACAGTAATCACTAGCTCTGTATCAAACAAGGGGTCATGGAATGTACCACAGCATTCATATAAAGTTGGTTCATACTTGCATCAAACTATGGTTTGGCACTATATTCTCCAGTCTCCTGAATGCCCTCCACTCATCTGTTGCCCTTAATTAGTTAATGTTTACTGGTGTGAAACAGACCATGGCTGCCTGTGAATACTGTTAATACAAGTGAATACTAGTTATAGAAAAATGGCTTTGTGGCCTATTTGAGTTTAAAATTCTTAAACCTCACTCCCTGGAACACGAACTTGTATAACTTGTATAACAGGTAAAAAGAAATTATTTTTATAATTCGTTCTTAACTCGTTTTTCGTCTGAAAAGTTCACAACAACTTAATGATGTTACTATTTGACTAGCCAGCCAGTTGTGCTTTTTGTGCAAAACTGCTGTATTTACACAATATCTGACAAAAAAAAACTTGAACAGAAAATAATGATTATGCACAACAAAAGCATATGACTCTTTTTATGTGAAACTGCTTTATACAGTGAGCCCGCACCATACGCAGGCTTGTTATAGGTGGCATTTAGCTTACGCAGAAGCTACCGGGAGAATGGGAGAATGGTGCACATACCCATGGCACATGCACACTGCCGCACGGCAAGCACGAGCCCCATTATATCTCATGGGGCTCAAGCATACGGGCTTTTTGCCTTATACGGGGGGGGGGGTCCAGAATGGATCCCCTGCATAAGGCAAGAGCGGACAGTATTGTTGTTGTTGTTGTTGTTGTTGTTGCAAGATTGTCAAGGTTTTTTCATGGAAAAAATAGCAATCTTGCACCAAAAGCACACGTGACTATCTAGAAACAGTAACTGGTATTCAATATTGCAGTTAGATATTTGTAACACAGGGGTTTTGTTTTTTGTTGTTAAATGCCCTCAAGTCTATGTTGACCCATGGTGACTCTGTGGATGAGACATCTCCAAGACTCCCTGTTCTCCACTGATCTGCTTAGTTCCTGCAAACCCATAACTGTGACCTCCCTAATAGAGTCCATACATCTAGCATTTGGCCTTCCGCTCTTTATGCTTCCCTCCACATTTCCTAGCCTTCACTTTTTCCAATGGTTCATGCCTTCTCATCATGTGTCCAAAGTACGACAGCCTCAATTTTGTCATCTTGGCTTCCAGGGAGATTTGTGGCTTGATATGCTCTAGGAACAATTTGTTTGTCTTTTTGGCTGTCTATGCGATCCACAGCACTCTTCTCCAACACCACATCTCAAATGAGTTGATTTTCCTCCTATCAATTTTCTTAACTGTCCAGCTCTCACATCCATATAGGTAATACAATGGCTTGTGTGGTTTTAATTTTTGTGCTTATCTTTGCATTTTAGAATATTTCTAATTCTTTCATAGCTGTTCTCCTCATTCTTAATCCTTTTCTAATTTCCTGGCTGCAGTCCCCATTCCTATCAGTGTTTGATCCCAGATATGAGAACTCTTTTACTATTTCTATTTCTTCATTGTATAAGCTGAATTTGTGTAGACTTTCTATGATCATTATTTTTTATTTCTTTATGTTCAACAGTAAGCCTGCCTTTGCACTTCTTCCTTGATCTTCCTTAGTAGTTGTTCCAGGTATGTGAGGTTTTCTGCTAGTACAGTACGCCCACACCAACCATGGACTTGCAATGAATGGATCTGAGCTTCTGTGGATCGCAAGCCTCCACTTTTTAAATGTGTGCATCACTGAAAACAATGCATTTGAGCACCCATGTTTTTTGCAATCTACAGGGAGGGGGGTGTTGGTGTTTCCAGAATGGATCCCTTGCAGATAGCAAGGGACTACTTTATTATAGTGTTACCTGCCTATCTTAGATTGTTGATATTCCTTCATCTTATGTTCACTCCACCTTCTCCTTTGTCCAAGCCAGTTTTTCTTACAATATGTTCTGAACATAAGTTGAGCATGTAGGGTGATAAGATGCAGCCATGTCTGACCCCTTTCCCACTTGGGAACCATTCTACTTCTCTGTGTTCTGTTCTGACAGTAACTTGTCCTGAGTACAGATTCTTCATCAGGATTATTAGATTTGTTGGCACTCCCATGTCTTTAAGGACATTCCATAGCCTTTCATGATCTATGCAGTTAAAAAGCTTTGCTAAAATAGGATTACAGATCCATAAGTGAACTGTTTTAGTAAAACTATGTAGTCTGATTGGAAACGTATGTAAATTTCACTCCAACTCACGTTAAGAGCCAGCCACTGGATTGGGTGAAGAAGGTACATTCCACTTCCATTCAAGGCACAAGGAGATAAACATTTCCAACCCTTCCTTCCAGTAAATGAGGCTGTGACAATCAGAACCAGGATCCCTGTCTCAAATCTCTGTTGCAGTCTCACTCCCTGGCCAGAGGAGGTAGAAATGTCGTCTTCCCTGTATCCCAATCAGAAGCTGAATGGACTGCTTTTGCCTAATCTGGTGGCTGGCTCTTAGTGAGCTGGGGCAAGGGTGTTGGCTCAGGAGACATTATTTTATTATGCAGACATAACTAAGTAGCCAAACTAGAATTCTAGCAAGTTTTTTTTTGTTTTTATATTTTTCCAAAACCCCACAATCCTAATTTAAAAAGAAACAACCACATGCACTGCTCTGTAGAATAATTTCCTGAAACATTTTAAGATGTATGAATATTGGGCAAAAACTGCATAAAATTCCTTCTACTGCATTATTTTTTCATCTTGACTGTGCTTCCTCCCTGTCAGGAAACTCATTTTTCCACCAGGAAACAAAAAATGGCAACTCCATCCCTGCAATAGCTTCCATATGTTTCCCAGGCAGTCCTCTCATCTAAGTAGTTTACTTGGCAAAATCTGTTTAGCTCCAGCATTTAGTTTTGTTTAACTATAAGCCACTTTGTGTTTCTGTCGATTAAAGAAAAGTGGAGTGTGAATTATAAAATTTTAAAAATCACATTGCAATAAAACTTTGGAATGCAGAATCCAAGTATCTTCCAGGGTTCATTTCATAAAAATACCAAGCTATCATTCAGCTCACCATGTTTCTCCTAACATGTTAGCTCTTATAAGCATCTACAACCTCCTCCACCCAATGCACTTTATGATGGGAGTGGTTTTCCATGAGGCAAAGACTCAAGGCTACAAAAGCAAATCTGAAGGAATCCTGAAAATATCCATGTTTTCCCTCATCCCTTCACCAAACAATTCTGTACAAACCAGTATTACCCATTTCATAAAAAACCTGTGGCCACCGTATTGCTGAAGACAAGTAATGATTAGTGAATAAATGAATGAATAATATCTTCAGTTTTCATCTTGAGATCTGAGAGACTGGGGTTAATAGGCAGCTTATGATCAAGAGGTTGCAAATTTTAGCTAAACAGGTTTAATAACAGCAAAGATGACACAATTCACTGTAGAGATGTTACCTTTTGACTTGGCAAATTATGGTCAGTCCAGTCATGCACTCTGTGAGTGAGACTTAAATGGGTTGTTGTTTTGAAAGTCTATTAATATTATGTTTATATATGGAACAGGAAAGCCATTTCCCAAAGTCTCCAGTATCTGGTGGCCGTTTTAACTTCTCTCTCTCTCTCTCTTTCTCTCTCTCTCAATCATTTTTCAAATGGTTATAAAAATATCAGCATGGCCCATAATATTTCTACATAGTAACTTATTCTTATAATATGATTTTTAAAAAAAAATTCCTGGTGACCTTTGCCTTGAACATTATATTTGCAATTGAAGGTAGGATACATTGAAGTTTAAGTGCCCAAAGTTATTGTTATAAACAAATGGACAAATCTTATCCATAGTTGTTCTTTTTTGTATTTCAACTTTTATTGCAGGTTCTTGGGATTGTTTTTTGTCAAGCCTAAAGATGGAATGAGTTCTGTAATTAGATGAGTGATGCAGTGAAGCCATTATATCATTTTGTTTAAATGTTCAAGAAGGTGTCCAAGGTGCTTAAACTAATGTGAGAAAAGGATTCAGCATCTTGTATAGCTCCTTTCAAATTCAGACTAAAAGGCAGGGTAAATTAATTGCTCAACTGGCATGCAAGCCACCATCCATCACGAACTAAGCTATTCAGAGATGGGCAGTCCACTCCTAGATAAAAGATACAATCACTGACAGAAATGCCCTTTTACTAGCAGAGTTCACTTTTGTCAGCTGATCACAGATCTCTGCTGACAAAACAATCTGCCAACAGAGCTGTTCTGTTGGCAAAGATGTGCTGAGAGACCAGTCGAAAAGGGAGCAATGACTTACACCAGATCCTATTCTTCTCCACCTCAGGAAACAGCCACAATATTGACACAAAATTGGAACATGAATAACAATAGGTCAAAGTAACTTCTCATACACCTAGGCTGGAAGGGATTTGGATTTAACACAACTCAAGTTGGTCTAGTGTCTGCTCAGTCTGCGCATTGTTAGCTAGGATTACTCTCAGATCCAAGGATGGGGAACATGTAGTCCTCCTGACATTGATGTTTATCACACAGAACTCTGCCTGAGAATTCTAAATACCCCTCCTTAAAACTGCCAATCCCAGAATGCAACAGGAGGCAGCTAGAGGAGTCAAAGTGGAATAGTAGCGCTTTAAGAGTATAGTGTGATAAACATCATTGTTGGATTACAACTCCAACTATGCTTCACCATTGGGACTATGCTGGCTAGGGCTAATAGGAGCTATGCACTCCAACAATATCCGAAGGGCCATATATTTTCAATACCAGAACTAAGTCATTGTGGGGGCATTTATGCAATTCTTTGAGGAAAGACTCTATTAAGAATGTGATTGTGTCTCTTCATAAAATCTATTTTTTTTCAAAAAAGGAATTTATAATTCTTACTTGCTCTGACTTGCTTGGACTAGGACACTGGGAGACCAGGGTTCAAACTCCCACTCAGCCATGAAAACCCAGTGAGCAACCTTGGCCAGGTCACCCTCTCTCAGCCTCAAGAGGAAGGCAAGGGCAAACTCCCTCTGAAGAAATTCTGCCAAGAAAACCCTTTGCAGATACACCTTAGGGTTGCCATAAGTCAGAAATAACTTGGAGGCACGCAACAACACTTGCTCTGAGCCATTCCGATCAAAATTAAAATTAATAAATATTTATACCTTACTTTTCCATTATAAATATTCAAGCTAGGTAACAAAAATAACTCCAAACCATGAAAATATATAAGACAATGATTAAATGATTAAAATATTAGGTGAAAATGGTTGGATTAAAACAGCAGCAAATGATGACTGACAAGCTTTCATATTCCTTACAGCCCAAATGCTTTACCAAGTAAATTCATTTAAAATGGTTTCATAAGAAGTGAAGGACATCTACCCAGCAAAAAAATCCCAAAAGGTTACATAATGAAAAAAGTTGCAAAAAAGTTATCATAATGTCTTTATAGGAATTGACATTCTCATCCTTGGGATACTGTATATGCTCTGGCCATCGTATTTTATAAAAGAATACAGATTGAGTATCCCTTATCCAAAAATCCATAATCTGAAATGCTCCAAAATCCAAAACATTTTTCATGGGTGATTGAAATAGTGACACCTTGCATTCTGAAGGTTCAGTTTACACAAACTTTGTTTCATGCACAAGATTATTTTAAAAATTGTATAATTTTGGGGCTATGTGTATGAGATATATATGAAACATAAATCCAGAGCTATTCACTGCAGATGAATGGCGAAAGATTCAGGACTGGTCTAGGGGACTTATTTTTTCACACAGCTTTACAGTTGAACTTACAGAATTACCTATGTGGTGTATCAAAGACCAGCAATCTAGTTGGTTGTAAAAGGAGAAAGGGTGGACAAATGTATAGACAGTAAAGTTATCAAGAGCCAGTGGTGTAGTGGTTTCAGTGTTAGACTAGAACTCCAGGAGACTAGGATTCAAAGCCCCACTCAACCGTGGAAATCCATTAGGTGGCTCTGGGCAAATCACATTCTCTCCACCATAGAGGAAGACAACAGCAAAACTCCTTTGAATAAATCTTGCCAAGAAAATCCTAAGAGAGGGATGCCTTAAGACAAAGTCAGTCTGAATACACATAACAATAAAAAGGACAAAGCTCTAAAAGGTTACTATAGTCACGACTGCCATATCTTACCGGCCGCTAGAAAGCAAGAAAAGGTGGGACTACAGTTGGCCATTGGGGACACAGGATGCTGGACTAGATATGCTTTTAGTCTGAACCAGCATGCCTCTTCTATATTTTTCTGTTCTAAAATGTATCTATGTATTCCACACTGTGGGCATTGCTGCTGAGAAGATCCTGACTCTGGACTATTCATCAAACCTTGGATAGTGAACATTCCTGAAGCATGAAGTCCAATTAAAACCTCCTCAAAAGAGTAGGTGCACATAGAACAACTGTATGGCATAATCATAGAATAATAATATGGTTTTACTATAACAAATGTGTTATATAAATTCACTGAGAAAAATCTTTCATATTTCCTACAAATTCTTATATGCCAATCATAGGATTGCTATTATGTTGGGCTACTAGGTATTGAAGGAAATCCATTATCCCCACTTCTGAACTCAAAGATTTTCAAAGTTCCCTGTGGCTAACTTTACTGGCCTCTTTTAAACAATTCTTGCAGCCTAGCAGGAACTGTCACAACACTTTTAAAGATTTTGTTACAAAAGGTAAGGCATATTTGCCCTGTGCATAACACGGCTGTATGCACAAATGTCACCTTGTGTCAAAAGACAGAAAGAAAGCAATAAGCAACAAGCAAAGTGGAATTATTATTTCTCATCAGCCCAATATGCAGGTTTCAAGCTGCTAACTGAGCACAAAGTAAAAGCTTGAAAAATTACCCCACTCCAGCTAATAAATTATGGTTAAAATATCAGCTAGAAAGAAAATAAATGCAGTAATTGCTATCAGTCTTTCCCAACAAAACAGAAATATGCAGGCTAAATTCAGATCACAGCCTCTCAATCAGCTCCTGCAATTTTCTTGTTCAGAATCATCAATGTTCTCTACTTTATCTTCCATTTAGATTTGTAAGTCATCATAATGGTACAACTAATTTTTAAAAAAAAAAAAACTAACAACAACAAAAAACCTCACAATTTTCTTTTGAAATGAAGACTTTACCCAAGACTCCCATGTTATCTTGGGCATATACTTACTGATTATTATTTTTATATGGATTATGGATACACACAAAGCTAGCATGGCTACATGAGGCCCAGCAGACCCAGAAGTGCAACCACCTCCCAACCTACAGAGCCTCGCCTTGAAAATCTGAAGAGGCTTGAAATAGCCAGCATTGTTTGCCACACCTTGGCATAAAAAAAAATCTTCTGTTTATTGTGGCAACCAGGATGCTCGCACACCTTCCCACCCCCTCCTTCTATCCCCTTACTGTAGTTCCTTCTGAATGTCTTCACTTCCCAGCCTCCTTCAGTCCCTGTCAGCAATCCTGTTGATCCCTCCAAACTTTCCCACCGCTCCTTACATCTCAATTGAATCATTGCTTTAGATCCTCTTTTTGCTCAACTCCCTTCAGCAGATCTCTCCTTTAAAGCCTCTACCTAACCCCATTCAGTAGATCCCTGATTTAAATCTCAGCCCCCTTCAACAAAAATCTTGTCGGTCACCTCCAAATGCTCCACCCCTCCTTCCATCACCTTTTTCTTGAATCCCGGCTTTAAATCCTCCTTGCTCAAACCTCTTCAAAAAATCCCTGTTTTTAAATCCTCTTTGCTCACTCCCTTTAATAGAAATCTTGACAGTCCCTACAAATGCTCCCACTCCTCCTTGCTGAAAATAGTCAGATATTTTTTAAAAAATGAAAAAGTGCAGCCTAACAATGTCGCCTAGATGGCCACAGTTGCCCATCACTGTACAGTCACTAATCTAGACTCTAGACTCTAGTCTAAACTCTATTGGTTTTAATGTTAGACTAGGACTCTGAGGGATTAGGGTTTAAATCCTCACTCAGCTATGGAAAGCCATTGGATTATTTTGGGCAACTCAGACACTCTCAGTCTCAAAACAAATCTTGCCAACAGGATCCTACAGTTGAAGTGTCATAAGTCCAAATCAGCCTGAAGGCATGTAAGAACAACAGCAAATGGATACAAATGAGTTTATAAACATATGCCATAAAAAACTCCCCTGTCTGTAGAAATTACAGTCTGAAGTTTAGTATATGGGCAGGAGAGAGAGAAAGAGAATGGTAGAAAGTCATAAATGCAATCAAATCCATTAGCATTTATTTGTTTTTGAGTTGGAAGGGAGTTAATCCTAAAAAGAATTCTGGCTGGGCTTCTAAACATACTTTCTTGGAAGACAATCTCATGAAATTAGTGGAACATACTTTTGGTAGACCTAGATCAAATTCTATTTAGTAAAGGTAAAAGAAGTTGGATGTTTAGATGACTTGATTAAGGGATGACATGACTGACATCTTCAACTAACTTAAATGCGGTCACATAGACTATGGAACACATTTGTTTTCTGTTGTTCCAGAGGATAAGGCTTCAACCAGTAGTTCAAATTACAAGAAAAGGAATTAAGTTAAACATAGGAAGAAGTTCTTGATGGCATAACCCATTCAGTGTGGTGGACTTGCCTGTGAAAGAGATTTTTCAGTAAAGATTGGAGGGCTACCTATTGGGGTGTTGCAATAGCATATTCCTTACATTGCTGACAGCTGAAATACATGATAACTGAGCTGCTTGCTAATTCTAGGATTCTACAGTTTTAAGTAAAATGTGTATGATTGGGCTGTGTAAGTTGTCACAGAGTCAAGCCAGGACAATTTTCCTTAAGGCAAGTGTGGCACCAGCCCTGGGCCTGGCAAGGCCATGACAAACATTTACTGACAGTCACTTGGTTGGCAACAAACGTTGCCTTTATTATGTAAGCAGCTTCACAGGAGCCTCATCAGTCTGTGGTTCTGTATCCTATTAACAACTAAAACTCCTCCTACTGGGCAATCTACGCAAGCAATCAAGGACCTCCTCTTCCTAACAAATACCACACCTTCTTGGCTTCCCCACCAAGTCCCTCTCTAGAGCCTCCAATTCTGCCTCCTTATTTCCCTGAATCACAGACTTCAGCACCCAACTCTCTGGTGAGGTCCCTCCATATTGGGTGGCTGCTGTCCCTGTATTTCCCATTCCCTTCCATGTCTCCATTTGGGGGAGCTCCTTGGTACTTTTCACTTCAGGGGGCTGGTTCCATTCTCCACTCCCTCTGGGTTCTATCTCCCCCCACAAGTCATCTGTGGGGCTGCTGTCAACCCCCTAGCCTTTCTCCTGGATCCTACTGGTGTTCCACTGTCTACTCTACCTCCTTTCACCAGGATCTTGCAACTGCTTGTCTCTCTCCTCTTCACAGCCACCTTACCTCTTACCCCTTGGTACTCCTTGGTCTTTGCTACCTGGGCTGACCGTGGTCACCTCACCCTGCTATTTTCTCCTTCTGGCTCCCTGCCATCTGCTCACTCGGCCTCCTTGTTCCTCCTCTTTGCACCACCTTTTCCCCACTTCCTCACCTTCCTCCCTCTCTATAACTTCTCATCACCAACCATATTCCCATTCTTTTTCTTGCCTCTCTCCTGGCTCTGGATTTTCCACTTGCCCCATGGCCATGGCTCCAATGCCCCTCCTATGATGGCTTGACAAGAGTAAGATTCAGGAGAGGTCTCATGTGATGGTGGGCACCCTGACCCCACATGCTCCCCTGCACAGCAGGGCTTATCAGATTCTGTAAACCTGAGCTCTCATTCTGTATATCTTCATCCCAACCCCACACTGACCACCTTTTTATTTTTAACTTAATATCAGAAACTTCATATACTATGGATGGCATTGTATACATCAGGGGTAGGCAACCTGCGGCCCGCGGGCCGGATGCGGCCCGGCGAGGCCTTGGGACTGGCCCCAGCCTGGTCCTGCCGCCGATTGCCGCCGGGGCCTTTGGCGTCTCGCACGAGGGGCATGGTGGGGCAATTGTCTATAGAAGCCTCAGAAACATGAATTTATATTAACATTTTTAAAAAAAATCAGCAAATTTTTTCACGTGTCCTCCATTTTTTATTTAAAAAGTACCCTCCATTTGAAAATTTTGTCCTACATTTGTCCCGGTTTATTTATTTATTTAATTTTTTAAAAAAATTATTTCATTATTTATTTTTTGGCTTCGGCCCCCCAGTTGTCTGAGGGACAGCAACCCGGCCCCCGACTCAAAAGGGTTGCCTACCCCAGGTATACATCAAAGTAAAATAACAGGCAGATCATACATGACATTATCCAACACGATCAGCAGCAGGAAACAACCATAATAAGAGCTATTACCTAAAACTCAAGCTACTACTAACATATGCATTATCTGAAGTGTGATAATATGAGTTATGAGGACATTTTTAAGCATTAAAATGCCACTTTAACAGCACTTCAGACAATGAGTTCAGACCTCCTTGGGTGTTAACTTTTATGTTCAATTGTGAGAAGACACAAACACAAAAAGCCAATCAGAACCTACTGTGTTTTCCTGCCCCTCAGCTTGCAACTTAGCATACCTAGCGCAAATGATAGAACCTGCTAATGAGGTAAACTGCTCAATTACAAAATGTGTTCTTTGTTGTTGCATTATTTTAAAAAAGTATGCTACTGCAGAAGCACTGGATATTAAGTTAAACCTAGGAGATAGTTGTTATATAGCATCCAGTTACATTTTAATTTAATAAACTTAACAACTGTACTTTGGTGGACCTTCTAAAATTTCTGGTTTGCATTCACTGCCTGAGAAGCTATTTATAGATTCTGTGGTGATCATTCTTAATGTCAGCTAAATAGTAGGGGAGCTTTGCACACCACAGTGGGCACCGTCAAGTATGAATCACAACTTACAGGAATAAATATCTCCAAGTATGAAAAGCAGACCGGTAAAAATTCAATAATTAGTCAGTTTTGAATCAGCCAAAGAGCCAGTTCAGCATCACAATAAGTGAGCTAACTTGAGGTCAGCTGCACTGGTCTCTTCTACTTGGAAATCTAGCCTGGTGGATAAACATGACACTCCAGATCCATAGTACTCCAGGTCTTTCCTCTGTTCTAGTTCCTCTAGTTCCATTAATTTATGGACCCAATGTAGGTGTGACTTATAACTGTCAATGCTTTGAAACCCTGTGTACCTTACAACTTCTCCAACAGATTTCTTTTTGTTCTTTGCAGTCTGCTGTATCATAGTGATGGAGTAGTATAATGGCTAGAAGACTGAGCTACAAATAAGGGCATCTCAAGTTTGACATGAAATTACTTCACAGCTTGAAGAAAGCCATTGGGCACATCCCATATCACAACAAGCAGCAATTTATATTAGCCCATGATTTGCTGCATAAACAATGAACTCTTCCACAGATAACCAAATAATAAGAATTTGTTTGCCCAGTCAAATCAAATCCAATCAAAGTCAATAAAATCAAAGTCAGAGTCCCTCCAACCACTTTTGTCAGCTTCTGTTTCAGGATGGTCAACTGAGGAATCAAGCCAGTGACAAGCCATATTTGGAGGTCTGGATGACATGATAAGCCATATTTTAAACAAGTTAGCTTTCACATACTAACAAGAACCATGGTTTGCCATGGGTTAACAACCATGGTTTGTAAGCAAAGGCTGATTCCACAACAAAAGAAGTCAGATTATAATATACCACAGAATGGCTTGTCTCTCTCAGCCTTCTGTTCCCTTATAAGCAATATACGGACATCCTCTGGGAATTCCCGGACTCCCCAGGATGTCCTGGAAGATGTTGTCAGTGATAGTACTATCTATCAGAACATAGCTGGCAATGGTTATCAGCTGCCCTCTCCCTCCAGTCACTATGAGGCCATGTTGGGTGTAGAACAAATGTGGCTGAACTGGAAGTAGGAATCAAGATTAGTCCTGAATCTATTCAAAGCCTCGGGATGAAAGAGGGAAAGTGGCTTCAGAAGGATTATCTTTGTTGGAGCTCTCCAATACTGACAGGTCAAGCCACAGCTGCAGGCCTGAACCACATGAAAAGCCATGCTTTACACAAGCCAACATTCATAAGCTAATAATAACAAACCATGGGTTCAGACTGTTTGTCACTGGTTAACAAACCATGGTTTGTTGGTGTAGGCAGGTGGGGGTGGGCTCACAAAGTCCTTCAATATTCTTTCCACCCCTACTATGTATGTGCATATATGAACCCCAATCTTTTGATGATGCAGTGCTCTCTCTTGCTCTCGCTCTCTCCATGTGTGTAAATGAATATTTTTGTGTATATGTATGTATGCATACATCTCAGAATTCCCCAGACTGTTCTTTTTCTGGTAAAAACAGGTGAAATGTCTCTCCTGAATGCCTCTACAATAAGCAACTGAACTTTTAAATAGGTTGCAGAGCCCCCCCCACACACACACACACACACACATACCATTTAAGAAACTCGTTTTTCAAGATCATAATGTTTTGGAGGTTTCTGTGACAGAAATTGCCCTGCCTCAGACCCACCACAGTTCCCTTTTCCTGAGATGAATCTTTTTTTGTTTGTTTTTACTATTGTCAGATACGTCGCTGATACAAGAAAGGGCCTTCTGTGTTAGAATATAGATTTCCCTCTTCTCTGGAAGGGCTGTTTGCAGGAATTGAAAAACTATTTGTTCAAGCAAGCTTGGGACCTTTCTGAACAAGGGGAGTTGTGTTTTCAAAGATACTCCCACAATGGGAAGAAAATTGATTAAATGGTTTGTTCTCCCCTGTGGAAACCTAATAACTGAAATAAGCACATCCCTAAGGCATGGGCATATACTTGCATAATTGATTCTCCTCCTTGATAATTGATTCTGCTCAAACCATGGGAGAAAGCAAGTCATACAGAAAGGGCAGTGTAAATACATTTGACAGCCCCAGGAAAGCATACTCAGCTCCTCATTAAAAAAAAAATTCCAGTTTGTGTGGTTAAGAAAAATACATAAACAGTTACAACCACCTACCTTCAGGCCTAAACAATGCTTTCAAACTAGAGGAAAAGGGGATTAGGAAGAACTTCCTGACAGTAAGAGATATTTGACAGTGGAACACACTCCATCAGAGTGTGGTGGAGTCTCCTTCTTTGGAGGTCTTTAAACAGAGGCTGGAGGGCCATATGTCGGGGATATTTTGTGTGACAGGGAGTTGGACTGGATGGCCCTTGTGGTCTCTTCCAACTCTATGATTCTATGATTCTATATTATCATGTCTCAGAAGAGAAAATGTCTTGGGCCAGCCTTGAGACTCAAAGAAAAGCTGGGCAAACAATGTGGGCTGATAAAGAGCCCACCCCATGTATACAAGCTGAGAGTAAGTCATTGAACCCCTCCAAAATTCTCCACCGCATATAGTTTTTGTTGTTATTGTATGTGGCAGATTGGTCAAGAGACACAAGCTTTATAAATGTAAGCTATCCCCTAAGAGAAAAAAGTTTGAAAGCAACCACAGCTCTGACATCTTCCTCACTCCTCAAACAAAAAGGTCCTTTGTAGAAATGATGAGGTAATTTGCTTTTCACTTTTATTTAGCACTCAAGTTCCTAGCTGAGGGTGCCAACAAGGTTGATAACTGGGGCCAATTTCGTGATCAAGACACCTGTCCACTGGGGACAGTGCTAAGAATACCATCTAATTTGGCCAAGGTCACTGAACAGTGGACAGATGGTAATAACTTCAGTCACCACCAACCTGGGAAAGGAATCAAGAAAGACAACTTGCAGGTAAATAGTCCCATATCCCCTTAGCAGTCCCTTGAGTCATCCTGTTTGGCTGTCTGGACAGCTGCCTGGAAAAATGATCAGCCTCACTTCAAGACTTGCGTGCTGTTCATAATTTTGTTTTTTCAATACAATGCTAATAAATATATAACAAGGATACAAAAGTGGCTGTACAGATGAAATATTTAGAACCAATCTGGTACAGTGGCTGGAGTGCTTGGACTGACTGGAGCCATGAGAAGCACAGGTCATATCAGATTCCTTGCATTTCCAGTTTTTTCCCCAATGTTCTGATACACAGCAATTGCAACCTTTTCCTTTCTGCTTGTAGGCATCTGAGAGATATGGGAAATGATGGACTAGATAGACCTTTGGTGGTGACCTGACATAACTAGTCTTATGTTTTGAAGAAGGCACCGATTAAAAGTCATGTGGCTGTTGCTCACTTCCCCCAGAAAAACCACAAGTTATTGATGTGAGTATTTCCTGAAGGCACATGTGTGAGCAGACACTGTAAGAGCCATGAACTCATAATAAAGAAACAGGGCATTATGCTAAACTGGCATTCAAGGATAGTTGGGCAGGAAGACCTGAATAACTCATTCGTATACCAGGGTTGGAGCAAAGCTTTTTAGAATAGAACAGAAAGTGTTCTTCTATTCATCATGTGGGAATTAACATCTGAATAGGGCCTTTTTGAGTGTTCACATGCATTTGTTTCTATTAGTTATTGCTTATCTTTTGAGGGGTAAAACTCGGCACTGCACAGGGTTCACTCGTCCTTCCATTTTATTCTCACAACAACTATACAAATTAGGTCAGTCTGACAGAAAGTGACCAACCTTGTGACAATGATATATTCTAACATTAATTTCAGCAGCATTGTTATGCCTGAATTACAGACAGTGGAGGGCTGAGAAGTATTGGCTGACTGAGGCCTCCTGGTGAATTTAGTTGGCTAGATCAAATATAATGCTAAAGCATAGCTTAGAAACATAGAAATGAGGCACAAAAAGCCTCTGCTTTCTATGCTCTGTACTCTTTGGGAGTGAAACTATGAAGAAAGGTCCAAAATGGTTTGCTTATATTTTAGAACTGCAGATTAACAGTAGATATTCTTAGCTATGACTATTTGAAATAAGTTAAATTCAGAACACAGTTTAAGAACCTGGCTTGTTTCAATTAAGGATAACCACAGTTTAGGGTTTGGACAACCTGCTAAACTGTGATTAATCTAAAAGTGGAAGCAAAAAACTGTGATCCTCCTGTTTTCCAAAACAGTCAAAGCACAAAGTAGATTGTCTCAGTCATTGTCAAAATAAGCCTGGAAGGAAGGTCCGCATATGTATAATCATTACAGATTTGACCTGAAGAGCAAGTTTTCTATTTGCACACACAAAAGTATAATGACACCCCAGCAGTCTTCTTTAAAAAAAAAGGAAAGGAAAAAAAGTTATGCCAGATATGGCTATTTTGAGTGTAAGAGCAGCAGATATATCAAAACATGATTAACCCTTTTTCCTGTTAAAATTCATATCTTTCTCCAAGTGTGGGAAAGCAATATGTGGTGGGCGCTAGGGAAGCAAGATTTGTGGCAAAAGGGGGAGGGAGTGACATCAGACAGCGAAATCAGTGGATGGAAGCAAGATTGATGGTGGAGAAAGGGGAGATCAGGTGGTGGTAGGTGAAGAAGGCAAATTCAGGCAGCAAGGGTTGTGGGAAGTCAGATGGGGACGGGGGAAGGAGAAAAGTGGGGAGGGGGGGACACAAGCAATCCTGGCTGCCAACACTTTCCAAATAGTAAACAGTTGCCAGTTTGGGGAAGGTGCTGACACCTGAGATTACTGTAAGGAGGAGAGGAGGAGAGGAGCAGAATCATCATCTGATCACTCCACATGACTGTCTGGGAAACAGAACTGCCCCAGAAGGGACCTAATGCATCAAGGCAGCTACAGAATAACAGCAACACTGAGATCCTATTGACGGGTTTTGCACATCAGTTTAAAAGTGCACTTTAGCAAATTGAATGAAGGCAGAAGCAGGATGGACATCATGGCTAAATACCAGCCAAACACTTTTATTCTGTTAAAATTCCATTTTTAGTCGCGTGTGATAATTCCCTTAGATATATTTGTGTGTAACAGGTTCTGTGACATGGGCTTGCCCAAGGAAACCTCTGTTGATGCCTGAGTTGAGATTTTGAAAAAGACTTGTCTTTTACATCACTTGGCTACTACAGGACACAACTGTGCTTCATTTCTGATTGTTTTCTTTTAGCTTAAAAACATTATGAATTATTGGGCATCCTAATGAGTCTAGTTGGTCCTCATGAGGATACTGCAGGCCCACTTACAGGTTCGTGGTTTTTACCTATAGCAATAAGAAACATACCTTCCAACTGTCCCAATTTGGCAGAGACAGGCCCAGTACATGAAGCGGCATACCGCTGCTGATTCTATGGTTCCGGACCACACAGCAACTGCATGGTTCGGAACCCTAGAACGTGTAGACATCATCATCATGGCGGCCTCCCATCCACACACACAGCATCCACACATCTGTGATATGAAGAGACATCATAAGAGCTGCGACACAGCCCTTACGATGTCTCAGAAAGAAGCTGCTCTAGCCAGCTTCTTCCTGCCAGCGGATCATTGGTGTGGCAACTACATGGCCACTCCAACAATCCTGAGGTTTCTCCTCTGTAGGGCCCTTTCTCCTCTATAGGGCTAGGGTGTCCAAGGGCATGAAGCCCCAAGGACACTCCTTTTCTGGGCCATGGAGAAGTGGCATTTTGCTGCTTCTCTGTGGCCCAAAAAATGTCGGATTGGGGCAGCAGGGCTGCCGGTGAGGCTGTCCTGGCCCCAATCCAGCATAAAAAGAGGCGGATGCAGACCAACGCTTTTGAGTCCCAATTAATCCTCTGTTATCCCACTTTTTCATCTACCTTTAAAACATTCCAGTTTCTCTCTCCTCTTCCCATATTCCCCTTTGTTCTGAGGCTATTTCAATTGCTGCAGACTGAGTTCAAAGTGCAAAAGTAGTTCACAATCAGTTAACTCAACAAGAGGGAAAAGAGAGGAGAGAGCAGAATCTTGCCCTTTCCAATAAGTTTAGATAAAGACAAACTGCTGCAGCCTCCCGTAGTTTGTGTGTTCTTCCACAATGTTACCATTGTGACCACACTCTGATGCTGCTTGATTACATGTGTCCTGGTTTTCATCTGTGAAATGTTGCAGGATATGCAGGCAGAGTTTTGCTCAAGTGTTCAGTAACATGTAAACTTATTTCCTACCTGCCACAGTCTGGCCAAAGAGCATAAAGATCTTGAAGAGTGTGTACATGCCTTAGTAAAAAAAAATGTATTTAATATAATAAATTATATTATTATATTACATTCCCATCACCTTAGTTATTGTCTCCATCAAACAAATGGAGTAGGTTTGACATTTATCTTTTATCTTTTATTGTTTAATGCAGTTTTATGATGGCAGACAAAAGTTTCTGGCTATAGGTCTAGGACAACCATAATTATAATGGTTCAATTTGAAAGCTACTACACACGAAGTACAATCCACATGTGTCTACTGAGATGTAAGCCCCACTGAATTCAGTGGGGTTACTTCCAAGTAAGCGTTTGTAGGAGAGCCTAAATATCTTTAGCTCCAGATTCTCTTTGATCTAGGGCTCTAAGTAAAGTCAGGCCTAGGTAATACCTAGACAGGAGACTGCCAAAGAGCACCAGGTGTTGTAGGCTATAGTTCAGAGAAAAGCAATGATAAACTACCTCTAAATATTTTTTGCCTTAGAAAACCCTATGAAACTCCAAGGGGTGCCTTAAGTCGACAAGTGACTTGAAGGCCTGTGCATAAAGGAGAGCATGGGACTGCAGCCTAACATTATTCCATTTTACATATACATTTACCTGGTTTCAAGCTTCCGCCAAATACAGTGGGACATGCTTTATTTTATTTGTTTTAGAGATTTTGGCCCCTCTCCATCCCCCAAGAGATTATAGTGCACCAGAGTGGGCATCATTTATGGTAACCAAAAAACATGCTCCAAGTGACCTACTAGTTAAGGCAACATAGAGTAAGGAGGTTGAATCAAGTCCAACTCTATCGTTGGGGAGAGTGAGATGGTTGCCAAAAATGACAAATACAGGGGTAACTGAGGTGGCAGCTTCTTGGTTGTTCCTCCAGCATTCTCCCACTGTTCCTCTCTGTCAACAACAGACACATGTGCACCATAAAGTCTGCTCCCCTCACAAATAGTCTGTAGCAGAGGACATGATGTCAACAGTAGCACTGAGGCATGATTCAACAGCCAAAAAGGCCAATTTTTGTGCCTTAACTGTGAAGACAGCACTGTCCAGGACCAGGCCGAGGATGTATCCATAAAATGTTGCCTTAATATTTGACCTGTGCAGACTGGCCATTAAGACCGGCCTGGGAGTGGAGTTGGGGGTGTGGCATCCATACGACTCAGCCTTCGAATCCACCCCCATGGCAATGTGATGCCATGCGCCACTCCACAGTGTCATGGTGCTCCTCTGGCACAGCGTTTACACAACGCAGCACCAAAGGAGAGCCTTAATGCTGTATCACCGCAGCTATCGTTCCCTTTCCAGGGAGCAAAAAGGAGCTGCACCCAGGCTCCTTTTTGCACTCTGGAAAGCCAGATCAGGGCTGCAGCATGCAGTTGCCGCAGCCCCGATCCAGCATAGTTGGAGACAGCTGCAGGCCACCCTTAGGGGCAGTCTGCACAACCTCATTGTCTCTATAGCTAAGAGATTGCACTGCCCACATGATACAGTCCAGCAGCTAAAAATACAAATTCATTTTTTCTGTGTAAAAGTGGTTTTAATGAGTCAACTCCACCACCGCCCTGCCCCCCTCATATTTTTTTTGTTCCAAATCCTTCACTTAGAAATTACAGAGAGTTGTATGTATGTGCATTCTTGCAGTCCCACGGATTATTTTCTTTTTCAGACTGAAAGAACAGCAAACTCCAGCAATAAGTGGGAGTGGATAAGCTATGCTGTTGCATTAAATTAGTAACAATTAAAATGGCATGTTAAAGATTAAGGCAACCATCTGGGTAATACTTACAAGCTTGCAAATCTCATTGAAAAGAAAGCAAACTTGTAAGTCATGTCAGGACTAAATTCTTTAAACAGTTTCTGTGAAGAACAGCCTCAAATCCAACCTGGGAACACTTACAGTTTTAAAAGAAACCATAAATAACAAATGATAGAGAACAGCTTAACTATAATGACTCTTAGTATTTGAATAACTAATATCAAGTGGTCAAAGTGTTTCACATAGTGCATCTCATTCTTTTTCACAGTAGCCCCAGAAGGTAGGCCTGTGTTAATATTCTCATGTCACAGAACAAGGACTGTAACTGAAAAAACAATGACTGCCTACTGTCTTTGTATCTGAGGCAAAATTTGAATACAGAAGTTTTGATCAGGGCAATTCACTAAGAGACATGCCACTGTGGTACTGTGGTTTGAGCAGACCAAGGTTCAAATCCCTCCTCCACCATGGAAACCCACTGGGTGACTTTGGGCAAGTCACACTCTCTCAGGAAGGCAAAGACAACCTCCCCCACTCCCAAACAAATTTTGCCAAGAAAACCCTGTGATAAGTTCAGCTTAGGGTCATCATAAGTCAAAAACAACTTGCGAGACAGAACAACAACAACAACAACAACAGCATAAGAAGACTTGAATTTCACTGTTGCACTATGTGGTAAAATATGGTAGGCTTTCTAGAATTTAGCCAGAAAGAAGCTAAGAACTCATATCCCAGTACAATAATGATGTTGATAAACATTGGGTCTAAAAGACATCAGTGTAGAAGGTAACATAAAGGTATATCTAGGCACTGGGACATTTTTTAAAACAATCCTTTCAATAAGCAGTCAATCTTTTAAAAGCAAGATGAGCAGATTAAATTGCAGCAGCCAATAGGTTATATAACGGCTTCCTTATTAGCTCCTCATATATCTATTGTGTCAGTGCTGGTTCATCCGTTGAGTCACTTAGTGCCTTTTATTAAAATAACACACATACATTTTCTGAGGCTTCCCAAGATTAAAAGTGAGCAACGATCCTTTATTAGGGGGATCACTTAGCAATGGTCCATGGTGGCTAACTCAATAGGAGCTAATGGTAGAAATCTGAGAGTGAGAATTGAAAGAAGGTGACATCCCCCACCCCAGCTCAGGAGGAAGGGCTGATACAATGATGTTTGTGTGTGTGCTCACACTAGTGCCCAAATGCATGTACACATATATGTACCTGTGTGTAATATGCAGTTTGGGAAAAGGCAAAAAGAAAGAAAGGGAGACGGCCAGTCAAAAATCAGTGGAAAGCTAGAAGGATCTTGAGATACTTGTATCTTTAGAGATCTGATTACAGTTGGCATATCTGTAAGGATATACATGCTCCTTGTCTCCATGTGCTACTCATATGGCTGTAAGAAAAGCACATATGACAAAAACTCTCCAGGGCTTCCTCTTCTAAGTGAACTCAAGCTCAAATGTTTCTGAACTCTCTCACTGCTTTGAGAAATGGGGAGCACATAACACTGCCAATACCTAATCTTCATTCTAATTATACCAAATGTTTTATCCTAACAATCTGTCAAGCCTATCAAACATTTTTTCCTTGCAGTATCACAGGATGTTTTGCAAGCTTGGCTGTCTCTAACCAATACTTTATTTTACTGTACAATCGCCCCTCCTTTCTTGTGGACTTGAGATCCGTATTCTTGATTATACATGGGGAGTGACCTCCATTATCCTCAATGGGGTGTGCCCCCGTGGCGCGTGTCCTGTGTTCGCTCACAGGGGGCGCCCCATTCAAGCCTTTGGGGCTTGAATAAGTGTGAATCTTCATTTTCACGGGGGGGGGGGTGTCCATGAAAACGGAGGACCAGCTGTTGTTTAATAGCAAAAACCACCTTTGAGTATTCCTTGTCTAAGAAAATCCAAGGGATTCATGGGATCACCTAAGTCTTTACTTGAAGACACAGGGCAGACAGAAAATACCAAGTGTTTCATTGTAAAGTGCAGAAAAATCAAAGCCCCCTTCTACTGGGTTCAAGCTTTTCATTCACCTGCAAAACACAGTGTAACAATGTATCTTTATTCCTCAACTGAGGAAACCAAGAGCTGACCATACACTACCTATACACATTGAGATACTACAAACAAGGCATGATGTGTGTCTTCTTTCTTGGCTTTAAATGAAAGATTGAAAGATAACAACTATTTCCTAACTGTAAAATTGAAAAGGTGAAGTAAAAAGCACTTCTGCTGTAGAAATATGGCCACTCTGTGAATTAGTGTTGAGACACTAGGCTTTCAAGACCCAATCCATAACTCTGTGTACTGCCTATAAATCTGAGTTCTCCTCACCAAGAAATTGTGGGGGTTCAAATCCCACTGCAAACTGATATACAGAAATTCATACTACCCTAGAATGCAAATTCTCAAATAGCCATATTATTGATCCCTCTAATCTGGGTTCCCGATAACAATAGTGGAATTATGATTGCATGAATCCACAGCAAACCACAGCATAAAAATATCTATCACTTGCAATTGGCGCACTGCAATGTCATTATGGCGCCACAAAAAGAACCCACTTTTTGCGGGTTCTTTTTGTTGCACAAGGAAGCCGCGCAGTTTGTCTGCTGCAGCTTCCTTGCACGGCAAAACAAGGCATGGGCAGACCGCCCAAGAAAACTATCCACCTTCCAGAACACAATTACAGTTCAAGAACACTCTCATGTTATTATTGTCCCTTCACAAACACTTCCTACCAGATGAAAAAATGTCCAATTAAGTGGGGATCTCAAAGAATATATACTTCATCTGAGACAGTTAATTTTTTCCTGTCTCATTTAGCTGTCAACAGTATATTGGAAAGGACCTTCAACACTAACTGCTACACTCATTGGTCACAAATCTGCAAGTAACAGTGAAATCCTATTTAGTGCTAATTTAAGCCTGACTGACCAAGAAGCCCAAAGCAAAATTCCATCTCCAAATGCATCCTTTTGGAAAGAAAAAAAGAGGCTTTAACCATGATGTGAATTAGTGAGGTATATATCCACCTATTTTATTCTCACACAAGAGAGTGAAAATATTCAAAAGTTTTCTCCCCACTGGGCAAGACTGAGAGTTTTGCACATTTTTTGGAAGAGATTTGACATCTGGAAGCAAAACTTTCGTGAAAACCTTTTGTGCTAAGCCACCATAACTTTGAGTATAAAACATTGTATTCATGCAATATAAAACATGTCAAGCTAAAAACAGTATTTATGGCCAAAACTAGTGTGCTTCTGTATTGTGTTCTGTATAACGATTGAAAAGAACAGTTAATCTCTTCTGTGTTAACAGCCTTTTTTGGAAATGGTTTTGCAAATATAATTTCCTATTGCCTATGAAATTCATCACCTTTCATTTCTGAAGGAGTGACCAGGTGTTTCTCAATTTCCTTGCAGATTAGGAATAGGAAAAGCAAAAGATCCCCAATGTTTTCTGAACAATCTAATTGTATAAATAGCATGGAATTTTCTTGCTGTTTGTTCCTTTTTAACTTTTGTAATAAATATCCTGGCCTGTAAAGAATATTGTTGCTGTAATTGCAAAATCTTCTGAAGCCAACAACACTAGTTTCTCATCAGTAACACTGGTCTACCAAATCACTCTTTCTCATGAAGAATTAGAAAATCTGTGAAGATTCTTTACCTATCTAATGTGAATGGGGTGTGTGAGAGAAAGAGAGACAGACGGAGAGGGGGGTTCCCCTCTGACAAAAACGAGATCCTTCATAGTTAACCAGTTGTGAATATGTGAACAATGACACTGTAGTACCTTTGGAAGTTAGAAGACTTCTTTTACAATACAGATGCAAAGAACACTTGCCATTTTTCTTGTCCTTGATTAGGCAGCGTGTATCAACATATTGAGAAAATGAGCCACCAATGTGGTATTTTTCACATTTTGGGGCATTTTATGAAAAAACTGTAAGCAGAAATTTGATTTTATACAGTAACAATTATTTTTTTTAATTTTGCACAAAATACACTGTTTTGTGCATGAACATATTGTTTTGTGAAAAAACACTTTTTACAAAAAAAATTGCGTTTTTGTGCCAATACACCCCAAGTGTGACATGTAATTGACAAATGCACAAAAAGCTCTCATGGGATACCATGCAGCTGCGGACAAGTCTACATAGGGACCACCAAATTCAGTGTGCAAACAAGAATCAAGAACATGAGAGACACTGTAGACTGGGCCATCCAGAAAAATCAGCAGTAGCAGAACATGCCACAAACCATCCTGGGCATAAAATACTGTTTGAAAACACTGAAGTTCTGGACCATGCCAACCACTACCATGTCAGGATGCACAGGGAAGCCATTGAAATTCACAAGCAGCTGGACAATTTCACCAGAAAAGAGGAAACCCTTAAAGTAAACAAGGTTTGGCTACCAGTCCTGCAAGACAGCAAGACAAAGAATGAACAAATGCAAATGAGAAATCTCCCAGCAGACAATGAGCACTATCAAGCAGACATCAATCCTCTTTTGCAGACCCTCCACCCTGAGGCCTGCCATTAGCAACAAAAACAATATACTGTACATGCAAATTCACTCCTGCCTTTCCAGGCAAACATTCTCTGAAGACGCCAGCCACAGATGCTGGCAAAACGTCAGGAAGAAACTTTTCTGGAACATGGCCACATAGCCTGAAAAACCCACAAAAAATTATTAGATTTATAATTCACAGCAGATACAAATCAGCAAATTATTACATTGAAGGCCCAATAATATCAACAAATATCTAACTTCACTCCTGTTTTAATTCATTGTACCTTTAAAATGCTGGATTGTGCCCCAAGCAATTTAGTGGGAAAAGTGGTAATGTTTTATTGAGACAGCAGAATCCAGGTGTTAGCTTCCACTGCAGTTTTAAAAGTAGGCAGGTCAGTGAAGAGAGGAATGTGTCATAGATTACACTGGCAGGTCTAAGACAGCAGAAACAGTATTGTGACTGAGGACCCCATGGCAAGATCAAAACCCAAAGAGTCTCCTCCAGCCAGTTCCCCACCTATTCAACAGGCAGGGAGTAACTATACTGGTATGGGAATTCTTGGAGTTGTAATGCACACAAAAACATTTCCAAGTTGTGCTTATGAACTGGAAAGTTTGTGTGTGTGGGGGGGTAAATTCAGGATTTAATGGACAGTTCTTTATTAGCATTACATTCAGTGGTATATGAGAATTATGATTTACAAGTAACATTAGTGCAAAAAAGCATTACTAAGGATTCTGTATGAAATGGGAAGAGGTCAATGGGGGGGGGTGACACCATGTTACCACACCAGATGACACCAACCCTAGTGACACCACTGACTTAACACCCTCAGTCTTGACATCAGGTCCCCCAGAACTTATACAATATTCCTTTTTATTTTCATTGAGACGTTCTCAAAATGGTGACAGGAAGTGACACTACACCACTTTGGGGGAAGAACTCCAGCAGAGATTGAGCTATTTACATGCACTGTTGAAAATGTGTTGGAGAGGGAAATTGGTCCTTGGCCCTTGTACATTAGTCCACCCTTGCTTTAATGCCTAGGTACCCATCCCCAGCCATCCCCAGCCATTATCCACTATTGTCATGGTTACTGGCTCAGCAGGAAAGTGTATGTATGGATGTTGTCTTTGCACAAAATCAGTGCACCCAAAAGGACAGAAGGCTTGGATATATGAAAGCAAAAGGGCCTGGGGGGAAACCTCAGTGTGGGTTAGCAATAAGATAGCAGTGTAGGCCTGTAAGAAGACCTCATGTGTGATGTATGCTATAGGTAAGGTTGTGTAGGATATGAGTCGTCCTAGTAAGAATGACATCAAGAGATGCAGTTGTTGAGTGTATTTTGACACCTCCCCAGCTCTTCAAAGGAAAGGAAAGGAAAGGAAAGGAAAGGAAAGGAAAAGAATGGACCTCCTTCCAAATTCTAGATTCAGGTATTACATGCTAAGCCTGATTTTACCACATTATTGGCCTATTTTATTCTGTTTTCATTCATCAGCAGACCCAGAAAGAGTTCTGGTCTACCTGTCCAACTTTAGCAAGTACAGTTGGCCCTTCCCTTATGCAGGGTATCTGTTCCGGACCCACCCACCCCTGCGTAAAGGGAATTCCACGTATCTCAATCCCCATTTAAATGAATGGGGCTCATGCACACAAAACAAAACAGACACTAAGAGTTACCGCACCGGGTGACACCAACCCTAGTGACGCCACTGATTTCACTGGACCATTGTGTAACAGTATCTAACATTTGGCTGGTAGTTTAAGCAAATCACTTTCTGACTGGTCAAACACCCAAATCTATGACCTCATTCCTCTAATGCCTTTAAACCAGCTGGTGATGGCCTAGCTCAGGGGTAGGCAACCTGCGGCCCGCGGGCCAGATGCGGCCCAGCAAGGCCTTGGGACCGCCCCCAGCCTGGTCCTGCCACCAGGGCCTTTGGGGGGCAATTGTCTATAGAAGCCTCAGAAACATGTATTTATATTAACATTTTTTTAAAAAATCAGCAAATTTTTTCGCAGGTCCTCCATTTTTTTAAAAAAGTGTCTTCCATTTGAAAATTTTGTCCTACATTTGTCCTGGTTTATTTATATATTTATTTATTTATTTTTAAAAAATTATTTAATTATTTATTTTTTGGCTTCGGCCCCCCCAGTTGTCTGAGGGACAGCAACCCGGCCCCCGGCTCAAAAAGGTTGCCTACCCCTGGCCTAGCTGGAGTGCATCCATTGTCAAAGATTTGGAATACTGGCTACCAAAACCTCTGTCATGAAATCCTTCATCTAGTCAGATCTTCCTCAGCTTTTAGAAGGTGTGTGTGTGCCTTCAAATCACCTGTTGACTTAGGCAACCCCGTGAATTTCATAGAGCTTTCTTAGGCAAAGAATACCCTGATGTGGTTTTCCATTTCCTTTCTCTGAAATATAGCATCTGGTATTCACTGGTGGTCTCTCATCCAAGTACTAACCAGGATTAGCCCTGCCTAACTTCCAAGGAAATATAAGATCTGGCACCTTTAGGGTGTTTAGAATACTGATTCATATATAGAAGTATATCTAGATAACTGAAAAAAGATCTGAACTACACTTCCATACCCACTTGCCCAGGAGTAAGCCCAACTTAAACCAGTAGGACTTATAAGCAGACATGTTGTTGTTGTAACTGCCCCCAAGTCAACCTTGAATAAGACATATCCAAGACCTCCTGTCTTCCATTACTCTTCTTAGTTCGTGCAGGCTCAGGCATTTGGCCTCTTTGACTGAGTCTAACCATCTGGCAAGTAGTCTTCCTCTCTTTCTCCTGCCCTCTTTCTACTGCCCTTTTGCTAGCATCATTGTCTTTTCCAATGATTCATGCCTTCTCATGATGTGGCCATGGTACAACAACCTCAGTTTAGTCATCAGAGTCATTATTTAGTCACAGGTTGGGCTTGATCTATTCTAGAACCCATGTTTGTCTTCTTGTCCACAGTATCCTTAGCATTCTTCTACAGCACCACATCTCAAATGAGTTGATTTTCTTTCTATCAGCTTTCTTCACTATCCAGCTCTCACATCCATACATGGTGATGAGGAATATGATAGTGTGGATGATCCTCACTTTGGTGTTCAGATTTGAATCTTTACACTTTAGGTTCTTGTCCAATTCTTTCATTAATGTCCTTCCCAATCCTAGTCTTCTTCTAATTCCTGGACTACAGTCTTTGTTCCAATCAATATTTTATCCAAGGCATGGGAACACGGGCTATTTCAATTTTCTTGTTCTCTACAATGAATTCTTGTAGCTCTTTCATAGCCATTAATTTTGTCTTCTGTATACATGTGCATTATTAGGGTGTTTTTTTATTGAGTGTCTGTTTTATGGATCTTTGACAGATGCACAATGCAAGAGAGGGAGGAGGCATCTCACCTTGACATTTGGAGGAAAGAACCCCTTCTGCTCAGACCAAGTGCCACCACTCCTGTCTGCAATGTGTATATTCTTTGGATCTTATTGGATACAGTCAGTTTTCTATTGTCATTTTATGATACTTATGGTATTGAGGCAGACCTTTGGTTTTAATTATATGGCAGAAAGATATTCAAAGTTGTGTGCTCTGATTTTACTTTATATCTTTTAATTATGTTTCAAATCTTTTACAATTATATTTAAATGGTATTTAACTGTTTATTTATAATAAAACTGAGATTTAATTTTTTAGTTTTTGTAATAGGTACATTTTGAGCTAAACCATTAGTTTAAATGTAAGCCACCTTGGATCGCTTTGGTAGGAGAAATGCATGGTATTCTTTGAATAAATAAATAAATAAATACTACTAAGTATTTTCACGCTGTTAGCCACTTGAGACTCCCATTGGTAAGAAATACAGGACATATTTTAAGAATGAAATATTTTAAAAATAAAGTTAAGGGAATGCAAATAGGAAACCAATTACTACACTGACAGATATAGGAATATCTACAGTATATATGATACACAGGTACTTCTGCAGCATCTGAATGTGAACCTGGTCTCTACAATCTTAACAGAACTTCTCTGGTCGGTGAATCAGCTCCCACGTTAAATATTCCATTGCTTGTCGACACATAACACAACTTTAACATTAACTTCTCTTTTCTTGGTGTTTCTTGGCATTCTCTGTGGCATTTGTTTACTATGTGTTCACTGGTGAATGACCCATTTTTAATAAAAGGAAGTAACTTTTATCATAAATATTTATCAGCAAAAAAGAAATAATAATCCAAAAGTAGGAGGAAAGAAAGACTTGATCTGAATAGTAAATATTTTAATGATTAATCAGTTGCTATTACTTTGAGTTATTTCAAAGAAACAAATCTTCACTCACAGTTGAATGATTAAATCTGAAAATGAGCTCCTTCTACCTTTACTACCAAAAAAGGAAACATGGTTAGAAGTAAGATCTCCCAAAATCCGACTGTATTGTTCAGTCTGTTTCTTACAAGCTTTAAAATGTGACAATAATTCCACTAATCTGAGCCAGAAGAAGACTTCCATCCACCAAAAGTAGTCTAACACCCAGTTCTGATTTTATGAGAAGATACCATATTTTAGCCACTACAGAAGATCATACAGAAGGAGCCAATGGACTGGTACTTTTCTGTTTGGAGTTTCTACCTCCAAAAAAAGTAAAGCTTTTTTTTTAAAAAATGGGACTAGTTTTGGCATGTTTTAGGAAAACAACATCTAAAATTTTCCTACTGCAAAAGCATGGAGGCTTCTCTTGAGAGATCCAATGTTCTCTGCCTAACAAACGGGGCTGAGACCTCACAAAGGATGGAGACATCTGGGATCTCAAAAGAAGAACCTTTTTGCATTGCTAACAGAATTTAAATGTTATCTCCTGGACTTTGGAATGCTTTGTTCCCACTGCCACATGGCTAGAAGGCAGAGGGCCCTGCTTGCCTAGATATCCCTCCCAAAAACAACATACCAACAACACATTAAGAAAATGCAATGTTGTGACTAAAATTGTCATTTTTATATATATTGTTTCTCCTGTATGATTCTTAACACCATTGCCTGATGAAGAAGTCAGTGGAGCTTTGAAAGCTTGCATCATGTATTTTGTGCATTTTCATTAGCTAAATAAAGGTATCACTGTTTTGTGAATTTTGAATGTTACTTTGCTATATGACCAACACAGCTACCCTGAATATGTTTCTTTCCAAGGCTTTTCTCCAAAAGTCCAGTTCCAGATATTAACAAATGTAAACTGCAAGAACCTTATTCTTCCAGAGCTCTTAGTTTTTAACAGGGTGCTGCTTGAATCAAAGGAAAAAATGTTGCTTCACTCCATTCTATGTTTTAAAAGCAGATTGGACTAGCTGATGAACCTTATTTTGTCAATGGTATCGGCACAAGGTTATGCTGAGGGCAGCAGTCTTACTTAGGGGTCATAAAATAGGCTATATAATTTATTCTGCCTTTTGGGGCACATGGTGTCAGACATTACGAGGTAAAAATCCCAGTTTTGTTGCTGTGTCTGCACTCAACAGGAAATCACAGGCCTAATCCACACTTGAAACAGAAATAGACTTCCACTTTCTCTGTTTGGTCTGTTTATGTCCATTTCTGCCAAAATTATTCAACTCTGTCATCACTTTGACCATGAGACAACCTTCCTAAATTCCTTCTCTGACTTCTTGTCCACTACATAATCCTCTAAAACTTTTTCATATTGACTTTCAGGGCTTTCCATGGTCTTACCACCCTTTTATCTCTGCTCTTCTATATCAACATATTCCTATTCTTAGACATCATCAAATGCTCCCTGAAACGATTCTGCCTTTACTCCCCCCCTTCCTTTCTCTTATATTTGAACTGGTTCTCAGAAAAACTTCATGAGACCAATCCATTTTACTGCCTTCAAACCACTCTCAAAATATGCCTTTTCCTTGTTGAGGCTTTTCTAACAACCTCTTATGGTGCGTTTAGACTGTAGAAATAATGCAATTTGACACCACTTTTAAGTGCTGTGGCTCTATCCTATGGAACTCTGGGATTTGTAGTTTTGCAAGCTCTATAGCCTTATTTGCCAAAGTATGCTCATACTTCACAAAACTACTAATCCTAGGATTCTGTAGGATGGAGCCATGGCAATTAAAGTGGTGTCAAACTGCATTATTTCTATAATGTAGATGCACCACCAGTCCAAATATGGTATGTGTACTTGAAATAATCACACAGTACATTCTTCTTTTTACCCCTATGTCTCTCTTCCTCCCAGTCTATCATTTCCCTTTGGCCAACTTTTTCTGTTCCCCCCTCCCCTTTTCCCCCTTAGTACTGATTTTATGTTCACTGATATCATATAACATATATACTAATTCATTACTAAATACTTCCATTTTTGCTCTGCATACACTGTGCGCCTCCCCCTCCCTCTCCCTCTCTGATGGCTATGAACAAGTATTTTAGTAATTTTTAAACACTGTTAATCCCTTAGAATAGGGACCAGTTCAATTTGTCCTTTGAAAGGCACCATGTGTTGTGAGAGGACCAGCCCTAACATTAAGCGGAGTGAGGAAGTAGGAGATGGGGAGTATCAATGAGACACTGGAGGACAGAGTTGTACATCTTGCAGATCCTGAGACAGCTCTGTACATAACATGGATGGTGTTATATGAGTAAATGAATGCAAATTAACTAATTTAGATCTGCCTTCAGATCACTTGCTTACTCCTATCTCTCAGATGAACATATGTTGTACAATACAATATTGTATTGTACTGTACTGTACAATACCCATATTTATAACTCTTCACACACTGCTGGTTCAGAAATACATCTATAAATGTAATATGTAAACTAGTCCAAATATTTACTAATATATTTACTTTATTTACTGAATCTAGGGTTCTAATCAGGTTCAAAACTTAGACCTATGTCAATTCAGATTTTGCAATAATACTCCTACTGATCTGAACTGAGAGCCAGTGTAGTGTAGTGAGTAGAGGGTTGGTTTGGAATTTAGGCAATCCAGATTCAACTCTCCAGGCTGAACCTTCAGGAGAAGTCAAAATGGCTAAACTGAAGCTATTGTACTTTAGGTACTTTAGGCTGGTCATGGGCACATCCAGAACTGCCCATATTACACCTGTTCTAAAATCTCTCCACTGATTGCCTATCAGTTTACAGGCAAGATACAAGGTGTTGGTTCTAACCTTTAAAGCCCTACACGGCTTGGATCCTGACTACTTGAAGGAGTATCTGCTTCCATATAATCCACCCCACACACTTCAGTCCTCTGAGAAGAATCTGATACAAACTAAGAAGACCAGACTTTCAGCGGTGACCCAGAGGACCTTTTCATCAGCCACTCCCAGGCTCTGGAACGACCTGCTGGACATGATCCACCATATGAACACTTTACAAGCCTTTTTAAAAGGCTATTAAGATGTATCTCTTCCGGCAGGCCTTTCCAGACCAGGTTAGATCCATTAGACTTGCCTCCTCCCTCTATTGATACCTCTATTGATACCGATATCAAAATTTATTGATTCCATCGCCCCCCTTTTCCCCTCCTCCTCTAGAGGAAGACTCATTTCTTGCGCTAATCTGCCCAAAATTTTAGTGTATTTCTATTGGATAGTTTTCAATTTGTTGATGTTTAATCTCTTTTTATGATTTGGGGGGGTTGGGGTTTTGGGGCTTTTCAATTGTAATTTTTAATTTTTTGATGTTTTATTTATACTGTTGGAATCCATTTTGATTCCTTTGTGAAAAAGCGGAATACAAATAAATATTGTTGTTGTTGTTGTTATTATTATTATTATTATTATGATTAGGTGTATCATGAGATAACACGACTCAGTAAAAAAGACAATAATGCTTGGAAAAGTGGAAGGCACTAGGAAAAGAGGAAGACCATAGTACAGATAGATTGATTCAATAAAGGAAGTTACAGGCCCAGTCTGGAAAACATGAGTAGACTGTCTATGACTGTGGCCTTTAGAGATCTCTCATTCAGAGATCACCATGAATCAAAGCCAACACAATAGTGAATAACTACACCAAACCTTAGATAGCCCTTTCAAATCCAAACTGAAACCTGGAACAGATTCACTGCCCCACTAACAAGGAAGCCTCCAGCCATACCTGATTAGGAGTTAATACACCTGTTTGTTCAACACCTTGCTACCATAGCCTCAGCTGTTAAGAACCACAATTACTTACTAATGCAAATGTTACAGTCTCTTCAAACAAATATGGTCACAATTTCATTTTTCAACTTGCCCCCCACTTTTTTTAGCCCCCATAACATTTAACATCTGTAGGAAAAAGAAATACAAGATGAGCAGAAGGCAATATTACAGGACTTTGGACCCTTTGAACATCACAAAATTGTTGTTTGAAATGTTTTCTTAAAATGGGATTGCACCACTATTTACCTGAAATACAGATTCTGTCTCTCTTATCTGAAACGCTTGGGACCACATGCATCTAAGGAAATAGACTTAAGTCTATGAAAGCTCATGCTTCCAACTTCTTTCTTTCAGTTAGTCTCAAAGGTATTACAAGATCTCCCTACTTACTGATTCTACAGACTAATACGGCTATACAGTATCTTTGAATGGGACCAGAAGTGTTTTGGATTTCAGAGTTTGGGAGATTTTTGAGTATTTACATATACATAATGAGATACTCTGGAGATGGGACCCAAGTCTAAACTTAAAATTCATTTATGTTTCATGTACACCTTATACAGATAGCCAGATGGTAATTTAACATTTTTCAATATGTTTGTGCATGAAACAAAGTTAGTGCAGATGGAATCATCAGAAAGCAAAGGTGTCACTACTTCAGACACCCATGTGGACCATTTTGGATTTTGGAATATTTCAGATTTCAGAATTCTAGATTAAGGGAGACTCAACCTGCAATACTGTCAACAGTTTGCATGTATGTATGGTTTTGTTCCCCATGAAGTTTAAGATATCCTTCAACATAGTGCTCTACACTTTCTGGGCTGGAGGACAACCATCTGTTGGAATACAACTCTAAACAACTCTGGCTAATGTGATTTGCAGTCCATGGGCCTAATCAGAGAGAATAATACTGCTGCTCTCCAGATGTTTGAATTGTAACTCCCAACAGCTGTAGCCAGCATAATTGATGGTGAGGGAATGGATGCAAGGGATTTCAGTACAACAGCATCTGGAAGGCTGTACCGTTTCCACTCCTGAACTAAATCCAATTGTTAGTGCCAACCAGAGTACCAGTAGATCCACTGAAGGAATGGAACTTGTGTGAGTGCTGATTTATCACATTTCCATTGAATTAGGACCAAGTTAGGACTCACAACAGAATTTCATCCCAACACAGCAAATAGAAGGCATTGGGTAGATAAAATGTGGGACAGGACCAAAAGAACTGCTCGAAGAGTACAATCCCAAATTTACTGAAGAGTAAATCCCACGCCACACAATGGGCATGAATGGAGATTCAAACACAGAGAGACACCTTAAACAGAAGGTTTCCATGCCTTATTACATATCCTATCACTTTTTTAAAAACCCATTCATTTTCAAAAGTGATTTGCCACATGACAGAGGGAACTGCTTTTTAAGACACAGAAGCCCAAAGGTTTCTATGGCTGTGTAATGAGTGTCCCAGTTCTTTAGATCCTGGAAAGTGCTCTTTGTAACACCAAAGCATTCATCACCTTACACTAACAGAAGCTAGCCAAGTAAAATGATATCACCTCATTGATGCACCTGCTACTATCTGGGACAAGCATAATATATTTGTGTTAATGAACAACAGCTTCATAGCTTCCAACTAAGGAAAGAAACATGCAATGGCAAAAACTAGGAAATGCAAACGGCTGCATTGATATATAACTGATTGCCTCTAATGCTTTCAGAAGGTTAGCTGCTTACACTTCCTGATCTCAGGAGGACCTCAAAGAAAGACCAGCTCCCCTGGAAAGATGTCTAAAATAAGCAATAACCGATATAGCCTCAAGTTGCTTTCCTATGAAGTTTGTGCCTGTACTGGAAAATGACATATATGGAAATGATGGGCATAGATGCCAGCGTAGGTGTATCACATGTCTAAACTAAGCACTTAAGAAAGACGCACCGCACCATGTTTTCACAGAACAAGCCCAGGCAAAAATCTTCCTCTGTATCAGGATTGCATAGTAGCCCCAGAAATATCTCTCCATCGCCTCATCCTACAGTTTGACATATAGCCATCTCCAGCAACAAGGAAGGGTTTAAGCCAGCCTTCCTTCCTTCATCATGAAGGGGGCAACAGAGTCTCAGTGTAGGACTTTTTAACACAGTCTGGGCTCCACTCACACAACCCCAAACCTCCACCTACTGATCTGGCCTTTGAGATTATTCAAATTTCAGTGGCTCAACCTGTTAAGTCCAACACTAGTTGCCAACCAAGAAAAGGTGGAGGGATGGATTAAAAATGGGAGAAGCTGATGTTAGCAAATCAGGAGGAAAAGTGTGTGTGTGTGTGTGTACACACACACAGTTATACGCTTATATATATATAAGATTTGGGACACATGAAGGGTGTCTCTTATTAAAGTGTGTGTATATATAAATGTGTGTGTGTGTGTGTGAGAGAGAAAGATTTATGACACATGAAGGATGCCCCTTATTAAAGAGTGTGTGTGTGTGTATCTATATATAAGATTTGGGACACATGAAGGGTGTCCCTTATTAAAGTGTGTGTGTGTGTATGTGTGTATGAGATTTGGGACACATGAAGGGCTCCCTTGTTAAAGATGGGAGCATTTAGCCTCCTCTGCCGCTCTATATGGGATTTTGGACCAACCCAGAGCATTGTTGCCAGGCTCAAGGCTGGTGTCAGGTGCAAGATGTCAAGCCTTTGTTTATAGCATGGTCGTTTCTTTCCTCCCATCCTCGCTGCTGGAGCGTCAGAGTGTGCGGGTGTGTGTTTTCTCAGCGAGAAGCAGCAGCTGCACTCGTTCTCCTCCTCTCACAGAATGCCAAGCGATTCGCTGCCCCCAAAGTGGCAGGATCCAGGCAACCGACTCCCAACTTATCTCTCATCGTGTTGTACAAGAACCACAGATGAAGCAGGAGGAAGGGAGGGAGGCAGCTACTCAATCCTTCTCTCTCTCTTTTCTTTTTCCCTTCCCTACTCTCCCCTGCTGTGGCAGAATCAGAGAAGGGACCACAAACTGGCAGGGAATCTGTCCAGCAGTTGCTTATCTCCCTGGATTGGAGAGTGCACAGTTTGTGTGTCAGAGAGAGATGGAGAGAGAGAGTTTGACTGACAAGGGGAGGCAGCAAAACTTCTCCCTTTAACTCCTGTTCACATGTGATGGAATTTGGATGGGTTGGTTTTATAGCAGATGCACTCCAAAAGCCAGTGTCTGGTTTGGGCATTTCCAACCACTGCTTTGGCTCCAACAGTCTGAACAAGGGATTTGGGAGGGAGAGAGATAAGATGGAAAGAAGCAGGCTCTCTGGTCTATTCTTTTTCCTTTTAGGACACTGGGATATAACCGATTTGGCATCTTTAAAGTGTGTTGGCTCAAGGCTATGGGCCCCACAACAAACTCCAACTCCCAGAATTCCATAGCCTTGAGCCAACACACTTTTCAAAGCGGTGCCAAACCGGATTATATCCCCAGTGTGGATCAGCTTCAAGAAACAGCGATCATACGGTTACTTTTGCTTTTGGTTCCGAAAGGCACCGGAGCAGCCATACCTATAAGGCGATTATTATTATTTATTATTTTCCCCCTCACCGCCAAACGGGGACTAGGCACAGACAGACAGGCAGGCTGCCTACCCCAAATCCAGGACGGAGCCTGTTGTCATAACCATCCAGGGCCGGTCCAGGATGCGGGTGAAATTCTCCGGCCACAATTTCTCCTCTTTCCTCAGCTGTCCCGGGAGCGCGGCGAGGCTGTCAATCAAATCCATCAAATCCAGACATGAGAGAGACAGACATAAATCAATACAAAATGTTGAGAGAGGGAAAGAGGGATCAAGGGGGATCAAGGGTGAGGATATGAGGAAGGTGGTTTGGTTTAGTCCCCCTAAATCCCCCCTCCAGGTTTTTGTTCGCCTTAATCCGGAGTCCAGGGGGGCTGAGGGAATGTGGGTTCGGGGTGCCCCTCACCAAGTCGCCAAGCTCCAGCAGAGAGATGAAGGCGGTGGCAGCCAGACCCGAGACATCCTCATCCTGGCGACCGCGGGCTCCTTGGCAGAAACCATCTTTGCTGGCCATCTTTAAGCCTGGTCGCACGTTCGCCTCTCGCCCCTCCCGCCGCCCAAGCGCCTGTCCAGAGGAACAGCACCCTCGCTCAAGGAGAAAAACGAGGAGAGAGGGAAAGAGAGAGAGGGAGGGAAAGCGAGGGGAGGCGACCCCGCCACGCCTCAGCCGCGCCTCGCCTGGAGACAGGAGGAGGAGGAGAAGGAGGAGGAGGAGGAAGGAGCCAGGCGGGGGAGGGAAGGGCTTGCAGGCTTCGGGCCCCGACCCCCGGGAACCAAAGCCCCGCCACGCCATGCCCAACCCCCACCCTTCCCTTCTTGTTCTTGTTTGTGTGCCTTCAAGTCCTGCCCGACTTATGGCGACCCCAAGGCGGTGGACCCCTGGTGAGTGTTCTTCTTGGCAGCTTGGTTCGCCCCTGCCTTCCCTGAGGAATGCGACTTGCCCAAATGTGGGTTTACTAGTCGGATTCGAACCCTGCTTGTATGGCGTCCTTGGCTGGTTCGCCACCGCCTTCCCCTGGGAGGCTGAGAGAACGCGACTTGCCCAAAATGTGGATTTACACACATAGAGGAGTGGGATTCGAACCCTGCTCTCCAGAGTCTGACGCTCAACCACTCTCGACGAAAGACCCTACACTCTCTCCCCCCCGCCGCCGCCTTCTCCCAAGTCACGCCGAACCCCCTTTTGTGGTTGTTGTTGTTGTGTGTCTTCAGTCCTTCCCGACTTTGGCGACCCTAAGGTTTTGTTCTTTCGCTACCGCCTTCCCCGGGAGGCTGAGAAAATGCGACCTGACCAAAATGTGGGCTCACTATGACGAGTCGGGATTCGAACCCTCCTCTCTAGGGCGGCGGGAACCCTCGTGAGGTTGGCAAGGGTTGGTTCGCCAGCGCCTTCCCCTGAGAGAATGCGACTTGCCCAAAATGTGGGTTTACAGATAGACGAGTCGGGATTCGAACCCTGCTCTCGATGGAGGTGGACCTCTCATGTGGTGTTCATATTGGCAGTCCGTTCGTCACTGCTTTCCCCTGGGAGGCTGAGAGAATGTGTCTTGCCCAAATGTGGAATCGAGATTCGAACCCAACCCTCCGGAGGACGCTCAAACCACTCTCGACAGACAGACCCTACATCCCCCTCTCTTTATGTTTTCCCGCCTTCTTCTCCCAAGTGCCTTTTTGCCCTCAGGGCAGGTGCCCAAACCACCCCCTCTTCGTTCTCCTCAGGCCCTGCCTTCTCGACCTGTCCTCCTTCTCTCTCAGAAAAGGATTTTATTCCCAACTAAAAGAGGGGCCAGTCTCACACACACACTTTTTTTCTCCCCTTCAAGTTAATTTATATTTACTTTAGGAAGGCCAAAGGAGGCGAAGGACTACTCTTCAGGGCTTCCTATGACAACCCTAAGGAGAACCTATCATGAGATTTGTTCAGAGGAAGTTGGCCATTGCCTTCCCCCACACTCCCTCCCTCTCCAAAACAAAACAAAAAGCCCCACACACAAACCCCAATTGCCCAGTGGCTTGGGATATTTAGAGCAAAGACATCCTGGCACACCTCTGAGCATAGGCAGAGCGCCTTAACGACTGCCCGCTTCCACAGAGAGAAGGACCTCTCAGCCTGGCAAACAGGTCCCATCCAAGCACTTCTTCCTTGAAAAGATATATCTCTGAAAGATCCCACTCAAGGTTTTTCCTGTGAACCTTCTATTAAACTTGTTCACACTGCCCTGGCATGTGTGAAATGGTAAGGAAAGAGTGTCTGAAAGCATGGGCAAAGGGAATACTCCCCCTTCTAAGGATGAGTAGACAAGGGCTTCGAAGCCACATGGGTAAAGACGACTTCACTTGTGACTCCTTTTAGAAATTAAGATCTATTCTAAACATCACAATTCTTCCTCCCTTAAGCTTGGATTGAAAGAACTGCTGGTCTCTTTCCAGGCATTAATTCCACCATGGGAAGGAAGAGAAGGGCAACACCAAGGAGAGATGCTAGTCTACAAAGCCTCGCATGGACTCCCATTCGCTGTATTATGTATACACCTGTGCGCTCTCCTTTTCCCCCTCTTCCATCTCCTTCCCCTCCACAGTGGCTCCACAGGGACCCTTTCTCTGTGTCATTATCAAGGCACATTGCCTGTGGGTGACACTATCACTTTCTCTTCTGCTGCTGCTGCTGCTGCTTCTTCTTCAAAACCTTGTATCCCAGAATGACGCAGACTTGCTGTCACAGTTTCTTCTCTTAGCTACTCTGCTGTGCTTGTGTGTCTGTGTGTGTGTGTACACACACGTCTGCCTCTCCTGTTCCTTCCCAGATGTCCTGGCCATGATCATGGTGATGAAATCTTCATTTGTCTTGATTGTCTTTTGTTGAAACAAGAGGAGAGGAGTTTGTGTGTGTGTGTGTGTGTGTGTGTGTGTGTGTGTGCAGAAAAGACAATAACATGGAGGAGGAGGGATGACTAAAGTGCTGGGTTTAACACATTTTCCCCTTTCGATATAAGAAGCTGGGTTGCATGGGTGACTTCTTCCTACATTGTCCCTGATATAAAATTAAAAGGGGGCAGCTGGCAAAGAAGAAGAAGAGGAATTGCATCTGCACTGCAATGTTCAAACAGTGCCCTCCTTACCCAAAGCCTGTAATTGTGCTAATTATCCTGGGGAATTAAATACAGAGATGTCAAAGTGGCAAAGGGTGGCAGTCGGTTGTCGGGTGCGTGCCTTCACAATGTTCCTCACAACGATCAAGCCAGGTTTTTTTGGTGACCCACATATATTTCTTATCACACTCACTCCAGGGGATTAGGCACTGCTTCCAGAGATCAGTTTCGAAATTTAGTGTGCAACTGGATTTCTTCCGGCAGTAGAAGTGGCTTCATACAAACTTCCTATGTGGCAGGGGTTCTTGTCCTTGCAAGAACCAAATACATCCATTTTATTTAGGACATTGAAATCTGACTAGATGCCGAGGCAAAACTTTAACTGTGGAGTCGGAAGAACTTCGGCTCAGAAACAAGCCCCATAGAGTTAAACTGCAGCCCAAGTGACTCATATATTCCTCTTATCACCAAACAGTACCCATGAGACACTTTATTCACTACTAATAACATATCTGGAGTTTCTTTTCTTTCTCCCCCCGCCATTGAAATGGAATCTGATTATCTTCAATGCTACTGTACCCTTGAATTCATCTAGATTGTACGTCAGATCTTTTCCCTGTAAAGGTGCCCTCCTTGAATCCTTTGGATAGCACACATACTTGTGCTGTACTTGAAAGCTAGTTCATTTTATCACTTGTTCAAAGGACTTTGTATAGATAAGCAATTTCTTTAAACTCTCCAATTTCAGGCTGATATTCTTTTGCTGAAATAAAGGGGGAAAAGACTCAGGTCCTATTTAGATTTGGTCTTTTTTCTATACAGTACAGCATGGTGCAGTGGTTTGAGTGTTGGACTAGGAGAGTGGGAGACCAAGGTTTGAAACCCCACTCAGCCATGGAAACCCATTGGATGATCTTGCCCAAGTCACTCTCTCTCAGCCTCAGAGAAAGGCAAAGGCTAACATCTTCTGAACATACTTAGCCAAGAAAAAACCTAAGGCTTGCCATAAATCAGAAACGACTTGAACACACACAACATAAGGAGTGTAGATCCCACAATCACCATATGAGAGTAAATGTAAGAGTATGATTTACCGAGACTAACAGCCTCCAAGACTTCATGATGTGTCCAAAGTATGACAGCCTCAGTTTTGTCATCTTGGCTTCCAAGGAAATTTCCAGCTTGATCTGTTGAAAGAGAGCCAAAGATTTCCCACTTCTGCCCTACAAAGTGCTAACTAGGATGCAGCTGCCACTCCCAGGGAAAGAAGGGAGTAGCAGCTGTAAAAATGAGACCTCTTTTGCAGGTCTCTCACTCCAGGTCTCTCATGCCTTTGCTCGACACTTTGTATTATTTTTCATGTGCCTCCCCCCAACTAATTTTCCAAACAGGACAGTAGAATTATTATCTATGGTCCATTTCCCAGCTATATACATACCCTCCTCCCATTCTGTCCCATCCAAATGAAGAATTTGCTCTAGTGTAAACCAGAGAGCTAGGTACCTTTGGTCCTTTTTTTCCTGCAGCTCACCTGACACTCCCATCTCATTCAGGGAGTCTATTTTGGATTTCCAGTAGTGGCACATTTTGGAATGTAGAACCTCGTCATGACAAGCCCCAGTAGCTGTGGCCTGGATGGGTGACACCCCCTGCCAACCCCTCTGCCATAATCCCCCCCCCTCCAGTGAGATGCCATTCTGATCTGAAGGTCATTCCCACTTGTTGAGCATGCTTGTGATTTGGCTCTTCTCAAAAGAACCTCTTGAAAAGTACTGTCAAATAAAAGCAAGTTTTCTGCATTTATTCTGCTTTCACAGAACTCTTATCGGATCAGAATTGGATGAAAACCGGCAACAAGTGGGGATGATGGACATTTAACCCAATCTGCAATTTGAAGTTAATCACAGCCTTGGTGTAGAATACCCTGGTTTAAGTGGGGTTTTGGTAGCTCCCCCCCCCCAAAAAAAAGAATCAGATGCATTCGGTGTGTGTGTGAACAACAGGGATTCAACCCACATTACCTGGATTATTTTCATCATGTGAATAGGTCCTTAGATTGCCCCATATACTATGGCTCTTTAAGCTGAGGTTTTATCAGCTTACATACTGGAAAGAGTTAAAAAGACAAGTGTTTCTGTTGCAACAGAAGGAGATTCACAGAAAAAGATGTTTCAGTGTGAAATATAAACTCTACGATTCTATTATTCTATGTAACAAGGCCATATACTTATTGCTTGTCCTTGGTATTCAGGTAGTCTCATAAAAAAGTAGTCTTAGTATTCAGGTAGTCTCATAAAAGTCCAAGTAGACCATAGGTTGAACATGAGTCAGCAATGTGATGCGGCAACTAAAAAGGCCAATGCGATTTTAGGCTGCATCAATAGAAGTATAGTGTCTAGATCAAGGAAAGTCATAGTGTCACTATATTCTGCTCTGGTCAGGCCCCACCTGGAATACTGTGTCCAGTTCTGGGCACCACAATTAAAAAAGGACATTGAGAAACTGGAGCGTGTCCAAAGGAGAGTAACTAAAATGGTGAAAGGTCTGGAAACCAAGCCCTATGAGGAACGACTTAGGGAGCTGGGGATGTTTAGCCTGGAGAAGAGAAGGTTAAGAGGTGATATGATAGCCCTGTTTAAATATTTGAAGGGATGTCATATTGAGGAGGGAGCAAGCTTGTTTTCTGCTGCTCCAGAGACTAGGACCCGGAGCAATGGATGCAAGCTGCAGGAAAAGAGATTCCACCTCAACATTAGGAGGAACTTCCTGACAGTAAGGGCTGTTCGACAGTGGAACACACTCACTCAAAGTGTAGTGGAATCTCCTTCCTTGGAGGTCTTCAAACAGAGGCTGGGTGGCCATCTGTTGGGGATGCTTTGATTGTGATTTCCTGCATGGCAGAATGGGGTTGGACTGGATGGCCCTTGTGGTCTCTTCCAACTCTACGATTCTATGATTCTATGAAAAGAAGAGCTATGTTGGAACAAACCAAAACCCAACCTATTTGTTTGATTTGTTTTTCACCTTTCTCACCAATCTGGGTTCAAGACAGCTTCTGTTCCCCAAAGAAGCCAACCACTTTCCCACAGGAAGCCCATAACCAGGATATGAGTGCAAGACTCATTTCAGTTCCCCAGCAATAAGTACAGTAGGTCCATGGTATCCACTGGGGTTTGGTTTCAGGATCCCTGTGGATACCAAAATCTGTGGATGCTCAAATCCCATTATATACAAAGGCATAGTAAAATGGTGTGTCCCTTATTTAAAATGTCAAAATAAAGGTTTGCTTTTTTTAAAAAAATTCTTAATCCTTAAAATATTTTCCAGCTGTGGATGGTTGAATCTGGATGCTGAATCTGTGGATATGGAGAGTCGATTGTATTGAGAGGTATACTGATTCTAGACACCAGAAGTAGCATATATGTGTAATGATTAGTAGCCACTGATAGTTTTATCTCCCCTTATTGTCTAATCCCCTTTTAAGGAAGTCTTGCTGAATAGAGAGAAGCCATTTAGCTTCCATGACACAGAATTCCCCCCAGAAATAAATAAAAAAGGAACATGTTTTCCTAGAAATTGTAATGGTGTACCAAAATCCTCTGGATTTTTTAAAATCAAAACTACAACAAATTGTAGTACAATAGTATTGTATTAGATTGTAATATTAAAAAAAATAGAAAACTCCCATTAACTGCATATATATATATATATATATATATATCAGGAAGTACAATTAATGAAAACCAGGTCTGTATTTCATACTGGACATAGTACTCTCTGAGTGATGACTTGAGAAGAAGTTCCACCAGTACTTGTGTTTACTTCACCTTATGTACTTGGCATTGCTTTCGAGTGTGGAGCTCGGTTTGCTTTCTAACTGGTGTTTGTTGTTGTGTCCTTAAGTTGTTTGTGATTTATGGCAACCCTAGGGTGACCCTAAGGTATCATGGAGTTTTCTTGGCAATGGGTTTGCCATTGCCTTCCCCTGAGGATGAGAGCATGTGACTTGCCCAAGGACTGCACCTGCACTGCAGGAATAATCTGGTTTGACACCACTTTAATTGTCATGGCTCAATGTTATGGAATTCTGGGAAGTGTGTTTTGTTGTGGCACTGCTCTGGTGGCAGATTATTTCTGTAGTGCTGATGCAGCTAGGTCACCCAGTGGGTTTCATGGCTGAGCTGAGAATCGAACCCTGATCTCCAGAGTTGGTACTTCCTCCAAAGGTCATGTACTTTTTAGTGTCCAAATCACTCTGAACCCTGAATCAAATGCAGGCTCTGTTTCTCCTCTTCTTCCATGTATTTGTTCTAACTGAGCTTGGAAATGTTACTTTTTGGATATTCTCCAAAACCTCATGGTAGCTGGAGTTGGGGGGGGGGTCTGGAAATTGTAGTTGAAAAGATAACTTTTGCACTTTCCCCAAATTTCTCTGTTTGTAAATACATTTGACAAAGTTACTTTGCTGGTTTTGGCCAGGAAAGGGCTGAGATGACACTGGTATGCCTGATGAGAAAAAAAAAAGGCACATTTCCTCTTGTTGCTGAGCATTAGGCCTAGCGCAAGATGTTCTGCCATCTGAAGTAGAGAAATGTGTAGTGCCTCATAACCATTCAAGCCAAAATAGTGCCAAAAATGAGCCACATTATTTTGGTACACAAGGCAGAATTTCCTACAACCCTCTCCATCTCTGCCAGTAAAAACACAGTAATTGTTATTAAATAGGTAGCCATTTGCTGCCCTTTTGTGATACTTGGCGTTTGATGCCTGAGGCAGCTACTGTACTCTGCCTAACTGTAGGACAAGCCCCCTGGGTGATTTACACTCCTCTTGGCCTGCTTGCTGGGATGCATATAGCTCCAACATATCAGAAATTTCAAAACCCTGAGAATGGGAAGAGTAAATGGTAATTTGCTATGGTACATTTGTAAGGTTTTTTCTATACATGTTGGTTTGAAAGCATGAAATTTGATGTTAATGAGATTATTGTTGAGTGGAAGAAAGTGAGTCTCTGCTGTGCAAATTAACCGATGGAAAACTATCCTGGTTCCAGTCTCTAAAATCTCTTTAGAGCCAAAACTAAATTTGGTCCAGCAAAAATAGATGTTTCAGGTATATCAGACACCATTACTACTTTTTAAATGGAAAAAAAACCTGCTTCAGCTAAACATTGGTGATGTGATGCAGATAAAACTTCCTTGTGATATTGATATGGGTGTGTTCAACAGTTCCTCCTCTTTGCTTTGATGTATTGTTCTTCTTGTTGAGTGCCTCCAAGTCATTTTTGACTTATGGTAACCCTAAGGTGAACCTATCATAGGGTTTTCTTGGCAGATTTCTTCAGAGGAGATTTTCCATTGCCATTCTCTGAGGCTGAGAGAGTGTGACTTACCCAAGGTCACCCCAGGGGATTTTATTGCTCAAGTGAAAAATCAAAGACTGATCTCCAAAGTCGTAGTCGAACAGTCAAACCACTATACCTTGCTGGCTCTCTTTAAATATAATTTGAAAGAACATATGCATTTACAACTGTCAAAAGATTTTCTAATACAAAATTAGTATGTTGCAATTTGATGTAGTACAAAGTACTAATTTTGTTTTAGAAAATCTTTGACAGCTGTAGATGCATATGTTCTTTTAAATTATAGTCATGTTACATGGAATTTAATTGAAGGTCAATATTTTTGAATACTGTGAGCTTTTATGGTTTTAAAATGAGTTATACTCCAAGGTTGGCAAATTTAAAAAAAAATCTATTCTGCAATATTCAGAAAATCTTATTGCTTTAGCAATGCACACAATTGTATTTTATAGATGTTAGGTTCAAAAAAATGTATTTTTGAAGGTAGTTAGCTTACACTGCTGTATATGCATAGCCCTTGTACTTCCTCTTTTCCACTTTAATTGTTTTCTATATCTTTGCTTTGTAATCATATTTTTAAAATCCATTAAAATTTCTTTAAAACGTAAAATCATCAGATTAACAGTCTGCATTTTCCAATGTAGGATCCTTCAAGGTGAATATATCTAGCCAATCTAGCCAATTCTGTCTGTTTTGCTAGGTAAGATCCTGTCTTGCTATTAAAGGTAAAAGGTAAAGGTATTTCCCATTGACAAGATTATGAAGTCATGTCTGACCATAGGGGGCAATGCTCATTTCTGTAACTAAGTCAAAGAGACTACTCTGTCAGAGACTACATTGTCAGAGACTACTCTGTGATCGTGTGGCTAGCGTGACTGCACAGAACGCCGTTTACCTTCCCACCAGAGTGGTACCTATTTATCTACTTGCATTTGCATGCTTTCGAACTACTAGGTTGGCAGAAGCTGGGACTAGTGATGGCAGTTCATCCCATCATGCAGCACCTGGGCCTCAAACGGCCAACCTCCCGATCTTGCAATCAACAGAGTCAGCATCTTAACCACTTGATCCACCGCATCCCTCATCTTCCTATTAATTGAATGAAAACAGCTTTCCAAACTTCTGCACCCCATTTGTAGATAGATTTTTTTTAAAAAGTGGAGGAGATTTCACTGACTATCCCCCAAGGAAGGGACAGAATTCTTTAAGCATTTAAAATAGAAAAACCCCCACTAATTTATACAGATTCTTTTTTTTTGGGGGGGGGGAAGGGGGTAGCTAAGTTAATATTGTTTAAAACTCTGCCTTTAGTTCATTCATATATGAAAGAAGGAGTGTGTAAAAAATAATAATGGAGGAATATATTAAAATAAAGTGCAAGTTGCCTGTTGACTTATGGGGACCCCGTGAATTTCATAGCATTTTCCTAGGTTAGGAGTACTCAGAGATGGTTTTTGCCAGTTCCTTCCTCTGAAATATAGACTACTGCATCTGGTTTTCATTGGCAGTCTCCCATCCAAGAACTAACTAGGGCTGATCTTGGTTAGCTTCCAAGAACAGACAGGGTCTAGTACCTTCAGGGTATTTTGCTGAGCAAAGTTAAAATGGGATTCACAGGCAAAGAGGGAAGGGAAACAATTTGCTAAATGTTTTTGAAGGATAGCGTGGGAGGGTGAGAAGATGAAATTTTGAGAGTTTAAGAGAGACCAAAAAGGAAAATTCCTAATTAGTTGGTCAGATAATTGATATTTGAGAATTCCTGGCCAAGCATCAACTTTTGGAAACACATAGGGTTTGATTTCTAACTGACCATAGCATTATTATAGGTCTACTTTTTGCTATGCAGAAAAGCCCTCTTGCTAGAATTTTGCACTGCCTGTGATTTGATAGTGAACGAAGCTAGCCTGATGAGCAGCTGAACAGTGGCTATCCTTTGTTCCTGGAAGTAGATTATTGTATGGCACACACTGTCCCTGAGAAAAACCCCTAAAATACAGCAAATAAAGCTTAAAAGGTCTTAATTGCTTCTTCAAGCTACGTCAGAATAATGTGCACAATACAGGTATCACACACTACAATATATTGTTACTTGGAAAATTCATTTGCCCCTCAACTATTGTAGGGATTTCACCTCAACTCAGAAAGGACAGGGAAGCTTAAGTGGTATGGAAGATGACATGACAAGTATTACTTCTTTAATGAAAAATTTGGTACAGGAGGAAGAAACAATATATAAAGAACAGGGATAGGTTTCTACACTAGAAAAAAGAAAAGCAGTATGACATGTTTCAGCAAATGTTTTGTTCAACAAACCAAACAATGTGCACATGTGAAATCAGTGGCATGCCCAGCCACTGACTTGGTGTTACCTGGTGTGGGGTTGTCCCCACTAACTTGCTTACTCAGCCAGCCACCCAGGGCTGGGCAAGTGCGGGAGGAAAGAGGAGCTTGACCCTCCTTCACCTCTGTGTGCCTTCCTTCCTTTGCCTCTGATCAATTTCCTCGCAAGGAGGTAGCCAACTGGAAGTGAAGCCAGGAGAAACATTCTTGTCCCTCCTTCCCTTCTTCTTCCTTGGCTTCTTCCTTAGGAGAGAGCTATGGCAGTGCAGATGAAGGGGCAGTTGACAACAGCAGCACCACACCACCCACAAAAGGAGGAGGACCCCATTAGGTTTCACCCCACTTCTGTCCACACTCCCCACACGTCCCTAGTGATGCCGCTGAGACAACCAGGTCAGGAAAGCTTTGCCTAAGTAAATATAAGTCTTTTAAACATTCTAGAGACCACTTGAAAGTTTCTTCCAAAATGCATCCAGGGATGATGTTTTCTTTATCTAGGTTTTACCTTTCTTAACAATTTCCATTTTGGTAGCCAACCTCTAGATACATGCTTTTTTTAACATGTTGGATTTAGCTGGTCAGGCAGGTTTATCTGCTGTCCTCTTTTCTCTTTCTTGTGCTGTTCATGCAGATCAGTAAGTGATTCTAGAAGCAGCTACTGTTTACCTTGCATGTTGTTTGCAGACACATGTGGCTTCAGTATGATCAGCTAGACTGGCATTCCACTTTTTCTGAGCCCAAGCTTTATTTCTGTTTCTATAGCTCTTCTTCACCATCCTCTAGTGATGATGCTGTTTAACAAATTTCAGCTAGACAGAGGATGAGAAAGAAAAGGGAGCAGGGGGTATTGTGGCCTAGTGGTTTGAGTGTTGGACTATGACTGGAAACCAGGGTTTGATTCTCCATTTGGTCATGAAACCTACTGGATGACCTTAGGCAAGTCACATGCTCTCAGCCTCAGGAAGGTAATGGCAAACCTCCTCTAAACAAATCTTGCCAAGAAAATCCCAGGATAGGGTCACCTTAAGGTTGCCATAAATCAGAAACAACTTGAAGAAGGCACAGCAACAACAACAAAAAGGAACTTCAATGTTAGAGCTTTCATTATCTGAGATATGTCTGAATTGTCCCTCCTAATAAAAAAGTCTCGCTACTTAATATCTACAAGCCCTGGCTCCTCTACAACATTAATAACTCAACATAACCATTTGCAACCATTTGGCACCCTCTGTCTTGTCCACAAGAAACTGTTTCTATAAAACTCTCCTTGCACTTTTATTATTAGAGCAGTGAACCAATTTAAAACTATGTCCTTAATGGTCAGCGGGGTGTCTAGATGGTAAAGTAGAATCGCTTCATTTACTTCAGAATGTAAGCTTTCCCTGCTGTGTCTAGGGACACAGTTCATTCTACCATGTTTTTGCCCCAAAGCCCTGCCTAGAAGGCACTAGCAAGACTTTGCAACACTGGGGAAAGTTTATGACTGCGTGAAGCCTGCCTGAGACATTTTTCTACTAGCAAATTGTAATTCCCCTTCCCACTAAAAATCATGGTCCATAATACATAGTACAAGATAATTAAATGTTATTTTGTGACCCGTGGCTGGCAATCCCACACAAGCATCTCTACCAATCTTAAAAATGCAGTTATAATTAATTAATAGCTAACAGCTGCTTTTGTGTGATACTCCAAATCCACTGCCCAAATCAGCTGCCTTCTTTCTGCCTAGTAGGGCCAGCCTTGTCATCTGTACAAACCAAGACCTATAGTCCGTGGCAGGTACTTCTGGATTTGCCTCCATCTTGGACTTCCATTTTCAGTCATATCACAGCATCTGATTTCTGAAAGAAAAGAGAACCAACTTGGCAAAATACAGAGCTTGAGATTCTGTGTTTTGTGTTTCCCCCATACTGGGGTTCACAGAAGCAAGAACAACTGGAAAGAAAAAGGGGGGGGAGGAATAAGAGGGCAGGTGAAAACAAGGATGCCCAAAGGGTACATCCTGTCCATTCCTTCTTTGCTAGGATTGCCTTATTGAATGGCTATTTTGACTTTTTGACAGCCTGTAATGGGGGGGGGGGGGGGGGCAGAGCTAAGATGTGGAGAGGAGTCTTGGGGAGAGCTGTTCAGCACACAATGTTCCCCTTTCAAGGCTTCTAAATTATGATGCAAAATGTATCATAAATTCTGGTTGCCCTGAGCAACTGTAACAATCCCTCTGCCGTTTTCGCACACTGCTGCAGGGCTGTGGGGAAGTGGCTGACACAGGCAGCTCGGAAGCAGTGAAGGGAAAAGACCACATCAGTGGTGCTGCTCTGACCATGAAGGTGAAAGCAATGGAAGAGCTCCAACAGTTAGCCTTTGCAGGCAGCTAGAACCAACCAAGGTAGCTGTAGCTTTTCTACAGTATTCCAGGCTCCTGTTCCCTACCACAAAATATTACCTGAAATATGAACTTTAAATCAGTTAAGGGCCAGACCTTGGGGAAAATGTCCAGGCCCACACAACTGCAAGTGGACAAAACAACATATCCCCCAGCATTTCACAACTGAAAACTGGAGCACATATGGCCAAGCAACATCAAAGTGTAGTTAAGATAGCAAAGGTTATTAAGAAGGAGCTGGCATATGAACTTACTGGGTGACCCTGGGCCAATCACATTCTGGGCAATAGCAAACCACATCTCAACAAAACTTGCCAAGAAAACCCTATTATAAACTCATCTTAAGGATTCTCTAAGTTAGAAATGACTTGAAGGTACATAACAACAACAACCTTTATAAATTTGAAAATTTGGGCACGGTTGCTTAGATAGTAGTCTAAATCCAATGGTTCCTCTAGTAGAGCCATTGAATCAATTGCTGAATGGTAAATGAAGACTTAAGAAAAACCTCTGATTTGGTGGGTTTGCTCTAGTTGGGGCTAGCAATTGAATTTAGGCCAGAGTATCTTTCCCTTATCTCCAAAGATCTTTGGTTTTTCTTCTATAATTATATTAAAGGAGCAGTGTTTTTTTTCCCTAAGGAACACAAGAGGTCTGATATACAAGCTTGCGAGCCAAAAAGTCTTCGGTTTGCTGGCTTGCTTGTTTAAATTATGAGTTGGGCCGAGACTTACTCATTCTTAAATGTCATGCACCAGGGTGGGACATTTTAGCCAATTTTTAAATATTTTACAATTTTTGAAAATAACATAATGGCGGGTTACAAACCACCACTAACTACGCACTCCGTGCGTGTTAGGGTTAGGAAGGGGCGTGTTAGGGTTAGGAAGAGTCGCCCTTTCCCAACCCGCCCCGGCCCCAACATGCGTGGAGCACGTTGTAAATGGCGGCGCCCATCCACATGGGCGCTGCCATTTTGACGTCTTGGACGCTGTGCATCCAGACGTGTTGCGGTAGAAGTGACGCCGCGAGGGCATGCTCCGCCCCTCGCAGCGCCACTTCCGCATTTCCAAAAGGAGCACCATTTCGGCGCTCCTTTTTCGCTGCGGAGGGAAGCCTCGCGGTCTGGCTGCTGGGGCTTCCCTCCGCAGCGAATGGCGGCAGCGGGAAAACGGCCCCTAGAGGGCCATCTGTAACCCGCCAATGTAATGTATTTGGATTCACACACAAAAAAAGTCTGAAGCCTTTTTAAGGGACTGAGCAGATGGAGAGGAATATACAGCTTGCTTCCACAGTTTCCTCAATCAGGAGGAACCTCCACTGTCTGCACCAGCTGCTCCCAAAGTGGGCCAAACATCCATGGGCAGTCCACACCACACAGCATCAAGCTGCGCCACTCTTGTTTGTTTGTTTGTTTGGTTATTTATTTATTTATTTTGCCTTCCCCCCAATGCATGCACACAATGACGCAGACACATCACCTGTAACTACCAGTTACCTTCCTTGTCTCACCCAGCTGCCACCCCATTGGATGCCTTGCATGACTGTGTGACTGGTCACACAGTTGCATGAGCAATACACTGCCCATTCAATGCATCGGTGTGCCCAGTGACACATGGACAAAGCACAGTCATGGTGGCCCCCATATATGCTCCCTTTCCCTCCCCTTAACCCCATGTTCCCCTGTTGGACTGTCTAATTTGTTTATGTTTTTATTACATCCATTGCATTATTAGCGACCTGCTGTGTTTCTCATAATTCAACTTCATGGGATATCTGATGGTGCAATGAGTTGATGGCGCAGCTGGCCACTTGTGTGCCTCCATGCTCAACAAAAGAAAAAGACCTATAGCAAACAGTGGCCCCAATGGCTGCATTTCATCAGACACAGGGTGCATTCTCCAGACTGCTTCTGTTAGCTGCTCAGGCCTTCCTGCATTCCCACACTCACTTTCTGGTGTCTATATGCTGGTGTAATAATGGTGCTTTCCATTTTAGAGCAGAGCAAATGAACATTACTTTGTTCTGTTTTCCCCCCTCCCATTTTAGGCTTGTGTGTCATATGAACAGATAGGCCTCATGTTGGGTTGAAGCCACTTCTTTATGCCAATGCAGACAACCCCATAGTGAATTGTGAAACAGCAAAGCAAAAATGGAATGCTCTAGCTGTCAATAGTTTGGCCTCATCTGGGGAAAATAAAAACTTACTCGTGGGAACTCTGGAATTTGTTGACATCATGAAATACACATTACCTTCATTCTACTTTGTGCTTTCTGGCTCTGAGTGTCAGGGTGGAATATGACTGGATAGACAAACACTCCTTTATACACAAACACATCAGGCATTTGTATACAGTATTCCACAATAAACTGGAATTCTATTTGTGGCCAAAAATACCCCAGAATGCAAGGTGTTTTATTCCAATATATAAGGCTTAAGGAAAGTGTGGTTAAGTTGTATAGATTTCCATGTGTCTATTCTAACTAAGTTTGGATCCACTCCAAAAATGCAGAACTCCCGTAATAGCATACTCAGTCTAATTTTATTTTTAAAAATCCCAGTTTTTATATCTCAAATTAAGCCACTATTAAATACCTGATTGTATCCATATTCACAAATCTAGTGCACGACAGTGAATAATAAACACATTTATCAAATCCCTTAGTGAATTATTTCCCACTGTGCCTAAAACCTTATCACCTACAAATTGTTAGAGCTGCATGTATCTTCAGTATTCTCAAAATCAAGCTTACTTAGTTTTGAACTTTAGCATTTTTCAATCAGGGCAAGCAATAGGTTCATTCTATAGATGAGTAGATGCTTTGACAGCCAATGTAAAAGTATTTGACATCCCAGAAAAAATGGTCTGTAACTCCAAATAGGCCAGACAAATTAGACATCTGTACACTTCAATGAGCTGGAAAGAGCTGAGCAATCTAGCATTTACAACTGAACTTGTAAACTGTGACTTCATTTGGCAAACACTCAGTATGCCACTGTTGTATTATGCTTAATTCTCAAAGGAGATGCATCCAATCTGCTCTTGATTACCATCTGCTGGTTACTACACAGAGCAGTGCTTGCAAATATATCTCTGAAAAGAACTGCATTGTAGTATATCATCAGAGAAATAAAATAGCTACCACAGATTTTGTTAACAATGTTAGTCAGTATAAACACATATTATGGAATTTGCTTGTCATGATAAGCTATGGTTTATATTAACCAAGTTTTGTGGTTAAAGCCCAAAGTTGTACAGCAAACTATAAAAAAACTTAACATATGTTCCCATTTCTGCTTTGTTTCCCTCTCACTCCTTTTGTTTCATAGTAGGTGGCTGATGAAACAAACAAGTGATAAGCCATAGTTTCTGGTTTGAATATAATTAGAAACCATGGTTTAACCAAGCCAAAATTTGTAAACCCAAAAAAAAAAATGGATTCAGATTCTGGTTTCTGGCCTGTTAACAAACTCAGGCCCTCAACAAACTAGCAAAATATGCCGGTGTGAGGGCAGAGTGGGGGCATGGTGACCGCATGCCAGCCACCTCTATGCCAGTATCATGCCGGCATCATGCCACATGACCAACCACACAGCAGGTAGTGTCACACCACGTCTTTGGCACAGCACATAAACATGCTGTGCCAAAGAGCTACAAAAAACCCCTAGCAATGTACAAATAATACAATTACACTCTGTTTTGTATTGCTGCAATTGCATTCTGTACTATATTGCTGGTCAATGACCGAATAAAATTTTAAGTAAGTACAAAAAACCCCTAATGGTGGTCTGCGAAGCCTCTTAGCACAAGAGAGCTCACGTACTGCAACACAGACTTCAGCACAGACTTCATGGTGGAGTTACACCACGGCTTCTTGTGATATATGAGTGCAGTCAAAAGTAGTGGACTTGCTATTGCATTATTATACCTGATCCATAATTTATATTTCTAAGGTACCATGACATCATTGTAGAAGTTAAAATCCAGACATTTACATATAATAATTTATGTGATGAAAACAGCAAGACCTAAATGGAGTCAGAGGCTCAGATGTAGGATACCTGAGCTGAGATCTTTGCTTAATGTAATGTAATAGTCTTGGGAAAATAATCATACCTTATCCTCAGTTTTGTAAATCTGACCCTGTGGATTGGGAGTGCTGCAAGCATATTCTGAAGATAAATTCTATTTAGAAAATAACCATGTTCTTTTTTTTAAAAAAAAATACTGCTTTTTTATTACAGGGGTATTTTTGAATAATACAAGTGAAGTACCATTCAAGCAAAAAGAAAAAGAAAAGGTGCAAGAAGGGAGAGATGAATTAAGCTGGTTTGACCATGCACATTAGAAATAAAAATATTTCTAAAGTGGACTGTAAACTGTGATGCATAAACATTTCCGCTCTTTAACTATTATTGAAGTATAGATGCTTGGCAGTTCATGGGTTTGTTCTCTTTGGAGAGTCTTTTTGCATTCTTTGCATTCTGCAGTAACAAAAAACAAAGAGCAAAGCTGGATGATAATGTTGAATGGCTAAACCAGTATGAGCAATCTCTGGTGCAGTACAAACCGCCTGAAAACAGCAGTCTGCAGGCACCCACTTTAACTCCGGAGGGATGCCACAGCCTCTAGACCCACACGACAGCCCTCTAGAGTTAAAAGACTCTGAGTTTTTCCTAATTCTTTTCCCGGCACCCTGGTTACGTCGCAAGTGTGCCAATGGCGCACTCATAACGTAACAGATGCACTGTGATGTGTGGATGCTATGCATCTATTACGTAAAGATAGCAGCACCCGTGTGGATGGGATGCCATCATTACTCCACTGCCCGCATGTAGTAGGGCTCGGGACCATATTATTGGTGCATGGTCCGAGCCCTACTATCACCGCCAGGATGCCTTCTTTTCTAATGGCTACCATAGAGTTCTGAGTCTTGGGGAAAAGTTGAGGTATAAATAAAGATAAGGAGGAAGAGGAGGAGAAGATAAGGATGAAGACCAGAAAGTATCAGGATTCAGTCAGCCAAATGTTAGGGCTATGAAATGAATATCTAAAGGGTATTGCATTCATCCCAGATGAAAGAAAAGTGCTGTAGGACATAAAAGTCAAACCAGCCTTCTGCCCCAACACTAAGGGAGCTGGATTCTGCTCTGAAAGACTTACATCTTGGCTGGAGTGACTCCTTGCAGCCAATACATCATAGGTTTGCACATCAAGTTGCACCACTCTTATTTATTTCATTTCATTTTTTTTTTTTTTTGCCTTTCCCCCAATGCATGCACACCATGATGCAGACACACCACCTGTAACTACCAGTTACCTCCCTTGTCTCACCCAAGAGAGTTTGAAACATTTAATAGGCAAAGAGCACTACCTGGAAAATGCCTGATTGTGACAGCTACTTTTCAAGCAATTCATATAATAGGTTTAACAAATTCTGTGGTAGTCATCCACAGAATTGTCAAAAATTAAACTAATTATTTGTTGAATAATGGAGTTTAAATTAGGATTTACTACCCATCAAGATGAATTGAATTTTACAGTATTTAACTTTTGGTGTCAAGTAGCATATCTGAAGGGGTTTAATGTTTTCTTTGTCTCTTGTCAACCACAGATTGTCTCTAGTCAACTACTAAGTTGAGCCTTCTCTACCGACTTTGAAAAGAGGATGAAATTAAAAAGACTTGCCCCAATCCAGACTCACCCATCCCAGTTTTGGGGACATCACCACAAACTGCAGGTGGAGAAGTTCTTCTCCTCCAAAACACTAACTGACTGAGCCATAATTGGTTGGACCAGGATACTGACTGGTTGGCCAGTTACTAACTCTGCCCTCTTTGCTGGAACAGCAAGTCCTTTTGAGCTCATGGGAAATTACTTCCACATAAACATGTGTTAGATAAGGGTGCAAGTCAGTCTTCACTATAGCCTCTGCTTATCACTTCCTTCATATCTTGTTCATTATCATCCACCCCCATAGGGGAAACATACTCAGGTTGTTGGCTTCTGACAATGTTCAACACACTCTCATTAATCAGCTACATTTCCCCAAAGAGCTTCTTCATCTTTTGCACTCTGAGAAGGCCAATGGCATGCTGATGCAATTAAGAAGCATCAGGCTGTTGATTTAAAGCAATGATATAGCAAGAGTCTGAACAGATCCTTCAACACGTTCATGGTTTCCTGCAAGTTTTTGAGCACCAAAACCCTCTGTTGTGAAGTCAATAAACATTAAAGGCAAATTAAGCCATCTTCCATAATTGGGCTGCAGTTAATAAATTAGACCCCTGACTGCCTCCTAGAGCTTGAAATGTGAAACATGGAAGGAATATCTCTCAGCTTGATCAACAATGGCCCATATAAAACACTGCAGGCTTTGGGGATGACACAACTTTAAGTGCTATAGCTCCATCCTATGGAATTCTGGGATTTGGAGTTATACAAGGCCTTTAGCTTTCTCTGCCAAAGAGAGCTGGTGCCTCACCAAACTACAAATCCCAGGATTCTATAGGATGGAGCCATGGCACTTTAAGTGGTGGAAAACTGCATTATTTCTACAGTGTAGATGCACCATCAGTGCTTTTAAAAAAAATCGGTGTTTGAATCGCTGTGTACTTAACCATATTGAATTACTCATGTATTATAGGCAGCTTGTGGCAGTATAGTGCAGCAATATGCCTCTCATTTCCAGTTGCTAGGGTACTATTTTGCTCTTGGGCTATTTTTGGGTTTTCCATGAACTTCATGCTCACTATAGGAACAGAATATTGGCCAAGAGATGACTTTGGGGTTTTTTCCTAGGTTAGGTCTTTTTATGTTATTATGTTCTGAGATCCTATATTCTGTTTTCACGTTTTTGGTAATTTTTTGGTTGGTTTGAAATGGTATCACACTGGTAGGAATTTTGAAATTTCCCTTGTGTCCAACCTGGTTATCTTTGCTGTGTGTGTTCCGAAACAGTAACTCTGAAAGGTGGAGGTGGAGAACATACCACCAACACATAGAGAAGCAAAGAGAGGTGGAAGAGAGAGAGAGAGGGAGATACATGGTGCTAGATTTCCCTAGATGAGTCAATTGGACTTTGAACTGCACTATGAATACTTCTACTTTTTCTGAACTCTTTGCCATCTTCCTCCCACTTAAACTTTTAATGGTGTCACTGACCATCTGTCTTTCTGTGGATTTTAGAGAGACCTGGAAGATCATTCTGCTCTTCTGTATTTGCATGGCCCTGTCAGCATTACAGTCTCATTAAAAAGAATTTCACATGTATGCAGTATATAAAGCACATGAGGGAGCAACTCAGTTAGCCAGATCTGTATTAACAGGATCAGATCAAGTAGCTTCCTGGTTTAATGACCCCCTGAACAATGTGGTGTTTAGAAATGATGGTTTCATATACATTCCACACACCTCTTCCCATCCGCAATGTCCATTACCAGCTCTTGTGGCTCCACTGCTGGAATCCATTGGCATCACTCCCTTAATTTGAATTGACAGGAGAAACTGAGCAGGTAGAAAGAGATGAATATATTATTTAGAGAAACTCATATTGGATGGGGAGTGCATTGCTGCTTCAGATATTCCAGGTCTTCGAGAGTTTTTGATCAGTTTTGCTAGAAAGGATCACCCATCTTTACTACACGAATAGGAACATTTTGGCCTTCTTGGTGCTTTGGCTATGAAATCCAAGAATCCCCTGCCAGCATGGCTAGGGGTAAGAAACTGTGGGAGGTATTATCCAAAACAACTGAGCAGTCCAATGTCCTCTACTCATTAGGATCAGAGAAACTGGAATTTCAACAAGTACAGTTTTGTTGCTTGATAAGATGCATTCGATTAATCCTAACTTATCCAGAGTGGGGGATTGGCCCTCAGTCTCAGTTTCCAAGGGTCATCTCCATGTGGGAGATGGGGGTACAAATTCTCCTATTTTGTGGAGCTCAGCTCCAAGCAAGAGGAAATATCCAGATGTGATTTGCATGGATTAATTCATTTGTTGCTGCACAATGACTCCCTAGAAGGTCTGTGTATTAACCTAGTTTGCTTTCTCCTTGGTTTCCAATCATTGTGATACCAGGTCTCACCCTTAGCTCTGCTCTATACTGACTTCTGACTAAAATCAAGTAGGCTTATCCCATCTCCCTAAATAAGGGACACAACAGGCCAGCGTTTACATGTGTCATGTGCCCAAGTTACCCACAAGTCGTGACGGCAGTTACACACTGGGCAGCTTCTGGACAACTTGGGGGCATGACTCCACACATCCCAAAACCAGTAAAAAGCTGGTTCCAGAGGCAAAAGGGCGGCTTTTTCTATCCCAGATAGGAGCAGATTTTTCCCGCTCCTATTTGGGGCAGAAGCTGGATGGATTGAGGCTGCGTATCTGTTTGCCGTAGCCCCAATCCAGTCTAAATGGGGTAGCTCCAAGCTGCCCCATTAGGGTCATCTTTTTTGCCCTGAAGTGAGAAGCAATAATACCATTTCACCTTGATCTGTAACTAGCCCCTTCAGCTGAGATTTCTCCCTTGATTTCCAAACAGGAAAATATGTTCTCTGTGTATGTGTGTTCTTGAATGACAAGTCATGAGAATTGCAGTTGGAAGAATGCATAACACTTAATGACATCAGCAGGAACCATTTCTAGGTCTCAGGTTTTGATCCAGAAACCTGGGTTGATCCTGAATTTGGCCCCAAAACCTGGGATGATCAGTGCCTGGGATGATCCTGAATTTTCAACCCTAATTGCAATGTACTGAACAGTTTAAATGTGTGTTATTTCACTGGGCTGGTCAGGGAAAGTACAAAAGACATCAAGACACTGTCAGTAGAGAGGTCCTGTAGGAGATGTGAATCTCAGTAGCTGGGCAAGGATGCCATGTTCTGACACCAGCTCATCCTAAAGATCATATGCCTTGCCTCCTCACAGACTGCAAACTGGAGGCAAAGATGTTTGCATAATTCATATGGCTGTGGATTAAATCAGAATCACTGAATATTTGTACAGTGACTTGAATATGTAAAGCACCTTCCAAATGCTGAGCATTATCAAAAAGGTCAGTATTTAACCCCAACCCTTGATATTATGTATTTTGCGCCCTCCTTTGGTTTGGTTAATCCATAATCTGCTTTCTAAATATTTCTTTTATGGGGCATAGGTCATCACTGTACATGAGATTAATGCTGGGGAAGGAAATAAACTATCTTTGGCTGAAACTGCAGACTTGGAATGGCTTAGCCAACAAGCTGCCTACACAAGAGGGAAACTCTGCCATTGTTCTGATATCTTGGCTTGCTGAGATATAATGAATGGTGTTGCCTTGTGTGTGCTTTTTTTCTTCTTGTTCTCAGTGGAAAAAACTATAAGATAGAGGATATAGGACAAGCAAATTGTGTCAAGCTATTAAAAAATACATTTCGAAAAGCCTTGGGCAAACTGAACAAAATGAATTTTAACAATGTAGTATAGTCCTGCATATGTGAGGCTGTTAGTTGGCTTCCTAACATTTGGTTTAAAATACTAGTCTCTTAATCAGGAATGAATGCATGACAGAGAGAGGATTTTGATAATCATAGTTTGGTCTGATAAACCAGGGCATGCACATATATGCATGTTCTTTGTTGCTCTCTTCATATGGGAACAAACAAGAAGTCTTCAGTCATCTGAACAAGGTAACTCCTGCTTCAGAATAGACATTTAAACCATGCTTCAATATAGTATAATATCTTAGGTTGCTCTGAAGGTGTCAAACAAAACTTAGAATTCCTTTCTTCAACAGTCAAAGTATAACTAAGGCCCTATGCAGACTGGCCTTAAAGGCCAACTTGGGGGCGTAGTCAGGCATAGCATCCACATGACACATGCCCCTACTCCACCCCCAGAATAGTGTGATGCTGCAAGCTGCTCCAGACACTTTACAGCATCATGACACTCCTCTGGCACTGCATCCACATGACGCAGCACCAAAAGAGCACCATAAAGCTACAATACTGTGGCTATCTCGCTTTTTGCAGCTCTTTTTTCCACCCTACAAAGGCCACACCAGGGCTGCAGCATGCAGTTGCCACAGCCCTGATCCAGCAAAAATGGAGGCAGTTGCAGGCCACCCCTTAGGGGTGGCTGCACAACCCCGAAGTTATTGTGCAGTGGGGTCTTGCCTTACATGGGGATCCATTCTGCCCCCCCCTCGCGTAAGGCAAATACTGCATAAGCTCAAGCCCCATTTAATAGACTAGGGCTTGTGCTCGCGGCAGCCACAGGCACACACACCATTCAGTAGATTGCAGTGCGGCTTCTGTGTAAACTGGAAGCCGCATATGGTGAGCCCGCGTATGGAGTGGGCGCGCTGTAGTTGTGTGCCTTCAAATTGTTTCCTACTTATGGAGACCCTAAGGCAAATCTATCACGAGGGGGGGTTTACAAGATTTGTTCAGAGAGGGGTTACCTTGCCTTCCTCTGAAGATGAGAGACTTGCTCAAGGACACCCAGTGGGTTTCCATGTCCAAACAGGGATTCAAACCCTGGTCTCCAGAATCCAACTCTCAAAACATTACACAATGCTGGTTGTCATACTACTCTGGGTCTCAACAGACTGGCATAAAGAGGCAGCCTCAGGGCAGAGTGGGTACATGATATCCGCAAGCTGGCCACCTGGCTGTTGCTCCCACAACCCATGCCTGACCAGACAGTGGGCAGCACCATGCCAAGCTTTTGGTGCAGCGCTTACATGTGCTGCACCAAAGAAGCGGTGAATAGTTGCTGCCACCGCAACTAGGGTGCCCTTTCCGCAGTGCAAAAAGGAGCTGCTTTTTGCAGCTCTTTTTTGCTCCATGGAAATGTCAGATCAGGGTTGCAGTGTGTAATTGCTGCGTCCCTGATCCAGCAACGTAACAGGCAGCTACAGGCTGCCCCTTAGGGGCAGTCTGTTCAACCCCTAAGTTACATTATGGTTATAAGTTAATGAGAAAAAAATTACTCATTTTCCAGTGTCACTGTAACTTCTTCGTTTTAAAAGTATTGAAGTGTGACCTACATTAGTAGTGCCTCATGGCTCCTATGTCAGACATAGGAGTCATGAGGCACTACTAATTTAGTGGAGTCACACTTCAGTACTGAATCTGTCCTGGGTTTTAGTCCAAACTTTAAAAGAACTATCTAAAATGCAGAACCATTAGAGAAATAAGGTTCATCACATTAGACAGCTCCTTTACAGTTCAAATTAAACCCTGGGCCAGATTTGCCACCTCACTAACATTGAGGCTATCAATCATTGTTGAACTAAATTATGGAGGAGAAATATCACATGGTTCAGTGCTGGATTGTGCTCTGCACAATGCTCTATTGTAGATGTTGCAGAAAATATGTGGTAAATGGGGCGTGGTTTCTCCAGAGGACAACAATTTGTAACTTTCTGGTTATTGTTTATTAATTAAAGGTAACTAACTACTTTTGAGAAATGAGACAGCATGCACTACTTTTAAAAATGTAATTATAACAATAACATTTCAATAGGCCTGGTATAACTGCAACAGAAGTTGGAGCAGAGGGACTGCACACACGTTTCAAAGGCTCATTTATCTCTTGGCTTTATTAAGCTGAAGTATGATTATGTAAACTTTTTCAGAGTCAAGGTGGATCAGAGAGTAGACTAAGTGCAATCCCTAGTACAGGCCTAGGCAACTGACTCCCCTGGGACCATAGAGGGTGTCACCCCCATTACTTCCCATAACTTTAAATGTTTCTTTTATAAAATAAAACTCAAAATGCTCCATATTACCTGAAGGGGATATGAGGGAAGACTTTTGCCATGGTTCCTCCCACTCCTGGGGCTCTTTTAGGCCCAGAATTGGTCTTTTTAAAGCCAAAATGTAAACCCAATTGTATGTATTTAGAATGCCTTAGGGGTTCTTGAGACCTCAAAAACAGTCTTAGAGGGGCTACATTTTGCTGACTTTATGAAGCAGATTAACAGAAGAGCTTTGGCATGTCACCAGTGGACACAAGCAATAAAGCATGTGGCAAAATTGTTTCTCTTCATCTTTAAACCTGAAGTGGGGATTGTGTGGTTAGATGCCTCCCTTACCAGGAATGACACTTGCATAAAGATAGCATTTCAGAGTGACAGTTATGTAGCCTTCTCCCTCACACACTAGCCTACTACAGATATCTTATTTTTATACTGAAGAGCAGGAGCGGAGAGTGCAGGGAACAGAATAGAATGCTGTAGGAATGCTATAGCTTTGTGAAACTGTCTTGAGGTCTCTTTTGATGGTGACATATTCTGCTGGATCTGGTGATAAAAATGTTGTGGTGCAATATGTGCTATTAAATAAATCCATTCCAAGGAAATGTGTGTAAAGGAAGGGGAGAAAAAACCCTCAAGTCTTTGTCTCATCTTTTACAGCCAAACCTCCCACTCCACAGCATAGACGATTAGCAACTTGTCAGCGATGGCGTAAATAATACATTTTTTATCTTGGAAGAGTCATTTGCTTGTTTCAGTTTATTCTGAAAAGGTTTCAGCTTCCAAGTTTCCATTAAATTCTGTTTTGAACCTAGCACCAGAGCTTAATCTTATATAATTAGAAGTGTTGGAGTTTGTACTACAGTGAAAAATCTTTCCCAGAAGATTTCACCTTCGTTTCTCTTTCCAAATGTGCAAAAATAGCATGTGGTACAGTTCTTCCTGAAGTGTACCAGGAAGTTGGGGAGGGGTTTTTTTTTGGGGGGGGGGGTGGAAGTTTAAATGAATCAGTGAATCATAGAATTCAAAGGGACTTCAAGGGTCATCTAGTTTGACTCACTGCAGTTACAAAAAATCCATTACTGCAGCTTCCCCTGAGATTATCTAGTCTCTGTTTAAACATATCAAATAAACTGTTTCTGCATGTAGAAATACAACAGAGAGAACTGGATTTCAGGGGGCCATATTTTAAAAATGAACAGGGAAACATTCAAACACAATTAAACATATACATATTTCTGCACACAATTCAGAATGTTGGTCATGACCTATAAAGCCCTATGTAGATTGGGTCCAAACTATCTGAAAGAATAGAGCCCTAGTGGTTCAGTGGTTAAATGCCTGTACTATAGCCACTCACTCACAAACCATAAGGTTGCAAGTTCAATGCCAGCCAGGGGCTCAGGCTCGATTCAGGCTTGCATCCTTCCAAGGTTGCTAAAATGAGTACCCAGCTTATTGGGGGCAATTAACTTACACAATTGTAGACTGCTTAAGGAGTGCATAAGTGCACTGATAAGTGGTATAGAAATTCACTTGCTATTGCTATAATGTATCTCCCCATATGAACTTGACAGAGCTGTAAAATCTTCAGGAGAAGGATTTCTCTTGGTCCTGTCACCATCACAGGCTCACATGGTGAGTGTATGAGAGACAGTCTTCTCACTTGCTGTTCCTATCCTCTGAAACTCGCTTCCATGAGATGCTATGGTCTGTTCCTACACTTAGATTCTATGACTCTATGATGCTGTGAAACAAATAGAGCTTATTGAAAGGTACTTAACAGTTGCTGGTATGTGAAATCCATCCCAAGCATTGTAAGGATCATATTGTAAAAGAATGCTGTTTTTCAAATGTCATGTCTCATTTTGCTCCCCTACCTAAAATTATATTGGGGAGTTTTGTTAGCAGAGTGCAACAAACTAATGTGATTAGAGGTAGTGATAGAAACAATAGTGATTACTCCAGACATTTGTAAACTGGTATAAATAAAACATGCTCAATTTTTTTATTTTTGCAGAATTAGAAAAACAAATAAACACGAGAATTAAATTAGACTTAATCACAGGAACTATCAAAATATGGTACTATAGACAATACAAGGCTAGCAGCCATAAGTGGAGATAGTTCCTCATGAGATGGTGAAAATAATCTAGGATGAATCCAGGAAGTTTACCGCATGGGGGATAAAACGTTCCCCGATGCGTTCTAACGTGCACGAGTGCGGGCCCCATCGGGTTCCCATCATGCTCCGTGCACGCCCGCGCTCGTGCACGTTAGAACGCATTGGGGAATGTTTTATCCCCCGTGCGGTAAACTTCCAGGTTGAATCTCCATTGTTCGCATGCATCCTGAATGTACCTGATTAAGTTTGGGGGGGGAGGGGCTGCCCAAACCCAACTTACCCTGGGATAATTGATATTGGCGTATTTTTCGAGTTTTTAAAAAAAGATTTGCATAGTCAGCAGTGTGAATAACTGATGTGAATATACCCAAATAGACTTGGGATAAAACTGTGCATGCTTTGAATGCATTTCAAATACACTTCCATCAGCGACAGCCCCACGGTCAAGAAAGTGCCACCTCTTCCGCAGCAGAACAGTCGCCGATGGGAAGAAAAGAGGCTAAGAAAGAAGAAGTGGGAAAAGGGATGCTGAAAATGTCAAGTGGTGGGAGGAGAAGCCTCCGCCCAGCTGAAGGGTGCTGGTGGGAGTGGAGACAAGGGAAGGGTGCCCACATGTGTGAGCAACTGAACTGCTAGAGATGCAGAGAGATGTGGTTCCATACTGTGAGAGATGTGGTTCCAAACCCAGAATGCATGAGTGAGGTTATTTGCATCATTCCAGTAAAAAAAAAAAAAAAAGACATCTGAATGACCCCAAGGATACGGTTTATATTCCAGAAGAAGAAGAAGGTGACCTCATGAAAGGAAGGAAAGGGGGCAGAAAGGCCTAAGTATATAGATTTATAAAATTAAGAGAGAAAGGAAGACACCAGGAACTATCCCCTCCCACCGATTATTTGATACATGTGTTGAGGTCTTTTTACTTCCAATTCTGTCCCCATACTCTAATAACACCTGAACAAAACTATAGATCAGGTTGTCCTTTGGGCCCATTTGGGGTTTGTGGCTGACCCAAATTATCACATTTGCCGGTGGTTTGCAGCCATTTTGCTCATGATTGGAGTGGAAAAACATCCACCATTGAGACAATGTGTCTCATTGGGAAAGACAATAACACTTAGTAAAGTGGAAGGCAGTAAGAAAAGGAGGAGACCACACTACAGATGTATTGATTCAATTAAGGAAGCCACGGCCCTCAGTCTGCAAGACCTAAGTAGGGCAGTTGATGACCTTGGAAGTTTCTCATTCATAGGGTCACCATCAGCTGAAGTCAACATGATGGCAAATAAAAACAAAATCTGTCACTTCCCCCCAAGAAATGTCAGGCATAGGCTTAGGGTCACATATAGGTTCACCTTATGGATGCCATAAGTTGAAAATTACTTGAAGGCACACAACAAAAACAACAACAACTGGCTCAGAAGCTACATTTTCCCCACACCTATAATAAGTAAAGCAGGCCCATGTGACTGCATTCTAGAGGAAGTCATGTTGATCTTTTCAGAAGGCTGAATCCACATTGCATTGCTGGTTCAGACTGTGTAGTCCAGCCTTTTCTTTCCAACAGAAGACTCCTGATGCCCCAGAGAGTCAGAAAGTGATGGCTATTTTGTCCACAGCACCTGAAATCCGTCAATATACTTCCTCCATAAATTTTCATGAAGCCATATCAGTTCTATTGCAATTATTTTCCTTCCCTTTCAACTATGGCTTCAGGAGGGCAAGAAGGTAAGCAAACACACCAGTGCAGACAAACTGTGGTCATGGATCACTGAAGCATCTGGCTTCTTGGCAAGAGGCAGCCCACTTGTGATCAATTATTTCCTCATTATTATTCCCACCATGTTTGGAAGGAAAAGAGTACATTAACCTTTCCAAGGGGTCCATGCCTCTTCCGTGCTCTCAGAAAACACTTGGGACAGGTAAGCATAATCAGAGAGTGTTTCCCTGTGAGTGACTTCCTCACATTCTGTACAGGAAATATATATTGCAGTCTCCATTCCTAGTTTTGTAATCTACCCTGCTTTCATAAGCCACTCCTGTTAAGCACTACCCAATCCTGCCTGTGACCATGCCACTTCTTAAAAGTAGGTGAAGGGGAGGCTGCTGAAAAGAAGCTGCCTATAGTGGCTTCTTTTTTGCAGTGCCATAAACAGGAAAGGGCGCCGTGATGCCGCCACTTCCTGGGGGCGATGTCTGCATGCTGTGCGGTGCATGTGTGATCATGGCGGCTCCCATGTGGATGATGGTGCCACTGCCATGTACTAGGGTTCAGGAGTGTGCAGTTGCTGTGTTCTCCCAAACCCTAATTTTGGCTCCAGGCCACTGCAAAGCGGCAGTCTGCTCCAGGCCACAGTTTGCCCAAAAGCCCTTTCCTTCCAAATGGCTATTTCTTTATTGTTTTATTCATTTTTTAATTCTGCTTTTTTCCCAACAATGAAACTCAAGGTGGTTTACAGTTTATTGAAACAAGTACAGAATAAAAATGTACAAAAACATACTTGTGTGAGCATGTGTGTGTGTGTACACACACACACACACACACACACACACATACAGAGAGAGAGAGAGAGAGAATCTATAAAATTAAAACCATTCAGAAGCACCAATGACACCACTGGAGGGAGCCATCTTAGCCTTTGGAGTTTGAAGGATTTCCAAAATCTGGACCTGGACTAAGCTCACTTGCTCCTCTCATGGTGCCCAAAGAGACAGCATGTACAAGGAAGACAATTCCAATAAATGATTAGTGTGAAGCAGCCACCTCCAGTGTCATGAAAGTTGAGTAAATTATTAGATGCCACCTGTGTCAAAATAAGTTGGGTGGCTTTTTGAGCAAAAAAAAAAAAGATCTTTGGCAGATGAGTGGATGGAATGCATCAGCCACTGCCTGTTCTGCCTCAAACCTAAAGATAACTTGGGGTATCTGTGAGCAAAAGTAGGTAGTATAGTCCAGCTGGAAAGAGCAGCTGAACAGATAGAGAGATTGGCAATCATCCTTTGCCCCATCATTCCTGCTTCAGGTAAGTTGGGAAATGGGGAAAGTAGTGGCTGCTCCCACTTTCTCTTTCTTGCTCACCCTCTCTAGGCATAGCACCAGGGCTGAAGTAGGCCAAAAGAGAGATTGTGAGCAGCTGAGTTTCTCCCCCTGTCCTTGTGAATTGTACAGTACATTTGCTTGGAAGAAGCAACTACATCAAGCTTCCATTTGCCTCCTTCAATTCTCTTTCTGGACAGCATAACAGAGTAGTCTGTCCAGTAAACCAAACCCTTCCAGAGAGAAAGAAAGAGAAATCGTGCCCCAATACAGTACAATCACTTTGTCTTCCATCAGTTCTTGGCTACACAGTTGTGCTGAAAAATTTATGAAGTGGAGCCACTCATTATGATTGTTCTCATGACTTTATTCTCCATAGAAAATCTTAGTTCCAGGCAGCTATTTTGAATCACACCAACAGCCAGTTGTGGCAGTTTTCTTATCTCCTGAGAGGTCTTTTGTAAAGCGATTTGGTTTTAACTTCTCATTCAAGACCAAACGAGCCCTCAAAAATAATTTGGATTACAAGGATAGCTCACAACAATATATTGCTGCTGGGGGGAAAAATCTATTAATTCCCAGCTACTGTGAATTCTAGAGGGAGGAAAATGTGGCTAGGGAGTCCTTTCCTCTTCTTTTTCCTGAAATTGGGAGAGGAGGTTTTGCTTGGATATAGTTGGTCTTCACCAACTTCAGTCCTCTGCTTTGCCTTCCAGACAGGATAATGAGAGGTCCTCCTTTGCCAAGACCTGTCCTCCATTGCAACCTTCTGTTGAAGAATGTCAAAAAGGACTCTGTTTTCACAACTGAGAAGCATGAATATATATTTACAGTTGGCTCTTTGTATCCACTGAATTTTTATCTACAGATTCAGGCATCCACAGCTTGGAAATATTCAAAAGAAGTATAAATTCCCAATAGCAAACTTTGATTTTTCCATCAAGGACACCATTTTACTATGTCATTATATCTAATGGGACTTGAGCATCTATGGATTTTGGTATCCATGACGGGGAAGGGGGGAATCTGGAACCAAACCCCAGAAGATACCAAGGGCCCACTGTATGTGACTGTTTTGAGCTTTTCTTTGGTCATGACCTCCCTTTTTCCTTCAATGGCCTGCATGATGTGGTGCCTTGCCCTCCTTTGCAGTGATGACATCTGGTCACCTTGGCCAAGGTGGTTAGAGAAACATTTACATTTCTTGAGCTTTTATTTGGTCATGCCCTCTCTTTTTCTCGACTGTCCGTTTTGTGGTGTGTGGCGCTCCTTTGTGGTTAGGAGGACACATGGTCACCTTGCTTCCAGACAAAAACTGGACAAACACCCCCACTCTCTTGGTTACTGGGAAAGTTATTTGGTAACCCTGATCAAAGTTCAATCCTTTTCAATCCAAAACCAACGAGGCATGAATGAAGGAAGAAAGGAAAAGAGAGGAGGGAGGTAAGGCTTGGTGGTGAGCCCTGAGGTGGGGACCTGGTTGCATTTGGAAGGATCAGATCTGCCTTGGCAGACCCTCACTGCCCAACATCTTCCACCTTGGGGCCCATTCTCCCCTCTGTGGACCAAGGTGGAGACCTTCCAAGGTCAATCTATGGCGTTTATCACATGGGACAAATCCCGTGCAGGAACTAAATTTAAACTGAAAACAACCCTCATTTGTGGGTTGTTTTTCAGATGACGTTTGGTCTTAACCCGAACAGAAAGTTGAGAAAACCCACATTTGCGGAATGTTTTTCGGACAACATTTGCATGAAAGAGAAATAACAAGAAAATAACCTGAAAACAAAGTTGTCAAAACCAGTTCTTTTTTACTTTTGCTAAATTTCTGAAAGAAGCTTTCTGTTTAAGTTATTTTCGTGTTATTTCTCTTTTATGCCAACGCATCTGACAAACAACACCTGGATTTTAAAATCGCATTTCTGCACGGGATTTTATCAATTTGCCCTTGGTGTGATAAACTCTAAAGTTTCTTGGTCCTGGAGAGAAGTGACCAGTAGGGTCCCACAGGGGTCTGTCCTGGGCCCAGTGCTATTCAACATCCTTATCAATTACTGTATTTGGATGACAGAATTAGGGGTATACTTATCAAATTTGCAGAGGACACCAAATTAGGAGGAATAGCTGATACCCCAGAGGACAGGATCAAGATTCAAAATGACCTGAATAGACTAGAAAGCGGGCCAAAGCTAACAAAATAAAATTCAACATGGAGAAATGTAAGGCACTGCACTTAGGGCAGAAAAATGAAATGCACAGATATAGGATGGGTGACACCTGGCTGAATGAAACTATGTGTGAAAGGGATCTAGGAGTCCAAGTAGACCACAATTTGAACATGAGTCAACAGTGTGATGCGGCAGCTAAAAAGGCCAATGCAATTTTAGGCTGCATCAATAAAAGTATAGTGTCTAGATCAAGAGAAGTAATAGTGCCACTCTATTCTGCTTTGGTCAGGCCCCACCTGAAATATTGTGTCCAGTTCTGGGCACCACAATTCAAAAAGGACATTGAGAAACTGGAGCGTGTCCAAAGGAGGGCGACTAAAATGGTGAAGTGTCTGGAAACCATGTCCTATGAGGTACGACTTAGGGAGCTGGGGATGTTTAGCCTGGAGAAGAGAAAGTTAAGAGATGATATGATAGCCCTGTTTAAATATTTGAAGGGACGTCATATTCAGGAGGGAGAAAGCTTGTTTTCAGCTGTTCCAGAGACTAGAACAGAGAAAAATGGATGCAAGCTGCAGGAAAAGCGATTCCACCTCAACATTAGGAGGAACTTTCTGACAGTAAGGGCTGTTCAACATTGGAACACACTCCCTCTGAGTGTAGTGGAGTCTCCTTCCTTGGAGGTCTTTAAGCAGAGGCTGGATGGCCATCTGTCGGGATGCTTTGACTGGGGGTTCCTGCATGGCAGGAGGTCGGAGTGGATGGCCCCTGTGGTCTCTTCCGATTCTATGATTCTATGATTCACAAAATGGAGGCCATTCCAGAAAAAAAGGGGGAGGGCATGAGCAAAGAAAAGCATAAAAACACTCCTAGAAATGCAAACCCATGCTTCTTAGTCCTGCTCAAAATGGAGGACTTTCGGGGGGGGGAGGGAAGACATAAGCAAGGAAAAGCTCAAAGCACTCCTATAGAAATGTAAACCCATGCTTCTTAGTCCTGCTGAACATGGAGGGCATTCCAGAGGGGGAAAAGGGAGGACATGACCAAATAAAAGCTCTAAGCACTCCTATAGAAATGTAAACCCATGCATCTTAGTCCTGCGCAAAATGGAGGACCTTCAAGAAAAAAAGGGAGGGCATGAGCAAAGAAAAGCTCAAAGCGCTCCTATAGAATTGTAACCCCATGTTTCTTAGTCCTGCTCACAATGGAGGACATTCCAGAAAAATGGAGGAAATGACCAAAGAAAAGCTCAAAGCCCTCGATTGCTGCATCCATACTGGGAATGGTAGCGAAGCTCTGGGGCCACAACCAACTACTATTCCCAGAATGCCATAGCCCAGAATGCAAAAGCGAGATCAAACGCAGCCATAGGAAGCCCAAGCCCCCCTCCTTGCTCCTGCTCCAACCTGGGAGGACCCTTTGGGGCGCCCCCTGCAGGGAAGGCCAGGAGGTGGAGGCCAGGTGCATGGAGCCAGGAGGACGCCTGGCTGCAGCCCTCTCTCTTTCTGGCCCAGGTGGCTGGCTGGCTGGCTTGGCTGGGCGCATGCGCGTCTGCCTGCTTTGGCCCTGGGCGCCCGTGGCTGGGCAGTGTGTCCTCCTTCCTTCCTTCCTTCCTTCCTTCCTTGGGCCCTGGGTCGGGAGGGAGGGAGGGAGGAGAGGAGGCTGGCAGAGGACAGAAGGAGGAGGCATGTGGGCAGTGGGGCTGCGGGTCCTGATGGCAGCCTGGCTCTGCGGGGCCAAGAGGTAAGCTAAGGGGGGAGGATGACAGAGGAGGGGGGACCAGGGGGCTGGGAGGGCTCTGGCTTGGCTTCTGGGGTCCCTCTCAGCCTCCTTTCTCCTCTGCCTCCTTCCCTTCCTTCATTCCTTCCCTTCCTCTTCAGCCTGACTGAGCCCAGCAACATGTCCTACGTCAAGGAGACGGTGGACCGGCTCCTCAAGGGCTACGACATTCGCCTCCGGCCGGATTTTGGAGGTGAGTCTCTCACATTAAATCCTCAGGGGAGGGGGGAATATCACATGGCCTTGGGGGAGAGCGGGGGTTTATGTGTCAGTCTGCCTCCCTAGATCCTAAGTTAGGATTCCCTTCTCACCCTCCTTGTCCTCTTCTCTTTCCTTCTCTCTCTCTCTTTCTCTCTCAACACTCCCTTGCGTTCCCTTAACTGTGGGTTGAGTCCAGATTTAACCCAATTTTTGGAGGGGGGGGGGGAGAGCCTGAAAAGGCACACAAGGGGATATTTTTTCCACACCTGGAGACCAGGGTTCGAGTCCCAGCTGAGTCCCAGCTGACCTCGGGCGAGTCACACTCTCTCAGCCTCAGAGCTCCTCTAGACCAAGGTGGCCAAGAAAAGCAGCCCAGGGTCGCCAGACTTTGAAGGCACCCAGCAGCAGTCCTGAGAAATCTTGCCAGATCCAGGAGCAAGGGCTTCCCATTTATTTGGACATGTTGGGCATTTTGGTAACCCAGTGCCAAACCCCTCTTTCCAGGCTCTCCGGTCGACGTGGGGATGAGGATCGAGATCGCCAGCATTGACATGGTGTCCGAAGTCAACATGGTGAGTGTGGCTTAAGGCCTGGGGCCTTGAGGGAGGCTTTTGCGGAGTGGTGTGTGTGTTCAGGAATGGAGGGGATCCCAGCGAAAGAAGGGGGATCCAATTGGAAGTATAGTATAGTGGGTTCTTGTTTTTCCTTTGTCGAAATAGATGCCTTGTTTTAGGGGTGACTCTCAGTTTTGGGGAGAGTTTGGTTGGCCTTTGTTAATGTGGGACAGCGCCACCTGCCGGCTGCTGCGTTTCGCAGAGGAGTTTCAGCACCGCGGACAGCGACCTGTTTCCCCAATGCTTTTCAATAGGGCTGTGTGCGCAGTGCAGAAAGCAATTGGTCTGAGACCACTTGAAGTGCCATGGTGTGATGCTATGGAATTCTGGGAAGTGGAGTTTGTTGCAGCACTGCCTCAACAAAATCCATTTCCCAGAATTCCATAGCATCGCATCATGGCACTTCAAGTGGTCTCAAATCAGATTCTTTCTGCACTGCGCATGCAGCCCTAGATACTCTAAATGTCTGCAAGAACCCAAAGCAAGCTCCCTTCCCATTTAGTATGCAACTGGTAGCTCTCTTGTTTTCTGGGCAGTTCTCATTGCTGCAAAGCCGAACTGTTTATATGAAGGGCTGCAAATGACTTCCTTCCCATCTTCAATGCAGAGAACACCATGCTTCATTGACAAGCTCAGCCATGGCGACTGTGGTCCCCATAAGCAATGGTACTGCTAGGCAGGGACTGATAACCTCAGGTACAAAAGCCTGTTGGTCAACACACATATCCCTGGGGTTTGGGACTGTCTTTGGCAAAGATGAACTCTAAAGGCTGGGTGATGGTTCCCAAATAGGAGTGCTGTCCACAGGACCCCTGCTATGTAATAAAAATAATGCCCCATAAAAAAAATAAGAGGGTCTGGATGGCATTATTCAAGATGTGAAGCAGATTGTGAGTATAACTGATAGCTTAACAAAATAGGGAAATTCTGGAAATTTTACTGGAAAATGAGGACCTTGCAATAGCTATTGATTGATTTATTTTGTAGATTTATATCCTCCCTTTCAATTTCATAAATCAAACTGACCAAGAACCACACCCTTAAAACTGAAAACAACCAAACAACCAGCTCTGCTCAGCCAGGAGCTCAGCATCTTTCTGCTGCTGTTCAATGGCCCTGTGGCAGGAGAAGAGACAATCCAGCTGGCATTGTCTTTGCCTGCTTTCCTCATGCCATATGCTTTTGTTTTCCTACAATGAGCCAACAGTAATGCCTTTAAAAGTCTTAGTGGCCCCACTGAGTCTACTGTTTTGATCTGTCTTGAAACCAGCCCAAGTTGATTTTTAATGAATGCCATTGCAGATACTGAAATGTGCCTCCTCTTACCGGTAACACCTCTTCTTGCTACATCATCACTCTGGCTGTTCCTTAATCAAAGCTGTGGAACTATGTAGCAGAAAAGCAGTGCTTAGAAAGGAAGTCTCTGCCATATGCTGCCTTGTCAAAAATTATGGCAAACACAGGGATGTCCCAGGCAGCTGCCTATTTCTTCTCCTCTCTCTTTTTAAAACATACCCATGTCTAGAATTTATCCATTGCATTCATTGTATGAGTACCTAGAAAGTTTACAGCACAAACTTCCTAACTCACAAAGGAGATTATCAGATTTGGGGGGGGGGGGGGTAATGACAGGAGAAGGATGGAGGCAGTGCTCCCGCCCTTATCGCACAATTGCACAAAGATATCAGAGGAGTTGCAATTATCCATGATTGTCTTGTCAATAATGGAATTGTCCCATCATTTACCTCTATTTCTTAATAATGGGATAACCTGTTAATACTGAAGTGATGAGACCAATTTCCTTCATTGATGGGATAATCCATAGTATAAGCCCGCGTGTCGATAACTTGTGTGATCACGCAATAAGGACAGGACATAGTGCTTCCCTCCATGCTTCTCCTGTCATTACCCCCCCCCCAAGCCGGTCTGATATACTCCAAGGAAAGCCAATTGAGAATCTCAATAGTAACAATATCCTTCAGTTTAGTTCATCACCTGCAAGATCAACCACTGTATTTCTGGGGCTAGCTGAGTAAGGAGACTGGCAATTAAAATAACACGCAGGGACTAGTGGCATATTTGTGGCTATCAACTACAATCGTCTCTTTCTTTTCTGGAAACTTGTCATGGAGCAGCACCAGTCCACAGACCCCCACTTTGAGTAGACTTACCACATGTGTGTATAAAATAAATATAGTTTTTTCTGTCATAATTAGGAGAAATTGTTTGCATGTGAAATGTTTTCCTTCTAATGACCATGCTTGATATTCCAACTATTCGAAGGAGAAAAGCGATGTCAGAATCTCTAGCATGGCCATCTGTTCCTCCTGACTGAATGTTAAATAATGATTTGTCTAGCCTGACATGGCTTTGTGTTCACCTCCTTGCCTGAGTGCAGTTACAAAGGGAAATTATTGGTGTACCCTAACATATAAGAGTTGTCAGAAGAGATGCCTATGAACATTGGGGATGTTTATTCATTTAACTGGGAGCTGTGTGTAGTTGATTTGTGTTGCTTATCCCTATTATTGTGTTGCTTGTGTCTTCCTTGAGCTGTAGGGCACATGATTGATAATATGTCTGCTCTTGTCCAGGACTCACATTGTCTAACCTTGCTGGAATGGTGTATATAGCACAACAATAGTGGCAAGACAAAGAGAACAACTGAAGATAGAATGGG
>NC_056526.1:120126361-120148121 GCF_019175285.1 Sceloporus undulatus
TATTATTATTATTATTATTATTATTATTATTATTATTATTATTATTATTATTTGAAAGTCAAAATAGATCAGATGGTCACTTCCATTTCACAACACACTGCAGAAATAATCCAATTTGAGACTGCTTTAACTGCCCTGGTTCAATGCTAGGGAATTCTGGGAACTCTAGTTTGGGGGGGTATTTAGCCTTGTCAGAGAGTTCTGGTGCCACAATAAACTACAAGTCCCAGAATTCCCTAGTATTGAACCAAGACAATTAAAGTGGTCTAAAAATGGATTATTCCTGCAGTGTGTTTTGGACACTTGTTTTGCAAGAAAAAAGAAAAAGAAAGGGAGAGACTGAGAGAGAGAAAGAGAGAGAGAGAGAGAAGGTTCAGAAAGGGTTGCTAGGAAGAAATGGGTTGAACATGCCTATTTTTATCCTCTGGAGCCTTCTGATATGCTATTGATCATTTTAGTCGGGGGGGGGGATCGTTTAAAAGGAGGACCATTGGTGAAACGCACAATAAAAACACCTTTGGGCAATATGCACCAACATTTTGCCTAGTCTTCATCTGAAGAGGTAACCCTGCAACAGATTCTCTTTCCACATCAAATTCTAAGGCAACCTTTAGTATCTCAGAATTTTCTGCAGCAAGCAAAGTCAGCTTTCTCTCTCTCCTTTTCAGATTCAGCTCCAGCATAGATTGTTCACTAAAATCACAGATGTTGTTTTCTTCTGTGGTTCTCATCCCACCCTCAGCTAGCACAGTGCTTAGGAAGGAAAGAGAAATAGCGGAGTTATTTCTGCCCATCAGTAATGGCAGTCTTCGTTGGCCATCCTAGTTCCCAATAGAGCAAATTGATAGGACTGGTTGTCTACTGCCTGTTGGCTGGCCTTTGAGGAGTTTGACTTTAGGAACCCACACTGAAAGTTCTGCTTATTGAAATCTTAGAGATGAAAATTGATAGAGTTGGAAGAAGACTTGTGCAGGGTGTAACAGGGAGGGAGGACAAAATGAGGACATTGTCTCCCTCAATACAAAATTTCCCCTTACAAATGAAATTTCCCTTCCATTTTTCAAGCACTATAGTGACTTCAAACATCAGTTAACCAATTAGAAAGACAGTTTAGGCATCCAAAGAAAAGGGGCAGACAAAGTTACCAAAGAAATGTGGACACAGAAGATATAAGCATTCTAGATGTGAACCAGTCTCAATGTCTCACTCTCTGGAATGCTAGAAATTTGAGGACTGAAGGGACAGAATCCTTAATTGAGAAGCAACACCCTCATTTTCCTTCCACCTATAACAACATCCCTATTGTGGAGTCATGCTACCCATCCTGGAACAATGTTTACCGTTGAGTGTAGCAAATATAAAGTTTATAGGACAACTGTACATTTATGTAACTGTAGAGGATAGAGAGTTGAGGCTTAACCCAGGTTTCTTAATCTGCATCTGTGGGATGATTTGTCACTCATTCACACTTTATATGGTTGCTGTAGAGGATGCTGGGGCAGCTTCTGGCAAACACAGTTGGGGCTGGGCTGCTGTTCCAGAATTGTAATAATCTGTCTTACTGAAAACTTCCCATGCTCCTGGCTCAGTGCTAACAGAAAATCAGAACCAAATCAGGGAAAGGTACTCTGTTGTATACATTCTGCCCATTTTCCCGTTGTGTGATTTGATTAACCTTGCGGATCCAAGCCATGCAAACTAACATGAGGTCATGAAAATATTGGTACAGTTATTAGCATGCCTCCCTGGCACTAGATGCCCTCAATTAGTGCCTCAAAGCTCTCAAAACAACCTCTGTGTAGATGTGCTCCATGCCTCTCAGCAACTCAAAGAATTTTTGAAAACAAAATGAGAGTGCAAAAGTCATGATCCCCTGCTTTGGCCAATAGGCAACCTCTGTGCCAAACAGCCATGGCCCATGTGTTAACAGTTTCCCATTTCACCTCTGTGTTTTGTGGGCACACCACTTCGATTTACAAAACATCTTCCAAATCTACAAGGTGACCCTTTGGCATGGCATCAATTAATAGTAATTTAACAGAATTTCTCTGTAACAAAACCCTTGTGGAACATTTACAAGAATATGAAATGAGTTAATTAGGAGCAGGGTTATGGTTACGACAAAGTCTATTAGACTCTGCCAGCGTGAGCTGTCTGCTTTCCTGAAGTGAATTGTTCCAAGTTAAACAGCCTGTTTGTAAGAGATGTCAAAGAGTGCCTGCATATTTGGTGTCTGCAAGAGAAAGGAATTGCGTACAAATGTTCCCTGAAAGGGAACATCTGCACCCAATGAATTAGTTAATGATACTTTTAGTGATTCAGACTTTCTCTAATAGCTTTCCCCAATAGTAATGGAACTAGGGCTCATAGCGTTAAAGCCATTTGGACTATTTGATTAGCATGGATTATGGCTGCATCCACACTGCAGAAATAGTCTGGAGTGACACCACTTTAATGGTCCTGGCTCGATACTATGGAATTCTGGTGCTTTGCTCTGGGGCCACAACCAACCACGGTTCCCAGAATTCCATAGCACTACATCAGAGCAGTTAAAGTGGTGTCAAACTGGATTATTTCTGCAGTGATGATGAGGCATAGGACACCCTGGCCCCACCCTCAGATTTTGCTGTTTCCTCGCACAGATTTCCAACAAGAACAATATATTCTTGTGAGTCATGATATTTTTAAAAAATGGTTTCTCTCAAGATATTCAACACATTATTAGAGTTTTTCCTCATTTTCAAACATTTCTAACATTTTGGGACTTTTTTGTGACAATTTCATTTGAACAAAAAAAAATTTGTACAAACATGCTATTTCTGCAAAAGATAGCTTTTGTGTTAACAAAATTTTCACAAAAATGTCTGGGGGCTTTTTTAAATTTAAAAAAACTCAAAAATGCATATTCTCAACAACCAATTTAGAGTAGCTGGGGAGAAATGAACCTTTTGCAGCAAGAATATATCATTATTCTTAGTAGTCATAGTAGTCGTAGTAGTAGCAGTACAGTTGGCCCTCAGTATCTGTGGGGGATCCATTCCAGATCCCCTGCAGATACCAAAATCCATGGATGCTCAAGTCACATTGTCCTCAATAATGGCACAGACATGGAGGGGGTCTTTCTGGCCTCCCTGGGAAGATCCTTCTGGAGTCAAGGGGCAGCCATCAAGAAGGCCCTCTCTCCCATGCTTGCAATGGTGGTGGGACTGAGAGAAAGGCCTCTCCTGAGGATCTCAGAGCCTGGGCTGGCTCATACAGGGAGATAAGATCTGCCAAATAGCCTGGACTTGAGTGTTATAAGGCTTATAAGTCATAACCAGCACTTTGAATTGTGCCCAGAAACAACTGGCAACCAGTGATTTATCTTTGTTCTGAAGCAAATTTTATTATTTATCTTTACTGTGATGCATCTTTGATTGCAATGGCTTGGTCCTGACTGGGCAATTCCGACCCAATAATTTTACAAAAGATCAATCCTGGTGGAGATGCAACCTGCTAGAACTTGCTTGTTGATATGACCAATGCTGCTATCTGCATTTCTTTGGACTCTTCTTAAAGGGGTAGCTGTGAAGACTGTCATCGTGATCTGTACCTCAGAATTTACCACTACCCTACTGCTGTTGTTCAAAAGCCATGCTGAACTTCCACACTGCATATCATGAAGAGAAAAAGGAAATAGGGAAGAAAAACAAGTAATTGTTCATTTAAGCATCTAAAATTGGAGAGCATTCAAACCTGAACCACTTACTGGGGCTTTCCTTCCTGATCATCATGAGTCACCCAGTGTTGCCATGGTAATGGCTATGTTACATGGCACAGTCTGTCTTGGAAATGCAAAAATAACTGCATAGAAAATATTAATTTATTGCCCGTTGCATTTTGCACACACACACACACACACACACCGCATACACACTCCTGCTTTTAGAAACCAGCTCTCCAGAATTAATCCATCTGCATTGACAGCCAGCATTGCACAGTGATCTGAGTGCTGGACTACAATTCTAGAGACCAGGGTTTGAATCCCTGCTCAGCCTCAGAGAAAGGCAAAGGCAATCCCACCTCTGAACAAATCTTGCCAAGGAAACCCCATAGTGTTAGGGTCTCCATAGGTCAGAAATGATTGGAGGAGGAACAGACTCAAGACACTCCAAAATGACACCGATCTAAAGTGCATTGCAGTGCCATTGGCTTGGGATGAGGGAAGACTTATGTTGAAATCTCTGCTCAGTAATTGCGTAGCTTGGAAGTTACTCTTTTTTGCACGACAACTTCCCAAATATCCACCGACAGCAGGGCAATTCACCATGCCAGATTAGGGATTTTGATATGATCATCCAGAGTTACTCTTTTGAAATCTAAACTATGAGTATTTGAAATGTAGTGGGGCGGGGGGGCTACCTGCCTTGAGAGGAAAATCCCCATTTACTGCTGCCAGTTTACAGGCATACTTCAGTTAATGAAGGAGATGATTTTCCTGGGCATTACTTCTTTAACAGAAAATTTGGTGCCAGCAGCCAAAATAACACAGAAAGAATAGGGTCAGGTCCCGATATCAAAAAGGAGAAGACATTCAGCACGTTTCTGCAAACTTTGTATTCAAAATAAACAACATGCACATCTGAAATGAAACAACCAAGTCTGGAAAGCCTTGCATAAGAAAACAAAAACATGCCGAACCTTCCAGAGACTGTTTGAGGGCTTCTTCCAAAATGCATCCAATGATTTATTTTTCTGTCAGTAGCCTACATTTTTCTTATGATTTCCATTTTGGTGGCATATCAGTGCTTTCAAAAAGGTTGCTGGGGAAGCTGGTGAGGAAGGCTGGTTGGCTTAACCCCTTTCTTTGTGTTTTGCTGATTCTGGAGGCAGCTGCTGTTAGCACTGCCTGCAGTAGTCAGGCACACACACAGTTTCAGTAGGATCAGCTAGAGGAGAATCCCATTCCCAGTATTCCTGATAGCCGGTATGCTGCTAGACTAGCACTAAACACAAGAAGGGGAGGGGGCTTTGAAGTGGGAGGGTGAGGAAGAGGGCAAGTCGAGAGTGAGGCCCCATTCACACTATGAAAATATTCCAGGATGAATCTGGGTTGAATCTTCATTGTTCACACACATCCCAAATGCACTCAATGCACTTTTGTGTGGAGGACTAGCAAAAAGCCACTTAACCTGGGATATTTTTTCCTGACTTTTTTTTTTTTTGAAAGATCTGCATCAATCCACATGATCAACAGTGGGAATAAGCTTCCAAATTGATTCAGGTCATGCTGTATCATTCAAAGGAAGGGAGGCAGGTCCATTTTATCCCAAAATGATGGCATATGGGAATAACATAGGGATTACAATGACTCAAAGAGATTCAGGGCCCCAAAACAAAATGGGAACAACAAACCTAATATGCATCAGTGCAATGATTCACATCTCTTTGGGATAAAAAAAATATGAGTGTGAATGCCCCCTAAGAAGGCAGCACTGAAGCACTTCTCCAGGTTATATTTAAATTCCAGCTGGAGAGGATCCCTTTGAAGCCCTTACCGTGGGCAAAACATTCCTGAAGTGTTTCTGAAGCGCCCAGGTGTGATCATCCTTCATGCTTCTAAAATGTCATTGAGGCATCCTGCTTCTCTCCCATCGATGAAGCCATTTTTTGAATAACGGGATCTTTTATAAAATATTCTTGCAGGAGGAATAGTCAAGGTGGGTAAGAGTAGTATGAAAGAAACCCACTCTATTGAGTGCAGCAAGACTACTTTTGAGTTAATCTATATAGGATCAGTCTTAAAAAACAATGTACCAAAGGGATGTTTTCACCTTTCTTTCATTTTTTAAAACTGCTATATGGATTTCAGTTGGTCCCTGTTTGCATATACAAACAAATACATATATTCTGGAATTTCAGAAGAAAACTGAGACAGCAAAACACCAGGACTTAAGGGGTTTTTTACAGGTAGACTAAGACTCATGAGGGGAAAAACAGCAAGGTATGGTGGAAGGCTACCAGATCAGTACTATTTGTTCTACTCTTGTTCAATCAACATCCCTGTAAAAAGAATTACAGAGACACGGTGTGAAATGTAGGTTACATTTAATGCCTATTGATTTTCAGAAAGTCCTCTTAAATGTTAAAAGGTGGTGTATTTTCAAAAGAATCTCAGCCATTTAGAGTCTTTTCCCCTGATTCTCCTTTGTCAAGTTTATATTTAGCTCATCATATGCCACTGTATTGAATCCAAAGGGAAAGATTATTGGAACTAACCTAAAGACAGGTAACTAGTGTTACCCACTGTTTCAATAGATTTTGTTCCTGCCCGATCATGTTTTGAACATATTTCATTAAATATGTAAAAGCATAGAAAGATTATCAATAGCCTCCCCTAGTTCATTCTGAACATTTAAATAATTATTTCATCATTGTGCAATGACTGGCCTCTTGCTGGTGTCTTGTTGCTATTGTTATATGCCTTCAATGACTCTTATGATGATCCTATCAAAGGATTTTCTTGGCAAGGTTTATTTGGAAGTGGTTTGCCCTTGCCTTCCTCTGAGGCTGAGAGTGTGTGACTGGCCAAAGGTCACTCAGTGGGTTTTCAAGGCTGAGTGGAGATTTAAACCCTAGTCTACCAGATACCTAGACAACACTCAAACCACTGCACCATGCTGTCACAGAACCAAAAATAGATGGTGGTCATTTGGTGTGTTATGCTTGCATAAATTCCCTTACTAGTCAGTTGAAGGTTATGGGACTAGAGTTATGTATCAGTTGAAGTTTATCTGAATGGAGTTATGCATGTGGTGCCACTGAGCATAATTTCACATGAAATGATATGCACTGAACATTGTATGTTCTTGCAGATTTGGTCATGCAGTGTTGTAGTTCTATAATGAGATGAAATAGCATAAGGCATAACTCTAAGCATGTGAAGTTATGCTGCATCTCCTTATCATAAGATCTCAGGCAATATGTGGGCTAGATAATGCTACTGTTAAGTGGATTTGTAGTTGGTTGACAGAGCAAACCCAAAGGGTGCTCACTAAGGCTCCTGTTCATCCTGGAGACTAGCAGTGTGCCACAGGGTTCTGTTTTGGGCCCAGTGTTTTTCAACATCTTTATTAGTGATTTGGATGATGGAATAGAGGGCATGCTTATCAAATTTGCAGGTGACACCAAACTAGGAGAGGTAGTTAATACACCAGAGGACAGGATCAGAATTCAAAATGACATTAACAGATTAGAGAGTTGGGCCAAAATGAGTTTCAACAGGGAGAAATGTAAGGTGCTACACTTAGGCAGAAAAAAAAATTAAAGGCTCAGATATGGAATGGATGACACCTGGCTTGACAATAATAGATGCAAAAGGGATCTGAGAGTCTTAGGCTGCATCCACACAGCAGAAATAATCCATGTAGACACCCCTTGCCATGGCTCAATGCTATGGAATTTTGGGATTTGTAGTTTTGTGAGCTACTTAGCCTTCTCTGGCATCACAACAAGCTACAACATCTAGAATTCCATACCGGTGAGCCATAGCAAGTAAAGTGGTGTGAAACTGGATTATTTCTGCTGTATAAATGTAACCTTAGTAGAACACAAGCTGAACCAAAAAGCCAATATTATCCTAGGCTGCATCAATAAGAGAGTAAGGCCTAGACTGAGGGAAGTAATAGTACCACTCTATTCTCTTTTGATCAGACCTCACCTAGAATACCATGTCAGGTTCTGAGCATCACAATACAAAAAGGATGTTGCGAAATTGGAGCGTGTCCAGAGGAGGGTGACCAAATTTGTGAAAGCTCTAGAATTGATGACCTATGAGGAGCGACTTAAGGAGCTGGGTATTTTAGCCTGGGAAAGAAAAGGTTAAGAGATGATATGAAAGCCATGTTTCAATATTTGAAGGGTTGTCATGTTGAGGATGGAGCAAGCTTGTTTACTGCTGCTCCAGAGCAATGGATTCAAGCTACAGGAAAAGAGATTCCACCTAAACATTAGGAAGAACTTCCTAATGGTAAGAGCTGTTTAACCATAGGATATGCTGCCTAAGTGTGTGGTGAAGTCTATTTCTTTGAAGGTTTTTAATAAGAGGCTGGATAGGCATCTGCTGGGAGTCCTTTGATTGTGTATTCCTGCATAGCAGAAGGTTGGACATCTCAACCATTGGCATCTTACCCACTAAGCAACTGTGTCCTTTTGGATGTCCCTTGTGGTCTCTTCCATGATACTATGATTCTATGTGTTAGTGGGATTACCTACTGTCCAGATGTTACTATTATCATCAACCATTTGTAAATTGCCAGTATTAATAAAGAAATTATCACTGTCAGCACTTTTTGAATTGTAGAAATTTGCTCTAGCCTCACTGTCATTATCTGACCCAAACCATGTGTATTTTATATATACTTTAAACTCTAAACTTTATTTCATGTCTCAGGAAGCAACAGTTTGCCAGGAAAGAAAGAAAACAGTTTCGCCAGAAATTTGAACTGATTCCTTACAGAGGTGGCAAAGAATAGCCAAGAAATAGAACCTAGAAAAGTTATTTGGGGGACCAGAATCTTACAAGCTGCAATGTTAGTAAGCTGTGCTGTTTGGGGAAATGTGGGAGTTGTAGTCCCAAAATGGTATTTCCGTGCTGGGCACAATATTATTATTATTATTATTATTATTATTATTATTATTATTAACCTTTATTTATGAAGCACTGTAAATTTACACAGCGCTGTACATGCAATCTTTTTAGTTAGACGGATCCCTGCCCTCGGGCTTACAATCTAAAAAGACATGACACAGAAGGAGAAGGGAGTGGTGGAGGGAAAGGGTAAAAGGTCCAGCAGCTCCTCTCTACCTCCAATTCTAAAGGTAAAAGTTTCCCTTGACATGAATGTTCAGTCATAACCAACTGTAGAGGACGGTGCTCATCTCTGTTACTAAGCCGAAGAGCCAGCATTGTACAAAGACTACTCATACAACTTGGTGGTTATGTGGCCAGCATGACTGCATGGAATGTTGTTACCTTCCCACCTACTTGCATTTGCATGCTTTGAACTGCTAGGTTGGCAGAAGCTGGGACTTGTGATGGGAGCTCACCTCATAATGCAGTACTTGGGCCTCGAACTGCCAACCTTCCAATCTTATGATCATCAGCATTGGCATCTCAACCACTAAGCCACTGTGTCCTTTTTATACAAGAGTTTAAAAAAGAAAGAAAGGATTGCACATGTGTTCTTTCATTGCAATGGTTTCAAATCAAATTGGTATGGGACTAACAACCATTGTTGTGGTTGTAGACCAAAATCCAAAATTGGTTTAGTAAGGTATTTCAAATGCTCCCACAGTTCTGTTAATACCCAAAGGCAACTGGAAAACACAGACACTAAATCCAATCAAAACTAAAATCAATGGAGCAAGTAATTTTATAATACTCTGTGTTCAGGAAAATTTGGTTCCTCACATGTTTGCTCCCCACCCCAGATGGCCTTCACCTCACTGCCATTGTAACAGAATGTAGTTATCTAAGAGTGCCAATGTGTATTTTATATGTACCATAACCGCTAGATTATATTTCATGGCTAGATGAGAGACAGCATTTCATCTAGGCCAATGCCATGCAAGGATTCATTCAGCAGGTCTGGCAATGCTTTTGACACTGCACTCCAAGAAGAATTATACTAGTAGGGAGACAATGAGGATATTAAGTATAGTGACTTTTATTGTTCAATTCACAGATTGCTGTTTTCTCCTGGAGCTCTTTCATAAAGTATGGTTTCGTTATTAGAAGTAAAAAGAAGGCAACAAAGAAATTAATTCAATAAAAAGGCCAATAAAATACCTGTTTCCTTTAAGATTGGTTCTTATAAGCCTGATTTATGACATAAATATTATAATTCATATTTATGGACACTGCATGATTGTGATGACCAAAGGTGAACGCCAAATCCTGTTTCAGGAGCCTCACAGGCCCGTTCCTTCACAGAGATATTTCTAATATGCTGAAGAGTAGGACAGTGAGTAATGATGTGTCCAACCCTCTCCCAGTTGTGAGGCATGTTGTAATAGATAGCTGGAACAGGATCCTGACAGGACATTAAAAGGATCTCTACAGCTGTCTGTCTCAGCACACCTCACAACTGGGAGCAGGTTGGACATGTCATTACTCACTACCCTGTTCTCCAGCACCTCAGAAATGGCTGGGTTGAGGGTTACCAAACTTCAAAGTTAGGATTTTGTAGGGTAGTACCAAGAGATGTCATAGCTATGTCTCTCGATGTAGGTTCTCTGCATTGTTTTGAAAGAACAAGACCTTATAATTTTCAAGAGGTCAGTAATAATTACATTAGCATAGCCATGTGTCATATTTCAGAAACGACAATCTACTGTATGAAAGGTTGTTCAGTTGAAGTCTGGATTAATGCTAAAGAACCACAGGGGGAGACAGCCTTCAATCTGTCAGCCTCTACAGGTTGGAATGGTTATTGAATTACAATACAGTTAGTTAGTTAGTTGAATTTAGTGATTGAATTACAATTCCCACCATTCCTCACCATTGGTTGTGTTAGCTAGGACTGCTAGTAGTTGCAGTCCAACAACATCTAGATAGCTTGTCCAATTCCCACCCTTGTCTTAGTGCTCAGACATCAGGCTGAACAGACCCATAGTTCACCTGACCAAAGGTTTCTCCACCAAATTGCAATGGTTTGTGTGTGTGTGTATCAATGGCGGGTTACAGACTGCCCATTTGGGGCGGGCTGCACCCGCCCCTTTCCCCGGTGTATCGGGGCCTCAGCTGCCAGAACGGCAGCCACTGAGGCCCCGATCCGCCGCTTTTCAGGCTGCGGGGAAGTGGCAAAACGCCACTTCCCCACAGCCTGAAAAGGGGTGTCCTTGGGGCTTCAAGCTCCAAGGACACCCCGCGGCGGTGGGGAGGAGGAGAAAGGGGCCGCTTGGCCCCTTTCTCCCTTGCTTCACTGGGCGCAGCCATCTGAAGGCTGCGCCCAACGAGGCAAAGCAGTGCCACAAACCAGGAAGGAGCTCCGAAACGGAGCTCCTTCCTGGTCCGCGCAAAGGGTGCACTAAGCGCCCTGGCGCGGACCGATGACGTCACGTCCGCGCCGCCCCGTATAGAGGCGGCGCGGTCGTGACGTCGTCATGGCGGCCCCCATGTGGAAGGGGAGCCGCCATTTTGTACGGACTCAGTCCGTACTAGGGTTAGGGGGGTGTGGAAGCACTGCACCTTCCTAACCCTAGTACAGACTGACTCCGTACTTTCATGGCGGTGTGTAACCCGCCTATATCTTCAAGTACTTGCCAACTTATGGCAACCCTAAGGCAACTCTTTCATGAAGAGATTTGTTCAGAGCAGGTTTGCCTTTGCTTTCCTCTGAGGGTAAGAGGGTGTGACTTGCCCAAGATCACCCAGTGGGTTTCCACGACTGAGTGGGGATTTGAACCTTGGTCTCCAGAGTTCTAGTCCATTGCTCAAACCATTACGGGCAGACATATAAATAAACTTGTGGTCTTTATATCTATTCAGCCAATCACCACTCCCCTCTCTTCCTTTCAAAATATAGGGCCCAAGGTAGATAACAATAAAATGAATAAAACAAATGCAAGTTGCAGATTAATTAAAACATCAAATAACATTAAAAGCAGCTAAACACATGTTGCCATTTTCATCTCCATGTTGCTGATAGGCAATCACCCTACCAAGGACAGCTCAAGCCACTGAAACATAGGGCCCGAACAAACAGGTCAAAATAAAGCTGCTTCGGGTCACTTTGGAGGTACAGTATGATATTTAAATGACACACGCATCTTAAGAGGCCAGAAGCTGCGCCAAAGCTGCGCTCCAGTACTTAGCATGGAGTGTGGCTTTGGCACAGCTTCCGGCCTCTTAGGACTCATGCAGCATTTAAACAGCATAACTCCAAAGTAGCTTTATTTTGGCCTGTCTGTTTGGGCCCATACTTCACAGTTTGCTGTTTGAACAAACTCCACCCTGAAAATTAATGCTATGGATATCAGACTTTTGTTGGGTGTCCTACAAGGTGTGCAGTTCTGACTGACAAAGTACACAGATCCACAACAACTGGCCCCCAAATGCAATGGCATTAAAGCCATGTCAAAACCTGTCAAAATGTGATCTGGCAATACTTGAGAAAATATTATGCTGTTACTAGGCAATAACTGAGGTTGATGATGGTTGTTTTCATTTGCACATGTCTGGCAATGTTGGCAAGTGTGAAGTGGAGTCCTGTGTGATAGGATATTGATGGATATTCAACAGGTGACCTGACAGAAAGACTGCAAACTTGTCAGAATTGAATTTTCCTGTCCAGTTCCTAGAAGTGGAGAATGTAGGTACAGCTCCTATCATGGAAGAAAGCCAGTTGGAAAACTAGGCTGGGTGGGGATGGGGAGGTAGCAAAATTATCGTTGTGGGTATGAGGGCAAAAGAGAAAAAATTCTGTAATTTCCCCAAATTTATTTAATCAAACAGTCCCTATTAGCAATGTTGGTGAGGCAACCCAACAAGGCTGTTCTCAGAAGCTCCAGCACACAATATTCCTTCACACTGACAGCTATTTACCCTGGCTTTACCTTGTGAGTGATTCCAAAGTAGCACAAACCTGCTGCCTGATCATTAGACTTTGCTCGGTGGGACTGCTGACTGACACGCTGTGATATAGCAATAGGCAACTGTGAAGTTTGCTTCAGTTGCTTCAGCTGTCCTTGGTAGGGTGTTTACAAGTGAGCACATCAGCAACATGGAGATGAAAAGGAACTGTCACTCGGTGCTTAGCAAAATCACAGCTTGGCTTGCAAGAAAGAAAAAGAAATCATCTTTCTTGGCATCATACAGCAATAGCAATAAAGAATCTCATTTGTTCAAAGGTAGATGGACAAGAAGAAAATCCAAATACATGAGGAATGCATAAAGGCTGGGGGTTGAGGGCTATATAGGCCTGCCAAAGGAATGTGAAGCATCTTATCTTGTACCTGCTCTGTACTTTCTCCCCTTTTTGTATAGGCACTCAAAGATAATCTTGACCATGCATGTGGCCCATGGGTTCCACTCTCCTCACACCTAAAATATACTAGACTCGGGCTCGGTACATTCGGGCCCTTTGTGATGCCCTCGTCACGTGCTAGGGTTGGCTAAAGGTGGAGCGCCTACACATCCCGCAACCCTAGCATGTGACAAGGGTGTAACAATTTTCTTTGTTATGTAAGTGCCGTGCAGTGTCCGTACAGCACTGCACAATGCTTACATAACTAGTGCGCCAGTGGTGCACTCAATATGCCGCCACTGCGACTTTAAAAGAACCCACTTTGCACGGGTTCTTTTTCCGCCGGCAGGAAGCCATGCGGTTTGGCGACTGAGGCTTCCCTCCAGCAGAAAAACAGGCACTGGGAGTCCACCCTTTTTGGGAGGTCTGGCCTGTGCCCCAAAAACCAAAAGATTGAGGCAAATAGCCTTGGTGTTACATAACAGAAAAGTAGAAAATAAAGTTAAAATTTTTGTAATGCTTTTGGACAAATGTTTAATTTACTAAGAAATGTTTAGTTACCATTCCAGGGGATGACAATCTGGTGCTCTCTAGGAGTCTGGATTATAGTCCTCATCATCTTCTACTGTCCTGACTAGTATTATGGGAGTGGTGGTCCAAAGCATCTAAAGTTATGGGCCAGATCATACAGTCATGCTGGCTGCATGTAATTGTGAATAATAATATGGAAAACAGCCCTTTGCTCCAAATCCAGGAGGTATGCTGATGTATATACTCTGAGATATATTCCAGGAGGAGGACACAATTGAGAGTTCCCCATCATTGCTCAAATACAAGGGGGCACCTGAAGGTGTTCTGGCTGCCTTCACATATGTGGTGAAGAAGGACCAGCTTTATGCCAGGAGTGGAAGCTGCTCAGTGGATAGGCAATGGAGCTGTGACCACTAACATACGTGGCCCTGATGTTGTACATCTGGGGAGGGAATGGAAATGGGGAAGCACTTTGCATCACAGCAACAATCACTTGTCCACTCAGGGAGATGCATTCTGCCAGTGTGTTTATTGAATTTAGACCTATGGCTTGGGCTATATGTATAGTGAAATACACAGCATATGTATAATGAAATAAGAACATCCTATCCCAAATGCTATTCAACATTTAAATGATCACATCTCAAGTTTTACAATCAACAGGGAATCTCTCAGTCCCATGACCCTCACAGAAATGTTTTGGGAGGGCACAAGAGAAGGCCTTCTTGGTGACTGCTCCCATTTCTATGAGAGGTTGGGTGGTGCTCTACTTATTCCAGTAAACAAAGATCTTTTATTCAAATTAGCTTTGTTATTTATAAGCTGTGCAGAAGAGGGTTTGAACTGAGGGTATTGCATACTTTTCTCCATTCCTGTTATGTTTTTAAATGTTTCGAAACCCTGCTTTTACTCTATGTTTGATTTCAATGTGTTAATTGTTCCCTGAAATTATAAGTGATTAGTCATAGCTCAATTTCATTTTAACTTGTGTAGTACAGTAAGCTTTCTCAGGTCCTGTAATGGGAGAAAAGGGAGATAAAAACTAATTGGGGATGGGACTTTCTGAGCCCTGGACCTGGCTTGGTAAAGGAATCTGCTGCTGTCCATGTTTCAAGAAGGGCTGATAGCTGAACTCTCCAGAAGCGTGAATAACTAGGAAGATTAGCTAGACACTGTCGAGTTGTTTTTCTTTATTTTCATTTGGGCAGCAGATGTATTCTGTTTTTCTTACTCTAAGATGGCTCCCAGTGAAGTAACGTCTTGGCTTTTTTAAACATCACAGTTCCTTGTAACACCCAGCAACAGCTTTGCATCAGATGTCTTTTCTTTTATTTGAATGAACTAAAATCACCTTTTTGTGTGTGACTGTGTCCTGGGAGGAAGGCCTGTGTCCACATGCTTAAGACTTAAAGGTCAACTGCCAAGGGGAGCTACATTCTGGTGGGCTGCAGCTCAGTTGAACACCTGGGATGTGTAATATCTCATGCCAGAGAAGGAAAAAAGAGTTTGAGGGTAGGGCTCCCATTGCTGCCCTCTGCGTACTAGGGGTTTTTGGGCTCTCACATCATGCATTATCAGTGCAGAGTGAGAGATCATTCTTGACAGCTGGGAAGTTCACCGCCTGCTGCGATTGCAATAGGGATGTAATTCTTCACTGATTTGCTTCTCAAAGGAAGCAGTGAACAATTTTTTTTTCTACATGCTGCTACAGACTCTTTGAAAACTGCAGAGTTTTCAAGGGCTATTCACAGCTTCAGACGTATTCTGTGCAAGATCCATGTGTGATTTATTTTGCACAGAAAAGAGCATTTTTGTGCAGAAAATAATATTATAATAAATAATAATAAATAATTAAGGATGCCATGCAGGAAATGCTGTAGGTGGGGAATTTTTCTGTGGAAAAATTGTATGTGATGTTTTTACCCATAAACAGTGTATTCTGTGCAGGAAACAGGATCAGTGCAGAAATACTTTTTACTGCACAGAAAATGCTGTGCAAAAATACTGTGAATTTTGCACAGAATACTGTACATATCAAACAGTAAAGATTCTCATCAGTCCATGATTCTCTTCATCAGGTTTTTCTGAAACTTGAGAAACATGTTTTTCAATCATTTTTCAAATATTTTTTTTCCATCTAAAACTTCAAGCACACTTATGTGTGAACAAATGGAAATGCAGGCTTACCCAGTTACCCCAATATATGTGTATCACATTTCTGTACTGACCAATAGCGAAGGCAATCTTAATATCATCCTCCAACAGCTGTAGGAAGAAAGGAGACAATACTGTATATTGTAAGAGACAGGATGATAGATGATCTGGACTTGTTCCCAGTACAATTTGTGTCTGTCAGGTTTCAGCAAGTTGTTTTTGTCCCATCAGAATCATTCAAGTTTTTACTTTGCCTGCTACAATTTCCCTTCTACAATTCTATTATATCATGATTCAATAAAATTTAGCAGGATTATATAGGCTGTAATCCCTACAGACACTTTCCTGGAAATAGGTCCCATTTGAACTCATTTGGGTTGACATTCAAGTACTGTAGACAGTTTTGTATAGTTTTGACTAGGACTAAAAACTGGGAGATGTAGGTTCAAATCCTCATGAAACCATGAAACCAAGCAGTCATTCTCTACTTTTCAGTCTGGTCCACATCATCAATTTGTTGTTTTGAGAATAAAGTGAGGATGTAGAGAAACTAGGTACACCACCTTTTGCTCACTAGAGGATAGGAAAGTGTAGACACAACTAATTTTTAATAATATGTCATCTTAAAAGATTGGCTAGAAAGCATGGATATTCTAACACTGCATAAATGAAGTGAGTGGGTCATTGGAAATCACCTATTATTACTCGTATTTAGTAATTATCGCTGGTATCGTGATCAATATTTATGAGTTTGTAAACTGGACCTAGGCATTATAAGCTTTGTGATTCCTGTTTATGGCCATTAATGACAAAACATGAACCCAAAACCTCATCTCTTAAGCCAATCAGTGTCCCAGCCAAAGGGTTTCCAAGCAGCTGCATTGGGGAATTATGACTGCTCTCCTAGTTGTGAGGCATATTGAGATGGGTAGTTGGACAGACCCCTTGGGATTATCTCACAGTTGCTTTTCTCAACACATCTCATGATTCGCATAGTGCTGCAATCTTCATTTAATAGTGTTTCAATGACTTGGAAAGCCTTTGCTTGGAGCACTGCCTGGCCTAAGAGGTGGGTTTTGGGAGGTGACATCAGTTGAAGTATCTACAGTGATGGAGTTCCATTTGAGCAACATTTATCTCTCACTTTTCTTCCAAATACCCCTAGGTAGCATATATGGTTGCCTTCCCATTTGTTGTTATGTTGTGTACTTTCAAGTCATTTCCAATGTACAGTGGTGCCTCGGGTTACGAAATTAATTCGTAACGCGGCCGCTTTCGTAACCCGAAAAGCCTTCGTAAGCCGAATTGCCATAGGCGCTAATGGGGAAAAGCCGCGATTCCGTGCGAAAAAGCCGAAAAAAGCACCAAAAGTTTTTTCGTAACCCGAAAAAACATTCGTAACCCGAAACAATAATTCCCTATGGGATTTTTTCGTATCCCGAAAATTTCGTAACCTGGGTATTTCGTATCCCGAGGTACCACTGTACGGCAACTCTAAGGTGAGCCTATCATGGGCCCGGTACAGATAGGCCCTGAATGATGCCCTTGTCACGTGCTAGGGTTGCCTCGGGATGGAGTACCCACACGCCCCGCAACCCTAGCACATGATGATGGTGGGGCCGCCATGATAACGTCACACACATGCTGCGTCCAAACAGTGCAGTGCGTGCGAGACGTCTCCGTGCCACCCCAGGCTGTTTACGGCATCCCGGGCATGGCATGGGAAGGCGCTCTGAAACGGAGCTCCTTTTGGGGGACACCCCATTCCCGCAGCAACTAAACACCTGCCGGGGTGTCCTGGAGCATGAAGCCCCAAGGACACCCCTTTTCGGGACCACAGAGAAGCAGCATTTTGCCACTTCTCCATGGTCCTGAAAAGCACCAGACTGGGGCCTCTGGGCTGCCAGTGAGGCTGCTCTGGCCCAATATGTGGTGCAAAGGGGCGGTCTGTACCTAAGGGGCAGTCTGTACCGCGCCATGGCATTTTCTTGGCAAGATTTGTTCAGAGCAGGTTTGCCATTGCCTTTCCCTGAGGCTGAAAGAATGTGACTTGCCTAAGGTCACCCAGTAAGTTTCAGGGCTACTCTGGGAATTGATCCCTGGCCTCCAGAGTTGTAGCCCAATACTCAAACCACTATGCCACCCACTAGCACCATTTTATTCTTACAGCAACCAAGATGTAAAGCAGATTAGCCTGAGAGCAAGCTGTATAACTGAGTGAAGATTTGAATTTTGCTCTTCCGAGTCCTGGTCCTATTTTCTAACAGGTAGCTTGAAAATATGGAGATATAAATAATATGGTTACGTGTAACAAGTTACTATCTTAGATAATAAAGAAAGGAAGAAATTGTTTAAAAGGTAACATAATGAGTGGGAACCATGTTGCTTTTTGTGATGTAAAGTAAAGGTTTGGGGTTTTTGTTTTGTTTTTCGTTTTTTAAAAAAAATATTTTACATTTAAGGGCATTTTTGGTATTTTTAGAGGCACTTTGGATTGCATTTTTCAAGTTTTATGCCATTCTCTTCACTATCCCAAGCTTTTCCTTAAAGTGTCAAAATGTGTGTGTGTGTTTCAAATATAATAAAAAATAATGAAATGCAATTAGTAACATGAGTTACTTTTTTTTACGTTGGAATGAATCACAGGAACAAATTGCTTCTGAAACACCCTAATGAGGGAGAGGTTTCTTTTTTAACAAACAGTAACTTTTCAAGTATTGCTATTACATTCTAAGGAGGCAAGAAGTTCATACTGGGATGAAATTTGAAATGGAAGCATCCAACCTGAAACCTCATGCTTTCACGGCATATAATATAGTTGTTCTTTGTTTTTTAATCCGTATTTTCAATCTGGAAGATAAACTGCTTTGCTCATTGCTGGTCAATTATTGCTCATTACAGTAGTCAATTGTTTTTCATTTTGATTCATATGCATGCCTCTGTTTGTCAGCTTCCTACATACCAGGTGTTCACAGAGGGAGAGGGATAATAGGTTGCGAAAAGGGTGAGAAAGATGAGCAAGTGGTTTCCAGGTGCCTGCCCTCATTAGCTTACAGGGGAGTGAGCTGGAACACCTACCTGGCAAATGTGGAGGATAAAAAATCTGGCAGCACATAAGGAAAAGGCTCAGCATGAATTTTAGTTATGACTTTTGCAAGGATGGTTTGCCTCCTGTGAGACATTTTGAATGACATTCAGTCGTTTTATTTGGCTGAGGGGGGGGGGGGACAGATGATGACATTTTAAAATGGCAGTCGATGTGGAGAAGACTAATGGTAAATAAGCTTGAAGATCAATGAGCAACACAAGGATGTAGTGACAGACTAATAGCAGCGCTTCATCGTCTTTCTTTAAAAGATCCTCATTTTGCATGTTCTCTGACCATAAAAAAGAAAAGGATCTCCAGTAAATCCCAGTTGCTTACATGGGTATCTGCACTGAAATCTAAGCATCAAGGGTTTGGGGTTTTGTGTGTGTGTGTTCCCTACAACATCAGATAAAAGTTGTCATTAATGAGAAGAGTAAAGGAGTTAATGTCACAAGGGGAAAGAGAAAAACTGAGTCTGTGTTGTGATATTCCATTTACAGAATTGCTGAAGAAATTCAATAACAACAGCAATGTTTCCTTGACCAATGTTGCCTTCATGAAATCAGTCTTCTGTTGCACCTGCCCTCCCTCACGTAGTATTTCAAGACTTTTTGCACAAGTACTCTGTGAGCAAAAGCATGTCTATAGTACATAAAATAATACTCTATTTTTTTTGCACAGAAAATTATGCGTTTTCAGAAAATAATGGTTTTTTCTGCACAAAATTTTTGCTTTTTGAGCAATTTTTTTATCTACAATAAAGTTGTGAAATATAAAAAATCATCAAAAATGGGCAAACTCTTGTGAATCGCATGAAATAAGGGAAAACTTCAGTAGTGTTGTCTTTTTGTTTGTGAAAATGAAATAAGTGAAAAATTGACATTCCTGTTCTAGTCTGTCACCACAGATTTTCAGCAGTAATTTGACTTATTGATAATAATGATGGTATCTGTTCATACATTTTTTTTTCAAAATCAGTGTAAATACTTGACAGTATGTCATTCTGTTTCTAAATGGAGTAAATTTGGGGAAGGAGTCAAAAATCACATTGATCTCTAGCTATCCTTAGGTAAAATTTAATGGTCCTTGTGTCTCCTTTGGTCATGCGCTCACTCATATGGGAGATCTGAACATACATTTACTTGTCACATATCACAGAATACTCTAGTTTGTCTTTTTAGCAACTATATCACAAAGTCTGGTATCAGAAAAATACTTAGATATAGTATCTGAATTAATGGATTGGGGGTTGCAGTCATGGGTGTTAAGCTATGTTTGGCCTTGTCATTCACAGGTTATGCAGGTATGGTTTAGCTTATTCTTTTATCATGTTATTCTGCTTGAAGATTGCAGAGCTAATAACAGCCACTGTGATTCTGCCCCTTTCCTCTTTCTTGGAAAAAGCACCTCTGAGAATTGGAAGTCTAGTGACATTAGTCTCAGTTCAGCTCAGTCTTGTCAATCTGCCCTTTCTCAGCTACTAAATAGCACAGGGTGGGGGAACATGCCAGCATCAGCAAGGTAGATTGCATGTACGGTGAGTTCTAATCTTCTGTCATTACTCACCCAAAAAAGCAAGTCAAGTTAGAAGTCTGTGGTGTAACCTCCTGTTATTCCAGGATATGCACTTTTTTGGATATGCACTACCCTGGAATAATTTGCAGGTATCCAGTACTACCTTGTGCAGCCACCTTCCCATTCGTTGGAGCTTGTAGGAACTAGGATAAACATCCATGGCCTGTCAGTGGCCAGGGAGCAAGTGGCTCTTGGACAGTATCAGGGTGAATTTCAGCAGCCGGGGGGGGGGGGGGGGAGAAAAGCCATTGACCACCTCAATCTCCAAGGAATATACTCATTGGCTCGTTCCCTGCTTTCCTTTTACTGGCAGACAAACACATATATTTCAATCAAATGTTTCATATATAATTATCATCAGGGAGGCTTTTAGAGGCTTTTTTATATGTGCTCTTTTTATGTTTTTAGTTTTTGTAAATTATATGTGATTTTATACACTTTTAGCAAGATGATTTTAATTATTTTTAATTTTTTTGTTGTAAAGCTTTTTAAAACTGTTTTATCTGTGAGCTGTCTTGGATCCCTTTCCAGGGGAAAAGTGGCATATAAATTACTTAATTAAATAAATATACTGGATATCTGGTGGGGGAGCAATGAGTGTTTTGTGACTACAGTTGGATGGTTCCTGGGTGCCCCATGGGCTCTGGACACTGATTGAACATAGGGGTGCAGTCCAGAGGCATTGAGATACAGTGTGCAATTCAAGACAGCAGAATTGTGAGTGAAAATGTACTGGAGATTCATGTTCCACTGTTGGATTTCAGCCTGTCATTGCTGGGCCTGCTCAGCGCCTCACTGTGTTGTTGTGGATGAAGGGTGTCACCATTATGTGGTTTATTTTGTAAATACCTTTTTGTGTATATTTCTGTCAACCTAAGTTGTCCTCTGATGCTACCTTGTACATTGGTAGTACTGTAATGGTTTGACTGCACAAGGATTGGCACTTGGAGGAGTATTTAGACCTACTGCTGTGGTTCAGAATTGTTTCCTAGCCAAGCTAGGCCTGTCTTCTATTCTTGCCCCAATAGTCAACATTCTCAGATCACTGAGCAAACAGTTTTGTTTTTTTTTAATTTAAAATTTTTACCCTGAAAGGGTTTTTTTCCTTTTTAAAAACTTGAATGTTACTTCAGGAAAAGATGGGATTCCCTTACACTTCCTGATCACTTTCTTCCTGCTCATGGATTTTGACTACACAAACAATGACATTCATGATTTGATTGCTGGAAATACATTTGGGCTAACCCAGCTGATATTATTTGGCTCAGTTTTCATCAACATGTAATCCACAGGAAATATGACACTTTCCAGGGTTCCTTGTAACAGTGGTCCTCAACCTTTTGTTTTCCAGATGTTTTGGACTAGAAGCCCTATGCAATATGGCCAGGGCTGAGGAATTCTAGAC
>NC_056526.1:120148131-120179683 GCF_019175285.1 Sceloporus undulatus
GTTTAAGTCTAAAACATCTGGAAGGCCAAAGGTTCAAAATCACTGCTCTAGAATGTGGAACCCTTTCATCCATGTAAATTCCATCACTAGCAATTATGAACATTTTGCTAGAAAGCATAGATTGGTGAGTACCCCCCCCCCGGCAAGCATTTCCTTATTGCGTGACAAAAGGATGGCACATTACGTCTTTCCAAGGGCCTTGACTTATTGTACATTTCACACTTCCTTATGCACATCAATAAAGCAACAATAAATCTGTCTTTCTGTTTAGGATCTTTCCCGGAATACAATTAAAATAGGCACTGTGAACTTTGCAAAGACAGTTTGCAATATGCAGTGAGGCATGGGGAGAGAAATCTGGCAGTGACCTTTGGGAATGTTTCCTCTTGCTGCAAAATATGTTACTTCCTAGGGTAGAGCTTGTGTCACCCAATATAAGATCAAATGATTTAATCATTATTAAATTGTTACAATGAGCACTCAAGAAGCATTACCAGCATGATCACTTAAACAGAGGGCACATATTCCTCCTACTGACATGCTTATAAGAATCCCAGTTTTGAACTATGTTGGTTGTTTTAATTTATTTACTGGTGTTAGGAAGGAAAATATTCTGGGGAAAACAGGACAAAATATAATAGATATATACCATAATAGATATATAGATAACATAAACACATTCAGACCCATAATCTTTAAAGCCTTTAAAATCTCTCAAGCATCCCAGGTACTTGTCTTTCCTATACATCATCTTGAGAATCAGCTAAAGAGATCACCAGTGAACTCTAAGGCTATATAGAAACATTTTTAACAGTTGTCCCTGAGTGTAGTAGCGAATCACCATGGAGAAACTATGGAACAGGAAGCATTAAGAGGCATTGAAGACCAGGTTAGTTGAGCTAGAAGAGGACTAAATGACTAGAGACCCAGCTGGTCCTTTCATTGGACCACCACTGTCCCAAAACATAGTGATATCTGATGTGAAGAACAGGACACCTTCCACATTCATTCTATGGTTCTTTTCATCTGAACTGGCAGTTGACTCTTCAACACTGGTCATGAAGTCAGGAAGCTAAGTTGGAGCATGTAGAGTAAGGTTTGAAACCATGTTTGCCATTTCTGAACATATGTCACCTGCCTAATGGTAAGGCCGCATCTGAGCCAGAGGTTCTGGCTGAGGTTCAGCAGTGCTACTTGTTGTTGTTGTTCTTAACTACGCTCAAGTAGACCTCAATCCACAGTGACCCTATGGATCAGACCTCTCCAAGACTTCCTGCCCTCCACTGCTCTGCCCAGGTCCTGCAGGCTCAGGTCTGTAACCTTTTTTATTGAGTTCAGCCATTGGACATGTGGTCTTCCTCTCTTTCTACTTCTCTCTCCTTGCATCATTGTCTTTTCTAGTGATTAATGCCTTCTCATGGTGTGGCCAAAGTACAACAGCCTCAGTTTAGTAATCCCAGCTTCCAGGGAGAATTTGGGCTTGATCTGTTCTAGAACTCATTTGTTTGTCCTCTTGGCCAGCCACAGTATCCTCAATTCTCCAACACCACATCTCAAATGAATTGGTTTTCTTTCTATCGCCTTTCTTCACAATCTGGTGTCACATCTGTATATGGTGATGGAGAATACAGTGACTTGGACAATACTCATTTTAGTGTTCAGAATCATATCTTTTGTCATGGCCAGCCAAGATGAGCTCTCGGAGGATGAGGAGGAGGATGAGCCTCCTCCAGAGCAAGGGCTGATTGAGGCTACGCCAGGTGTTAGTTCTGCTCTGCCAGGCCCCAGCTGTGCTTCCCCAACCCCAGAGCAGGAGGTCCAACCAGGTCCTAGTGCTGAGGAAAGGCCTTCTATGGTGCCACAGCCTAGTGGTGATTCAGGAGATGAGGCATGCCTGCAAGTACCTTCTTATCAAGAGAGAAGGGCCGAGAGTGCTTGCAGGCGCAGATCCAGGAGGATTGCAGAAAGACAGTTAGCAAACCAGCCTCAGGTGGCTCGAGGGAGAGCTTCCCTGATTTAAGTGGAAGAGAGGCTTGAATTTGTTGCTAGAGTTTATTGCATGAGCCCTTGGTGTGATTGCTGTCGCTCTAGCTCCAGACATCTTGTTACCTTGCTTCCTTGCTACCTTGACCTCGGACCGGACCTTTGTTATCTCTTGGCTATTGTGACCTCGGACTGTTTTGACCACGCTGCTTTCTGGCTTCCTGACTTCGGCTCGTCTTTCGGCACGCTTGACTTTCTGCAACCCCGACACCGGCTTGTTTCCTCGGCTTGCTCTTTGACTGCTTCTCCACAAGGTTTGTTTTGCCTACACGTGTTGGCTGCAGGCTTGGTTATCAGCATAAGTCAGAGATTGCTGGCAGCAATCCCGGACATAATAAACTCTAGCCACAAACTCAAGCCTCTCTTCCACTTAAATCAGGGAAGCTCTTCATATTCAATTCTGATGGCAGTCTCTTGCCTTGAGTAGAAATTACAAATCAAGATAATCAGATGCAATGGAACTCCCATTTCTTTAAGAGCATACCATAGCTTTATGTGGTCTATGCAGTCACAGGCTTTGGTGTAATTGATGAATTCCTTGGTGTGCTCCATTATCCAACATATGTTTGCAATGTGATCGCTTTCCTTTCCTGAATCCAGATTGCACCTTTGGGAACAGTGCTGCTAGAAGACTGTAAATGTCTGCCTGTATAGTTCTGCTAAGCTTCCACTGACAGTAGTTGCATACAATCTCAATGAGAGCAAGAAAAAGTTTAATATGAATTCTTTCCCTTCTGCTGAATTTTTTGTCTAAGACAAAAAAAATTTTGTCTAAAAATTGTCCTTAATGGCTATAGATTCCTTTAAAATATTGAAAAAGAGACATTGTGGGATTTCCTTGTTCAGAGGAAAGACTTAAAAATAAATAAAGTTCATTGAAAAATGTGCCTCGTGATATTCAACTGCCTCTGTGATGACATTAAAAATATTCTAAGCATCTGCTCTATGAGCCTGTTAATCACTGTTTGGATTTGTTTTAAAATATTCCATGCATGCACAGTGGTAAACGAACATGTACTTACTAATGAAGTATGCATTCCACCCAAAACTTTCCTTGAATTAGTCTCATTTAATTGCTAGTTTTGCTACTGCTGTGTGTGTGTTGTGTGTTGTTTGCCTTCATTTCCAACTTACGGCGACCCTACAGCCACCCTGCCATGGGATTTTTGTGGCAAAGTTTCTTCAGAGGGATATGCCATGGCCATCCTGTGAGGCTAAGAAAGAGTGAAGGGCACCGATGAAGCCCAACCAATACAGTTGAAGAACTTCACCACAGAAAAGCAAAGGCAGTGGAACACCAGCAAGAGATAACAAAGCTTGGCAAAAGCAGAGAGGTGGGCAGAGGGCCAGAGCATTTGTCTTCAGATGCTACTTGCTTCTTAAATCAGGTTGACAAGTATAGATAATCGGCCAGCTAATTCTTTTAAAAGATAACTAATTGTTAAAGATAATTATAATAATGGAATGACCACTTGCTTCAGGTGAGGGTACTTTATTTTAAGCAGCCCAACTGATGATATTACAGCATAAGGAAAAGGGGGAGTGGCAAGAGGACACTCTACCAGCAAGCCAAGTGGTGAGATCTCCCTGACAACTCTGTAACCCTTCTAAAGGCATGTGGTGATCTAGACTGGTGTTGAAATGTCCATGTTAGGCCACATACTTTCCCACCACATTGCTTCCACAATTGCTGTCTTGGGGGCTCGACAGACCACCCTGAAAGGCTGGGCTGGAGGCACCCATTTTTGCTGCGGAGAGACGCTACAGCAGCCAAACCACACGGCCTCCCTCCACACCAAAAAGTACCTGCTAAAAGTGGGTTCTTTTGGGGGCATGTGGAAAAATCAGACACCTAGTTAAAATGAAAACATGTGCATTAACTGATAAACAAATTACTACTCCAATTAGCAAGAAAGGCAGATTATTGCCAGAATATTCTACAGGGCAAAAAATTGGGAAATTAAAAGGGAAAGAATCAGAGAGACCAAATTCAGCTGCAAATGTCCATACCCTCACCACAGATCTTTCATATAGGCACATCTAATGAATGAAGAAACACAGCAGACAATTATCTATATAACTTTAATGCCCTACTATAATCCCTCCCCTTAAACACTGTGATTGGACAGTGCAAGTAAGATTCTTGCCCTAGATTACATGTTAGAGCTATCAATGAAAATGTCTAGCTCCATTCCGCTACCTCTGCATTTTTCTCATATATTATTTTGGAGACATCGTATCTGGCTTTTACCCACTTATTTTTTACATCTGGGTCTACAGATAAATTCAAAATTACTTTGAATAACCACATTTCACTCCAGAGATGATGTGGAGCCATATGGATATTCATTTGGAACAAATCAGTCTGAATTGGCCAAACTCACTTCAGAGTTCAGGTTTCAAGTGAACTGGTTGCACAGCCCTAGTTTTCAGCCTTCACTGAACTTGACAACTGAAATAATACCACATAACTGAAATGACTGAGCACTCTTGGAAAAGTCTGTGACTATCCCTTTTACTGAAACTGGTCAATGAATGCATAATGGAAGATTTATTTGGGTTATGAACCCATTCATGAAAATCAAAGTCTGCTCACAAATCATCCCGAATTTACTGACTTAGGGGCTGGGCTGGATAGATGGGCGGCATCCAGCTGCCCCTTTAATGGCCGGATTAGTGCCAGAGCAATCACATGCTGTGGCACTGATTTGGCCTCTAGGGAGAACAAAAAAAGAGCCAAAAAAAAGCCAGCTCCTTTTTTGCACCCTCTAAAGGACATCATAGCCATGCCGCCACGGCTTTCTGATGCCCTTTTAGCACTGCATCGTCTAGATGCAGCACCAGGGCCACACCATGATGCCACGTGCCATCTAGAAGGGCACGCGGCATCATGATATGATGGGGGTGGAGTCACAGCATACAATGTGTGGACACTGTGCCGTGGCTCCGCCTGCAAGCCGGCACAAAGTGCCAGTTTGTAGAGACCCTTAATTTAACACTTTTTAAAAATAAAATATCCACATGAAATAAATAGATACAGTCAGCCCTCTTTATTCACGGATTTTTTATCCATTGTTCAAGCATCCACGGCTTGAAAATATTTTTTTTTAGAAGTATAAATCCCAAGTAGTAAATCTTGATTTTCCATTTTATAGAAGGGACACCATTTTGCTCTGCCATTATATTTAATGAGATTTGAGCATCCACGGATTTTGTTATCCATGGGGGATCCTGGAACCAAACCCCAGCAAATAACAAGGTCCAACTGTATGTGCCATTTTTAGAGAAAATGAGGACTCTGGTGTACTCCTAAAATCATTCTGCAGAGCACCATACGTAATATTTTATGGGAGCTATTTGAGCAAGTTCTTCACCAACAGTATAAGTCTAATCCATACTTTGAAGCCAAGAAGTCTGTAATATTCATACATGGACTCTGAGTGATTGAAACCTCAGTCCAGTCCCTTTCTTCATGCATCAGATAGGCTATCAGCTTCTCTTTCCTTTTGTACATGTGATATGATTCCAGATCTGTGCACACACATGTGGCCTCTCTCCCTGTCAAGAGGGCAGACCCTTCAGCTTTGCAGTTGTTGATGGACTCTAGCTCCCACTAGCCCCAGATAGCATGGCAAATGGATGGGAATGGTAGAAGTTGCAGGTCAGCAACATCTGAAGGCATCCATGGTTCAGATGTGCATGATCACTCACCAAGATGTGTGTGTATTTGTGTTTGTGTTGTGTGTGTTTTTCATAAACTGCAATTGGGAGATATGTTTCACTCATGTCAAAGATGCTAAGAAGGTGAGCTCTGCAGGCAGAGTTGGGGTTTTTTTCTTCATTTCAATTGAACTCTTCCAGAAACTAAATAAATTGGGCTTTCCAAGGCTTCCTCTCTGTGCTGATGAGCTGGATAAGCACTATGAAAACTGCTTCTACAATAACAGTAACAGTAAGTCCAGTGGGAACAAATAATTTAGATCAAATGGGCCAAAATGCCAATACTGTACTAACAGCAGATTCATTAATCAGCTCTTTGACATTATTTTTAGTAAACCACAGGGCTACAGGAAGATGCAAATTGTGGAACTGATTGATTTGGTCTCATTTTCTTCTTTGCAGTTCCTTAGTTTCCCATAACAGCAGTAGAAGAGATGGGATGTCTAGGTTTCCATTTTATTGTCAGTCTCCAGTAGAGTTCTCCATGCAGAGTTAGTTCGTTGCAGCTGTGGATGCAGAAGCAAAGAAAATCGAGAAATGCTTCTCAGTGAACCATTTATCCTATACCAAATAACCCCAGAGCAGACAATCCCAGCATGTGCTGCCGTTTCATTAACTAAGAGAAAATAATCTACCTGTTGAATAATGCATCTTATAGCAGTAGCTGCCTGCCAGCCTCCATCTGCCAGTGGCAGATAGTATGAAATGCAATTTAGACTTATTATATACATGGGTGAGAGTCTATGTATTTGCCCACAATATTTATAATTATCTGTCTTTCTCATCACATTATATGTAATGCTAGAGTGCCCACTTTAGCACAGGGCATTAAGGAAAATAGGAACACAGCTCCAGAGGTTTAAAATTTTGGCATGGCTTGATAGAAAGTGATTACCAGGAAACTATAGGAGCTTGCCCTTAAATGTTACCTCTTCATGCCATGTTTGTGAATGCGAACAGAGAGGTAGTCATTTCAGATAACCATTTTCTTACTTTTTACATTGAAATAAAACACCAAGTGATTCCCATCTTGTGACAGGGCTCATTATGCATCTAGCATTACTCTGCCTACTGAACCTAATAGGGCAACCAGGCTGGTAATAATTAATTTGCAATTACGTTACATGTCATCTATTATGGCAAATAGCCAGCATAAATTAATTTGCAATAACTGGTTCCAAGCACATTTCATTGTAAGAGAATAATATTCTGGCCAATCCTCTTCCAGAATTCACATTTAGTATCTGGTCCACCAATTTCATACTTTTGGAAACAGTAAAACAAATGCTGGATTAGCATTACCAAAGCCAGGAGTCCCTCAACCCAATGGAATGGGCAGAAAACCTTGAAATTGTTACTTTTTGGCTACTAAGGCAGATCAGGGAATAGGGATATTGCCTGTGCTGGATGGGGTTACATTCCCCCTGAAATCTCAGGCTCGCAGCTTAGGTGTGCTCCTGGACTCAACTCTGAGCCTGGATGCCCAGGTTTCAGCAATGGCGAGTAGTGCATTTGGACAGTTACATGTGTGACAACTGTGCCCATTCCTTGAGACATCAGATCTGGTTACAGCAGCACATGCCTTGATTACATACTGTTTGGACTACTGCCATGCACTGTATGTGGGGCTGTCTTTGGAAACTGTTCAGAAACTTCAGCATGTGCAAAATGCCACAGCCAGAATGCTGACCAGCGCAATTATAGGGAGCATATAACTCCCATATTGAAACAGTTTCACAGGTTACAGGTTCGTTTCCGGGCACAACTCAAAGTGGTGGTTAAGACTTATAAAGCCCTACACGGTTTAGGTCCAGATTATTTGAGAGACCATATCTCCCCATACAAACCTGCTAGAGCCCTAAGATTTCCAGGAAAGGCTTTCTCTCAGTCCCTCCACCATCACAGGCTCACCTGGTGAGGTCACAAGAGAGCACCTTCTCAGTGGCTGCTCCTACCCTGTAGAATGCCCTTCCACAAGAAGCAAGGCTGGCCCCCTTCTTGCTTGCCTTTTGTCAGCAGGTAAAACAACTGTTCAGGCAGGCTTTTAATGTCTAGTCATGGGGTGGGTTTTATATAGGATGGGCATTGTGATTTTATTGTGGTTTTAATGTTTGTATTTTTATATTGTTTTTAGCTGATCTTTTAATTGTTTTATTGTTTTAGGATTGTTATTGTGAGCCGCCTTGGGTCCCTTCGGGAAGAAAGGCAGGACCAAAATTAAATAAATAATACAACTGCTAAAATCCATCAGCGTTGGCCCTTGGTGGCTTCCTTGTCATCAGTGGGGTGGTGAATCCCTTTAAGGGGGACATATGAAGTTGTAAATCTATAGCAATAGAATTCAGAATCTTTGAGATTTCCTTGAAATCCTTGACTAGAATCTCAAATGGATTTACTGCTCCAGTTACTTAGGAGCCACCCCTAGAAAGCATATATAACTTTTCCAAGATCTGGGTGTTGGCTGGATATGGCCTGTAGGTTTCCCACCTCTGCTGGTAAAGCATGGACAATCTGTACCAGCCATCCACCACTGGTTTGGCAAAAATAAGTAGATTATCATGGAGGCAATTGCAGCCATCATTGGTGTCAGTACCTGGCATCTTCAAACAGCTGCCAGGGTGCATTTTTAATACCTGCCCTATCCCTTCTCCATTTTTGTTCCAGGGTGAAAAACCCAGGTCATTCAAGCCAGTTAATTTTAACTTCTGTTTTAATTTTCGACAAGGCTCATGGGCTCTAGAGTATTGTAGGAAGTGCTTAAATGGCGTCTCCCACCAGTGCTTATTTGCCTACAGCCCCTTGAAAGCTAGAGCTGGCCCTAATTTCAGTTGCAATTCATACAGATCTTGTCTCATCATTTTAATTAGCAAATTTGGAGTTGGAAAACAGGTTATGAAGCCCTAATTGTTCCAACACATCCATCTCAACTTTCAGTGCAAGCAAGCATGGCAACATTCCTGCAGAATGAATTTCCCAGGAGTGGGTATTAGTTTTGGGTTGAAGACTTGTTTTTGCTCAGCATCACATCTTGGGAAGCTGAGGGCAAAACAGATTAATTGGACTTGTATTAATTTATCCTATTTCCCTGCCAAATTGAATATATATACTGTGTGTATGTATGTATATATATATATATATATATATATATATATATATATTACTTTTGGGATCAGAACATCTTTGCTAACCCATAGATTATGTCTGCACACTGGTTTTATGAATTTATCTTCAGTTCCTTGGACTATTGACAGGACTGCAAAGAGAAATAGATTTTTGTAGGTCCCTATCTGTCTAGAGTTGTGCTAGAAGAGCACTTTTAGAACTGAGGCCAAAAGTGATTAAGGTAGTCAGAAAGAAGCTAATTTTAGAAAGCTGCTTTCATGTTCTTTTAATAATACATCCTAAAGAGAATAATTCCTGTGTAAATTAGCAAGTGCTCAACTGGGACAGCTAACAGCGCACAGCTCTTAATAAATCAAATCTAAATGGTATGAGAGACAGCATGGCAAAGGACAGAGCACAAAGAGATGACATGGAAGTCTCTATTATGAGACATAGAGGCTAGACAGAATAGCCCACAGATAGCAGGGTTTTCGATGGTTTCCGGATGTGCAGGATGGCTTAGTGTTGACCAATAAGTTTGTAAACTGTAAGGATTGTTAATATATTTGGACCGATGTCCTACGAAGAAAAAGTAGCTTTCTAAAATTAGCTTCTTTCTGACTACCTTAATCACTTTTGGCCCCAGTTCTAAAAGTGCTCTTCTAGCACAACTGTAGCCAGATAGATACCTACAAAAATCTATTTCTCTTTGCAGTCCTATGGTTTAGCAAAGATATTCTGATCCCAAAAGTACAAAAAAAAAATCACAGTTTGACTTGCTAATCAAAATGTTGCCTTCAGAAAGAAGTGAGACCTGTTTGTCAACATAAAGAAGAGAAGAGAAAAATATTTCCAGTTTTGGTCATTGGGTCTAATTTGCTGCTCTTTTATGTCCATTAACCACAGTTGCAGCTCAGGTATAGGGCTGGTGGCAGTCGTCTCAAAATATAAAATTGTCACTTTACCAGCATTTTGTTTCTTTTCCTTTCAGCCAAGAAATTACTTTTTCATTGAAATTAGAGTCAAAATAAAAACTACATAGGAATTGTTGATAAACTTTGTTGGCCTTCATAATGGTACAATTAAATTAAGCGCACAGCATGGGCTCTGTCACTGAACAGGAAAACAAAGCAAATCAAGATAGGATTATAACAGTTTTAACTATTCCCTAACTCACAAAAAAAAAAAAAAAGGAAAACGTTCTTTTCATGCTCTAGGCATTTTTTTCTGAGGAGGGAGGCAATATTGCACACATAGAAAGCAAAAGCATTTAAGCTGCCTATACAGGATTGTGGCCAGAGCGATTATCAACTGAATGCAGGAAGCAAGCCTTCTCATTGGAGTTTATCACATGGGAAGAATTTCTCTTAATTTAGAATGAAAGCTGCAGTGGCAAAATAAATTTTCATATATTCAAGATGCTGGATTGTTGTTTTTTTCTGTGTTCATAACCTACCTGCCATCCTTTCATATTTCCCTCCTAACATTTTGTCACATCATACTGAGAAGGAGAAACAGATGCTAAGACAAACGTCGCTAGAGGTGAGAAACAGGTTAAGCCCCATCACTCATATCTCCCCAAGTGTGGTGCTTAACTTGTTCTTATTTTAATTAATTAATTAATTAATTAATGTTACTAATTTTAATGGGGAAAAGTAAAGTACAGATGTCTCGGGCCCTAAAGGAGTTTTTCTCAGCCTGATCCCTTCCATATGTGTCTGACTCCAACTAATGATCTAATAATTCCTCACCTGCATCATCTATAGGGCAAAGCAGCTTTAGACAGCAGGTGCCCTTCTCTTTCTTTGGTCTACACTTCCCAGAATTTTCCAACCAGTTTTGGAGATTTTGTAGACCCAAAAAACACACATTCCAACTCTCCTCTCATCCTTTTCGTGCTCTGCTAGACAGTATAGTTGGCATGGGGCAACAAGGTACAGGTTCAGAAAACCAAACTTGGCCCCACACTTTGCTCCACTCGGGTCAGATGTCTTCACTGTAGATCTGAATGTGGGAGATACATATATGTAAACTCCTCCCTCCCCAGGGAATTAATGGCTGGTACAATTGTTATTATAATTGATGGCACAAGTCTTGGAAATAGAGCATCTTCTCTGTTTGTGGTGTGGGATAGATACTTTATGTCTGGGCTGGTAATGACTGAGACTAGGACAAAGAATAGAATTCTTCAACTCTCCCTCCCCATCCCAGTATCACCATATCATCTGTGACTAACTAGTACATTGGCACTGTTAGGTAGGGCAGGTTGCCAAATCCTATTTGTCTATGTTCCCCATAGATGGGCTGCAACCATTTCTAGATGCACAGGACACCAGGTATACATATTTAAGAGGGAAGACAGGCTTTTCAGTACTCACCACCACATTATCATTGGCAAGCATGAGGTAAAGCCAACTATCAGCCCAGGCTAGTGAATTAAATCAATTCCAGTTTCTTTTTTAAAGGGGAAAAAATGAATAAATTTCTGAAATAGCTACCATAAATAAAATGAACAAAGCAATCATTAGCTCATTAAATGTATTAGGATACTAGGAAGAACACACCAAGAAATGTTGTTGTTGTTGTGTGTCTTCAAGTTGTTTGCACTTTATGGAAACCCAAAAGTGAACTTATCAGGGATTCTCTTGACAAAATTTCTTCAGCGGGGTTTGCCTTTGTCCTCCTCTGAGCCAGAGAGATTGTGACTTGCCCAAGGTACCCATAGGGTTTCCATGGCCAAGCTAGGATTCAAATCCTGTTCTCTAAAGTTGTAGGCTAATGCTCAAACTACTCCTTAATGAGAAGGAAATGCTTGTGCTTCAATTTCTTTTTTTTATCTTGTCTTATTCAAATGAAGAAATTGATGTTTTTTTTTACAAATAGTAGTCTTCTTTGAATGACTGGGAAAGTCCCAGAGTGGAATATTCAAACTGACCAATCAATGGCTTTGGATGATCTGGTCCTGAACCCCCATTACTTGTTTGTCCCAACTAGGGCAGATCCATTGACTCAATAGACCCCTTTAATGGATCTACCCTAGTTGGGACAAGCATTTAGATTTAGGTCATAACTTTTAATGTAAACCAGAATAATTTGGGGATTTTGGTGTGGTACAGACCGGCCTTTTGCGCTGTGCTAGTGCCGATTTTAGGGTTAGGGAGTGCGCACCAACCACACGCTCCCTAACCCTAGTCCGTGTGGGGGCCGCCATGATTGTGTGGCCCCGCCCACACATCACACTCATCGGTGATGTCACAACTGTGCAGCGTCCAAATGGCGCCGCACAGCTGTGACACCACCGTGCCATCCTATGGCACTTTGCTGCATCACAGCTGCACAGCAAACAAGAGCTGCTTCTAAGCGCTCCTTTTTTGCTACATCATGGTACTGCGCCATTTGGGTGCTGCAGTAACACTACGCAGCAAAATGGCACGGCCCCAGCCCGCCTTTTGCAGGCAGTATGTACCACGCCTTTGTTTTCTTAGTATGTCTGGGCACATCCTTTTTAAAGATGTATTTCTGAAAAGGAGAGGAGATTTGATCCAATGAACTGTCCAATTTGATAAGCCTTTAGCTTTTGGTTCAATTAAGCCAGGTATACTTTAACGGTCCTATCACTGATTGCTATGTTTGCTAATTTGAGTATTCTTCAAGCAATATCTTTCACCTAGCAATTTTGATGGGACTATTTGAGTGATTTAAGCTTAAGGTTGCCATAGCAATTACTTTAATTGCTTGAAAGGAAGCAGCTTTGCAGTCATGCCACTTGAACTCTATGCAATCCAAGAAAGCAAAATTGATTTGCATTTAAATCTTCACATTTAAAATGTGAAGTTCCACACTTTTCAGGGAAAACTCCAAATCTTTTCTTTCCTTTCTTAGCACATCTCTATTTCTTGTCCAATTTGAATCATTCAAAAGAAGATTCATTTTCAGAATGTCATATTTTCGTAATTTATTTACAGGCTCATTAAACTACTGGCCTGTTTAAACAAGGCATAACAGAGTCAATGGGTTGCATCCAATTTTGTACAAACAGACTTTCTCTTATACAGTGCAAGTTTTTCTTCTTCCTCCATCAGTCTCCCAAAGGCCTCATAAAATCATCAACAAAATGTACCTCTCTTGGGAAGATCTTAGGGTGAGTGGCTTCAGTGGGAAGAAAAATCTGTTCCAGAGACTCCAAAGGTTTGGATAGATTTAACTCCCGTGGACTTGAGTGAGGAGAGAGTCAAGTTTGCTGTCTTTGGAATCAATAGGGTGTTTAGCTGCTTAGCACTGACAGGGATGTACTTTTTGTAATATAATATCATCTACTCATTTGATACAGAGCTAAGAATCAAATACTGGCAATGTTACCTTTTTGGACTATAACTCTCAGGCCCACCCACCTCATCTGGGGATTTTGGTCATTGTAGTTTTAAAAAAATGTTTCCAAGCTCTGCTGGGAAGTTAAGGTTTTGAAAACAAAGCAATTTGCTTTGAGATGTAATAGCTTAGTTACTATAGATATCATTGAAAGTGAACATTCTGAACAAAGGGCAAAGTATTTTTAGATAATTAATAACAAGGGAATTATCTTGTTTTTACCTTGAAAGCAGCATACCTAATTGAATAATTAATACCAGATGTTCTGGTAGGAAATTTAAATTTAACTAATCTAACCAAAACATAGGGAACCTATGGCAGGATACAGACCGCCCATTTGGGGAGGCCTGCACCTGCCCCGTTCCCTGAAGGATCGGGGCCTGAGCGGCCACAGCAGCAACCCCGGAGGCCCCAATCTGCTGCTTTTCCAGGCCTTGGGGAAGCAGCCAAAATCCGCTTCCCCGCGGCCTGGAAAGGGGTGTCCTTGGGGCTTCATGCCCCAGGAAACCCCGACAGCGGTAGGGAAAGAGAGAAAGGGGCCACTCAGCCCCTTTCTCTTCCATATTGCTGGTGCGGCCATGTAAAGGCAGCACCATCAATACGAGCTGCGAAAGGAGCTCCATTTCGGAGCTCCTTTCGGCTCTGCTGAAAGGGCACCACAAGCGCCCTGTAGCGGTGCCAGCACATCACGCCTGCAACGTGACATGTGGACACTAAGCATCCGTTGCATCAAAATGGCGGCGCCCATGTAGATAGGGCACCGCCATTTTGACGAATGGAGGACGTACTAGGGTTAGGGAGCGTCTGAATGGTGCGTGTTCCCTAACCCTAGAATCGCCGCTGCCATGCTACATTTTGTATGTATCCCACCTAAGTCCAGATGCTGATTTATTCAAAGTAGAGAGACTCTACCACTCTCCAAGGAAATGTATTCCACTGTTGAACAGCCTTTACTGTCAGTAAGTTCCTCCTAATGTTGAGGTGGAATCTCTTTTCCTGCAGTTTGCATCCATTATTTCGTGTCCTGTTCTCTGGAGCTGCAAGATCTTCATTCACCCTTTTGGCAAATCTGTTTCTACTGAACAGATGGAGCCTGCTTGGACTTTGAGATCTAAAAGAGAGTCCCAGCCACCTTCACAGGAACACAAGAGAGGGCTTTCTCAGTGGCTGCCCCTAGATTTTGAAACTTCCTTCCTAGGAAGGCTAGAACAGCACCATAAAATTATAGGATCATAGAGTTGGAAGAGACCACAAGGAACTCAATCAAAGCATCCCCGACAGATGGCCATCCAGCCTCTCTTTAAAGACCTCCAAAGAAGGAGACTCCAGCACTCTCAGAGGGAGTGGGATCCACTGTAAAACAGTTCACGCTGTCAAGAAGTTCCTCCTAATGTTTAAATGGAATCTTTTTTCCTGCAGCTTGCATCCATTGTTCCGTGTCCTAATCTCTGGAGCAGCAGAAAACAAGCTTGCTCCATCTTCAATATGGCACTGCTTTAAAATTGTATGGCTTCTGACTTCCACACACTCCACATGAATCCACTCTATGTGTTAGACTGAACTAAGAAGAAACTGTCCAAGAAGCTGAACTTATTCCCCAAACAGGTTTAGCACCTTGAATAACTCCTTTAAAGTTCAAACTTATACCAAGGAGGATACATAGCCCTGTTTGTATGGATGTGGCATGAAAGAAATTGTCTTCTCTTGTTTCTTTCAAAGGAAACAGCACCTCACTTGCAGAAAAGGTCATCTCCATTCAGACAAATAATTTAAAGGACAATTTCATGCCTTGAGTATTGTGATACAAGTTACTGGGCCATCTGATTCCCAGAAACTTCTTGGGGTGGCTTTTCCAGAAAATAGGGTTTTTTTCCTCCTGAGTAAGCTTTGATCCAAAGAATTTCTAAGTCATATAAAACATTTAAATGCTGCAAATAATATGGGAGAATTTTAAATAGTTCTATAGTCACTGCTTGACACTCACAATTTTTGCATTTGACAAATTGGGCAAGCTCCAGCTATTTTTTGTACTTCTGCATCTTGGGGAAAAGTCTAAATCTACAATTCAAACACCTACACTGTTTGCAGAGTAGATGGAAAGCCATTTCAGGTTACGCTACCATAAAATGCCATTACAGATCTTTCTACCTTTCATTTCAAGTGTAAAGGTCTCATCTTTGATCTTTTCTTCTGTAAACACCAGCCCATAATATCAGATCTAAAAAGTGGAAATGAGCCAAGAATTAAGAAGGGGGGAAATCACTATACAGAAACATATGCGAGGAAATTTCTCTTAATCTTATCTGAATTCAGAATTACTATCTGATTTTTAAAAAATATTATATTGTTAGCTAAGGAATATGCCTACTAATGAAACCATTAAATTAGTAAAATAACCCTAATTATTATTATCACTATTACTTCTACTACTTACCTTGGCGTTGTTTAGCAGCAGAAAGGTGGGAGTGGGATAAATGAATGAATGAATAAAATATTGTCTTGGTTCACAGTCTATCAGGTGTTACTAATTAGAATTTTGGATCATCAGTTACTGGGATTCTATACAAGAATATAGGAATCAGAGGGGCATAATCAGATAATGTGGCATCTTCCAAGTAGTGAACCTTTTTAAATTGTACTATTGTGATCCTATCTGTAACAATTTCATTCAGATGTTTTCTCAGTCAGTTCAGAACTGGTCCTAGAACATCTATCACCACTGGAACCACAGTTGTTTTCTTTTCCCAGAAATGCTGAATATCAAATCTTAGGTACTGATAGTCCATAATCCTTTCCCTCTCTTTGGAGTGAAACAGACTGCCCCAAAAGGGTAGATTGGGGCCGCTCTGGAACAACCCTCACCAGAGCTGTGGCTAGCACATACTGTGGCCCCAATCTGCCCCACTGCCAGCCTAAAAAGGAGCAGAAAAGATCTGCTCGTTTAGGGGATGGTTTTGGGTCTCCTTAGGCAGCCCCGGTGCAACCCCAGGGCAGCTTCTGGGTGCTCCAGGGAATGCATTGTCAAAATTGTGGTCACCCAGTGCAACTTCCAGGCATCTTGGAAGCATGTGCCATCAAAATGCCACTCCCCCCAAGTTGCCTGGAAGCCGGCTTTTCTGGGCCGTCTGTTCAGACCCTTTGTCTTTAACACTACTGTACCTAAGGATTCCCATATATATATAATCCAAAGTTTATTATTTTCTCAACCACAGTTATGTCTGGGATATTATGCTGTAATGTTTTGTCAGTCTGAATCTTACAGTCACATGAGATTTCCACTTCACTGTTTTCAAGGACACCTTCAAGTTTACATTCCCCTCAGTTCTTTGCAGGTAGTGTTTCATTTTTAAAACTATCTTTGCATGGATTCCAGTGTATCGTTTCAGCTACTTTATCATGAGATTTCTTACATTTAGTCTGTTCAATCTTGCATGAACTAGCAAGGTGACCAATGTTTTCATCTTTTTCTTCACATAGATGACATCTACCATCTAATTTTCTGAGCTTAATTTTTATTAATGTTTAGTATGAACAATCTAATTTACAATCAAGACAATATACAATCAAAGATAAATAAACAGAATGAGGGAAAAGAAAACGAGGTGGAAGAGAGATGCAACTAACACACAGTAAGACTCTGAGCTCTACAAATCCTAACTATAATGAAAAGAAAAAGAAAAAAAGGAACATATTATTCTAAATTTACAGATATGGCTAAATATTCCTACTGAAATTACTAATAACCATAGCCAAAGATTTTTACATCCTTAGATTTCTTATTCTTCCAAAAAAAAAAAAAAACCATAATGTTTTCCAATCTTTCAGTTGGCTTATCCTTTGAAATCCACACTAATGTAGCCATTTGGGCTAACTCAGCAACTTTAACAATCCATTCTTCCATCTTTGTGCTTCAGTCTGTTTCCAGACTGAATTCTTGCTGCTGTTATAAATCAGTGAAGTGATCCACATTTACTATCCAGTTATTTATCAATAACATTCAACAGAAACATTTTAGTAACATTACAAAATCTACATTTACACTTTTTGAATTAGCATATAAATCTTAGACCAATAACTGTTTGCCTTCTTACAAGTCCATCACATATGAAATGGAGCCCTCCTCATCTTGACATTCCCAACATGGATTTGAAACATTCTGGGCCATTTTCAACAGTATATTTGTGATTCGATACCATCTATACATCCTTTTATATAAGTTTTCTTTTAATTAATGCACAAAGAAAATTTTATATTTTACCACATTTTCACAATACCCAAAATTTATCATGTATCATTTTACAGGCCCAGTTTCTGTCTCTAGTTTTAGAGGCCATTTATACACTTTTTAAACTGAAAAATTACTTGATTAATTCAATATTTACTTGGATGTTGTTTATCCAAAGAACCTGTCCTTGGGTCACAAACATATGTTCTCCAGTTTCTTCTTTTTTTTTTTCCAAGTGTCCTGTTCTGCAACCACTTTCAAATGTTCTCCTTTTCACCTCTTCCTTCTGTGCTTTTAACACAGTGACTTTCAACAATTTGTTCTGCAAGTCTTTAAGGTGAATAATATTAAAAATATCACCATGATGATAATGAGGATGATAACAGTTTCTTAAAATGAAGTATAAATGCAAGGAAGCATTTTGCATGTGTTACTGAGCTTCAGAGAAGTTCAGTATTTTCCTCTGGTGTCCATTTTCATTCATTATTATTCATGTTTGTGTACTTTCGGTCCTATCTCCCTCCCTTTTGACAACCTAGAGACAAAAATAGATGTAGAGGAAATGGCATTTGGGATTTGCTGTCAGACCACAGAACTTGTTGTCCTCACACCTCAGGGTGCCCTTCCAGCTGGCCCAAATTTTCTAATGTTGATGTTATTGTTCTTCATTGTGGTCTCAAAGTTGTTAGAAAGTAACAACAGTTTATTATAGTAAAGGGGATCTCTATTGTTTGGGCATAAAACATCTAAGAATATATTTTAAATGCTTTTCCAAAATCAGTTTGCTAGGGTTGCTTTTGTTTTTTGTTTTTTAAAAGAAAAAATGAAACCATTTGGAACACTCAGGCTAAATAGATTCATCCTGTTTCTTTATATAGCTTTGAATCCACAGATTGGATTTGCCTTTCCCCCCAACTTTGTCCTTTCTTTCTTTCTTTGGCTCTGAGTAGGCATGCCAGGAAAGCAAAGGCTGACCCAGGTGTGGATGGGTGTTTACAAGTTTGGACCCATGCTGACCTGGGGGCATGCTTCCAGAGCACAATCCGTACCTATCTACACTGTCACTCTTACTGGGAACCCACCACCACCACCAATCACCATATCTGATGCAGGAAAGGGATGCCTCGCAGCCCATTTCTGTGTTGGAGACAATGAGAGGAGCCTTTCCACTAGGAAAAATGTCATAGAAAGATATGGAGTGTGCAGAGGCCATTTAAACAGCCAGGGTGTGCCACAGATTTTCCAGGAAACACCATGGCAAACCAGGTGTCAAACTGACCTGTGTTAAGGGCTGTTTGCCCCAGGATTAGATCAGATCCATTGGATCCATGTCCAGTCTGCCACAATCCTGGCCCTAGGTTTTTGGCCAACCAGGACAATGCGAAACCTGGCCGGGAGGGAGGAAATGTGAGCTTTTAGACCCATCTTGTTGCTGTGGGGGGAAAGTCAACAAAAAGGAATGGTGATTGTGAAATTCTTGAACCCAGGTTTCAGTGAACATCCTGATTGCTTGAGCACCCTATTTTTTCCCATACCTTGGCCTGATTAGACTGGATACCAAAGGATGACTGCAGAAAACCTCACACATTTTTGTAGCTCATTATCCATTGTCTGCCATATCTGTGACATAAATGTGGCCCTCTAAAAGCAGACCCCTATAAATTGCTGCTTTATGTTCTACCATCCACTGGAAACCTACCATCCCCTCCCAACCTACCTTAACAGCTAGCAGCTGCACCAGGCAGTGGAAGTCTGTTGCTTATTGGGCACATCAGGATAATGTTTCCAGCCCTCAGTGGCTGAGGATACAATGAGGAATTGCAACAGGGATTCTGATTCTTATTGTCACAGCCTCATTCACTGGTGGGAAGGTACTAAAATGTCACCCTGCTGTGCCCTGATTGGCAGCAGAACAGATCTACATTGCTCAGTAGGGATGTCGGCTGTTAAGGTAGATTTGGGTATTGGGCCAGAAGATGTTGCATAATTACAAATTCATAACTAAGTAGGTGTAATCAATGTGAGTGATGAAGTAGATGATGAAGTCAATGAGTGATTGCTTGATTGACTGAGTAGTACATATTATTCTTTTAAACCACAACAGTATACTGTAGGCAGACATGCTCTGTATGATTCTCTTCTGTGGTTGGTATTGTCAGTTGTGCAGATTTTGAGTATCACAAAATGGCAGCAAATTTTAAGCAATTTAATTGGTTGATCTTTTTACTTTCAAGTAGAGGGAAGATGTTTGGGTCTTTGCTATCTTGTAGCCTGAGGCAGGTGATAGACCATCCAAAAAGGATGGTCTCCTGGCGCCTAGTTTTGGTCTGGGGGAAGCCACGGTCTCCACACCATGGGGCTTCCTCGCAGACCAAAAAGAACCCGCAAAAAGCGAGTTCTTCTTGCGATGCCATTATGATGTCGCAGTGCGCCAATGGCACACTCGAGACATCGTAATGGCGCCGTGATGTGCAGATGCTATGCATCTGGCATGTCATAATGTTGGAACCTGTCTGTACAGGGTGCCGCCATTTTGACGCATTCGTCACGTGCGAGGGGCGAAGGGCGTCTAGAAGTGCCACCCCAAGGCACCCCTAACACATGATAAGGGCGTCCTTTTCGACCCGTCTGGACTGGGCCTGAGATAACTTTACTATCTTTGGGTATTAAACACCTGGAACTGGGGATCAGTAAAGTTTCGTAAACTGGCACCAGCAGAAGACGAACCCATAAAACCAATACATTAAATAAAAGGCAGAGCCATTAAGACAATCTTGTTGTTGTGTGCCTTCAAGTCATTTCCAACTTACGACAACCCTAAGGCAAAGCTATCACAGAGTTTTCTTGGCAAGATTTGTTTGGAAGGAGTTTGCCTTGCCTTCTTTTGAGGCTGAGAAAGTGTGACTTGCCCAAGGTCACCCTTTGGGCTTCCATGGCCAAGCTGGGATTCGAACCTTAGCCTCCAAAGTTTTACATAGTTCAGTGCTCAAACTACTAAACCATACTGACTCTCATTATGATAATACCAAAACCCAAAGTTGGAAATTTATTTTTAATTTAAAACAATCTACTGTGTAGCTCATTATAAAGCTTTTCCATCCCTATTAAGCTATTTTCATTAAAATTAACCTCCCCATTACATGTCTCATTACATGCCTCATTATTTTCCTTTTTTTTTTTTCATTCCTTTCGTTGGAGGAATATATTGACAAAGGGAGAAAATTGTCTAAAATTGGGAAGGATCAACTAAAAATGCTCCAAGATAGCATTTTTAGCCTCCAACGAGTAACAAGAAAATTAAGAACAAAATGTTACTCATTACATGATTTTTTTTTTAAATGATATTACTGGTGGTTGTTAGTTTGCAAAAGGAATGCTACTGTGCCCTCATGGCACAAAAGCATTTTACAACAAACATTGTTAAAAGCTGTGATAAAATTAGCTGGAACGATAAAAAATTTATTCATCTGTCTCTTTCGCATTACACAATTGGAGCACTATGATCCCATTTTAATTGCCATCCTATGTTCCATCTTCTGTAATGCCTGGATTTGTAATTTCATGAGACATTCATAATTTTTCTCCAGTTTTCTAGTCCTTCAGCAAACTAACAAAATGTTACAATTGTGTACTGTAAAAGAGAGGTAAGTTGGCAATCTACAAGCTTCTCTTGGGAGGGTATTCCAACTATGTGGTACCACCTATAAATCTGTTTCTTTTCAGTATTCCCTTAAATGCATATGGGGGAGACCTGGAACAGGACATTATAACAGTTTGGGTGATCTGTGCAAGAGTAAATTATTCATATAGACATGCCACAAGCTAGTTTTGTCTTTAGATTGAACAAGCAAAACTTCTGTGGTTGTGTCATTTTTCATTCCAAAATCTTGTGAATAAATTGGCATATAACGCCCATTATCCCTGACCATTTGGCTGGGCCCAGCCTTGGGATCTAAATCATCTAAAGGATTTCAACCATTTCGTAAGGTAAACAGGAATATTTACCAAGTCTCCACCATGCATTTAGTTCAAACAAGTACATTATGGTACTTTGAAAGTGGGTGGTAGCTACTAGGAGCTTTTCTTTTTTTTCAGTTACACAAAGCCTAAATCCATTATCTATTGTGGGATGGGCAAAATTTGGCCCTCCAGATATTGTTGGACTCATTGCTAGATGTCACATGGTGCAGAGGGTGTCACCCTGGGAGGGTGCGCATTCACCCCTCCTGCTTCATCATCATCATCCTTCCTCTCCAGGAAGAAAGCCCTGAGATAGATCTGTTGGAAAGGGTGTCTGTACACCCCTCCTACTGCTCTGTCATGGAGCTTCCTCCCTAGGGAGAAAGCCTGGCAACAAAGCAGCCAGGAAGGGCCTGCAATCAAGTGTCACCTGTCCTCTAGGATGTCACACAGTGTGTTCTGCACCTCCCAGTGACACCACTGGCTGGACTGCAGTTCTGAGCATTCCTCTCCATTGGCTATGCTGGCACAAATGAATGGACACTGCAGTAAAATGATATCTAGAGGGCAGCATGATTACCAACCATGTCTATGGGACTGGAAATGCAAACATAATTCTAATAGGCATAGAAATAAAAGGATAAAAAATATTCATCATAAGACTCTATATATTTATCATCGTGCAACCAATTTTTCTTAATAAAATCATGTTGTGATGAAACAAAAAGCAGCTTACAAAGAAAAGTAAAAGGAAATTAGACAAACCAGTTCAAATTATTGAATTTCATATCCTGTAAGGTACACAGAAATCAGGATGAAAAAATACAGCGAGAGACATAGAATCAGGGACAGAAAACTGGAACTATTGTACCTCATGTAATATTGATTAGTTAGATGTTTTTTTTTTATTTTTCATGCAAGAAATGGTTATTTTGGAAATGTATGTTCTCAAAATCATTATTTTATTATATTGTTTTTAAAACATTGATCTTACAATTTGTAAGTGACCAAGAAAGTCATGTATTCAGACATAAAAAAAAATGGTAGGGAAGTAAATACACTGAAAACCTTTGGTTTTACTCAGCAGCTTGTATGGGTTACCGTATTTGTTTGAATGAAAACATTTTGTTTTGTATAGATAACTTCAAAACAACATGAGCAGATTCAAGTCTGCCTTTACAAAATCAAGGAGCAACACAGTAATACCATGGGTTCCTCCAAGATTTACCCACTGATCTTCACAATAAATTTTAATCAAAATGTAGACCTGGAAGGAAATGGAACAAAATTAAATATCTGGGAGTCAGCAAAGTCACATCCAGGAAAACATTTTATTTTAATCACTCTGAGAGGTCCAAAAGGATGTTTCCTCACTGTGTGAATTAGAAAAAGCACTTTTTGGAAAAGTACCACAGAATCGTATATTCATAGGAAGAAAAAGTAATTTCCTGATTTAGCTATTTTTATAATTGGGAAATAAAAAATAATGGCCAAAGGGTGTCTGTCTGCATGCCAATGTGACCTTTTTGTTGATACATGCCAGGGCCTAGACAAGGCTGTATGTAGCTATACATCAATCTAGACTTGAAGTTCATCTCTTAGGCTTATATTTCTATTAGATTTATCCAACCAATCTTTAAAGAATGAAGTGCTGCAAGCAAGCAAACAAGCAGGAGACACATTTCTAGTGGTTTAGAAGTGATAGTAGCCACATTCCTGTTTTGTCAGTCCAGAGGCTTCACAAAGCTGACTAACTCTAAGTCCTGGTTTGGCACATGTGGATGCCCAAGGCCTTTAGAAATTATATGTGCATGTTAGATAGTTTGTGGAGCTTGCTTTTAGTCACTTGCTAAATGCTGTCCAGTCCCCCTATGACATCAGAGCTATTGAACCAATGGTAGTCAGAAAAGTTGTGACTACTTCCTTTCTCAGTGGTACTGTTAGCTCGGAGTAGATACAATGGAGATTATCACACCCCAAATCCGTGCTGGGATAGATGCAGGTTGTAACTGTCACCGATGGATCCTATCACACTGCCACATGTCTAGGCAGTAGGCAGCCTGTATCCAACCCAGGCTTTTCCAGCAGCTTTTCAAGAACAAGAAAATCCCTTTTTTGAGAAGCTGCAGGAGAAGCCCAGTTTGGATACAGGCTGCCTACCTCCCAGGCAGTGCGATAGGATCCGTTGCGATAGGTTTCCAGGTAGTGTGACAGGGGCAGTGCAGTAGGATCAGTTGGTGATAGTTACAACCCATGTCAATCCTGGCGCCGACTTCGGATGCGATAATCTCCATTATCAGAGACAGGAAGAGTATGAAGAACATTTTGCAAAAAAGGGACCTGCAACAGGCATTTTCCTCATAGATTTTCTGGCCACCCATTCACAAGAATTGGTGAGCGGGAGTGACATAATAATAGTTGTGTTGCATTGTGTTCAGCTGAAAAGTGTTGAGAAGCTATAGCTAGTGCAAAATGTAGCAGCCAGAGTGCTGCATAGCATGTGCTTCAGAAAACACATGCCACCATTCTTGAACCAACTTCCAATTTGTTTTCAAGCTGAGTTCAAAGAGCTGATATTAACTTACAAACAGCTCAGGATCAGGATATCTGAAAGACTACCTCACCCAATATAAGTGCCTGTATAAAATTTAAAATCTTCATCAAGGTCCTATTGGGGGTCCCAATACACCAAGAGACTAGGCTGGTGAGTAGATAAGAGAAACCTTTCTGAGGCCCTGTGCAGACCGGCATTAAAGGCCAGCTTGGGGATGGAGTCAGGGCATAGTATCCACATGACGCACGCCCTGACTGCCCCAAAGGCAGTGTCATGCCACACACCTCTCCACATGGCATGTGGTGTCACAGCACTCCTCTGGTACTGTGTCCACATGATGCAGCGCCGAAGGAGTGCCATAAAGCTGTGGCTAGCATACCCATTGTAGGCCCAGTAGAACCTTGTAACATGGGTCTTCTTCCCATACCAACACTACAATCATTCATCCTATGAGTACAATCTGAAGAACCATGAAAAAATTGGTTTACTTGCTGAAATCACTGTTACATATTTTACATTTACAAAAAATGTCCACCTTAGCAACTTTTCTTTAATACTGATACACAGCCCAGGAGTCCTGCACCTTTACTAACTATTTTGTAACTTTGGGGTCATTGATAAAAGGATTATCTTGCCAATATCTTGTCTTTTTTATTATTCCAATGGACAAATCTGGCTGCAAACATTAGTCCAATTAACATTCAGACTTTCTTTTGCTGGTCTTTTCCATTGTGAAAAAAAATCACCACCACCACTAAGTCAGTTTCTCTTGCAAGTCCACACTCAATAGACAGATAGATGGCTTGTTGGCTTAAACTGTTCTGTAGAATGTCCAGAGTTTTTGTTGAGTGCTAACTTGCTGAAACATCTTTCTGCTTCTAACATATTCACTACCAGTGTGAAGAAAAATTCATGCAGCTGTGCAGACTTCATTGAAAAATAGTTGCTGGTGTGTGTGTGTGTGTGTGTGTTTAACTGCAAATCACAATTAATAATATAAGTGGGGGCAGTTCATATTCTTTTTCAAAAATACATTGGACTAGTTTTTTGTTTCAAATGCAGTATATCACAAGGCAAATTCTCAGAAAGATCTGTAGATATTCAGAAGCTTTTTTCCAGTCATTCAATCATTTATTTTATGATTGAATGGAATTTAAAATTGATTCAAATTTATTTTTTTAAAGTGCAGATGCAATTGTTCAACTTTGCACTGGGACACTTACTCAGGGGCCCAATTCTTCCAGAAGAACCAGTGCACTTGCTTCAAGGGTCTTACCATGCTTTGCTTTAACCTTTTCATCAGGTATTCCTCCCCACCTTACTACACACAAGGAACTCCGGAATTCTAAAGCTGTGTCCTTTAGAGAAAGAAAAATCACTCTGTCATTCTCACTGGGCAACTACACAGACAAATTCCCTTCATTTTAGAGATGGGCCATGGGCCAGCCCATAATGTCCAGCAGTTCAAAATGGTGCTTGAGATTGCTCTAACATTTCTGCTGATGGACTCGAGAAAATCTCAGGAGATCTAGGCAATAGATACACAATTGCAAGGAAATAAGTTTCTATAAATATCTGTAGGATGATCTCAGTTTTTTCATCATGTAACAGAGCTTTCGGCCTAGGCTTATCTGCTCTGGATCTCTCTTCCTAGTCATGTGCACCTTTCCCACTCCATGTGGGATCCCTGAGGATGGGTTAGGGTGGCATAACTCCTCAGCTTCAGGCAAGGGGGAACTTTCACTAGTGCTGCATATGCACATCCAGCCTTTGGAATCTATATCCTTTTGTTTCCTAGTTCCACAGCCAAGGCTAGCTTCAAAATGGACTCAAGAGGTTAATTGTGGTTCAGACTTTCATCCTCTCTGCATTTTGTTCCTAATTAATTCCGTGTATTAGCCTGTCCCTTAACATTTATGTCAGAGAAGCACCATGATTACAATTCTGAAAAAGCTTGTTCAGTTCTACTACACGTCTCCAAGTGTCTGTCCAGGTTTCTTGATTGCGAGTTAAAATGTTAAATTGCTCTTTCATTGTGTGTTGAGTTAAATTTAACACATTTACTAACTCTTCAAAAATTCCAACTCATCAGTGTGTAATAGATTTGTCATTACATGGCAAATGCAAATCCACCCCATCTTGCCCTTTTAAAAAAACCATCCCAAGTCTGCTGCTGTTGTTTAAATGAAAAAGCACCCCTAAATTGGTCAACATTATTTTTCAGCAGTTATAGAAGCTCTCCCAAAATAACATGACAGAATTTCCTTGCTCTTTTCACTTAATTTTCTGTAATTTTCAGCTCTGCTTAGTGCCTTCATGTGGTAAACAGATAAAGAAACCTTTTGGTTTTAACAACAAAATGGCCTGGGGCCAGGATGTAAAAGACCACCTCCTCCTGTATGTGATCAATATATAGATTTAAATAAATAAAGCAGATATCATAATGTAATTCTAAGTATGCCTACTCAGAGGTGAGATCAATTGAGTTCCATGATCAGCATTCCCAGATAAAGGTGTATGGGATTGGAGCTTATGAGAACAATTGAGTAATGCTTCTGAGGTCTACTCTTACTGCTTCTGCTGAGCAGAATGGGACATCCAGAGAGCCCTTACCTTAACAAACTGCCATCACCGATTAATTTGAATTCCCTTTGCATTGTTATGCAGTGGGATGTTGCGGGAATTTCACTTGTACTTTCCATCACTGATACTGCAAAACCTCCCCACCCCAAGCTCTAGTGAGGGGACGAGACCAAGCAAAGGCATGTGAAAGAGGAATAGGTTTTAAAGGAAAAGGCTTTATTCTGAGTAAGAAATCTCCAATGTAAAAGGATGGATTTTTATGTGAGGGATCACCTTTTCTTCAGGCACACTTAAGAGTTACAAGTTACAGACAGATTAGGTCATCTCAACCATGTCAGTAAAATAATCAGAATCCCTGACACAAACTGGCTAAATAATCCTTAGCTACTCATGACTCTGTAGGGATTCCAGGCTGGATGTTTTTGAGGAGGGCGGTCAGAAGTCATACCACATAGAAGCTGTACAGACCAGCAATAAAGGCTGGCATCAGGGCGGATTGGGGGTCTGGTGTCTGCACAATTCATACCCGACTCTGCCCCCATTACGGATCCAGTGCTGCCACGCGCCCCACTGCATGGCAGGCAGCATCACAGTGCTCCTCTGGTGCTGCGTCCAGATGACACAGCATCAAAGGAGTTCTGAAAAGCCATAGCACCGGCAACTATGGCACCCTTTCCATGGTGCAAAATCTACAATAATGCCCAGAGGGGATTCAGCACACTCCTGGAAGTCCTGAGCCGCTACTACTTGGTGCTACTTTAATCATATAACCAGTAATCTGAAACGATGATTATTTTTCTGCTGCTTGCAAGAACAAACCTCACAAACAGTTTTTCTTCTGTTCTCAGTTATTCAGATATTAAGCTGAGAGTCGATTCAGTACCTAGCATGCCATTTTATCATTGCCTTTCACCAATATTAACTCCTGCTTCATTCTTCACAACTTCCCAGTGGGGGTGAAAATTTGGCTTCAAAACAGCTGATACCATAGCAACCTGATAATAATGACAGCTATAACAACATAACATGGTGGGGTTTTTTTTCCTTTTTTTCTGAAGGACACCATCAGATTGTATGTATTTGGTTTATTATTGAGATTGTGTAACTTGATAACAACGGAAATAAAACAATGGTCGCAGTGTAACCATATTAGAACTTTCTTCTCTCCTGCCACCAACCTCTTTCATATATTGGTTTCAGATGTTGAAATTATGGTGTTTAAGAGCCTAACAAAGTTAATCATGGGAAATCTATGAACGGATAGAGCTGACATCTATCTGAGCTGATGTCTTTTTGTTTGATTAAAAATATCAAATCTGGGTCAAAACCACACAGCACAAGGAAGTGGAGGTGGGGTAGGCAGGAATCTGTTATCGCATTCTTGTTTCCCCTCTTCTGTAGCCAATACCAGCTTCTACTGGGAGTGATGTAAATAGGCCAAGCAGCATGCTGGGTTTTTTTTTGGGGGGGGGGGGGTACTATATTTTCTTTACTTCACAAGCAGCTTGTTGTTTTTGTTGTGTCTTCAATTCATTTCCAACTTACGGGGACCCTATGGCAATCCTATTGCAGAGTTCTCTTGGCATGGTGTGTTCCAAGGAAGCTTGCCTTTGCCTTCCTCTGAGATAGTGTGACTCTCCCAAGATCACCCAGTGGGTGTCCTTGGCCAAGCAAGGATTTGAACCCTAGTCTTCAGAGCTATATCCAATGATCAAACTGCTAGACCATGCTGGCCTTCCAAACAACATGGAGAGGGGGGAATTAAAGCCTTTCACAGTGCTTTGGCCCAAGTCCCAATCATTCTCACAACCACCATCATTACTTTTAACAAAACAAAGCAGGCACCTCACATATTATATGAAGGATCCATTCCAGGATCTTTTGCGTGATACAATTTTCATGTAAAATCTAGAACCCTATTTCCTTTATTTGAAATGAATGACAAAATATTCTCTTGAGGCATTTTCTAGGTCTGCCAGCACAATTCTGTGGTATGCTTCTGCCAGACATTGACCATAGATTTGCACTGGAGCATTTACAAATGCCTAGAGAAATGTCATTTCTAGGAAAGTCTATGTCCTCCAGCGTGACTCGATGCTCAACTTCCAATGAAAGCATATCATAGAATCATGCTGAAGGATCTAGAAAATACTTAGACAGCACTTTTTTTTCTGGTGCATGAAAGTGAACCCATGTTATATAAACATGTGTAAAATGCAAGTTGCCTGTACATTAGGATTTCAAATGAAGACTTGCTATATCACATCTAGATGGCTCCCAAGTTGAACATATCTGCATAGAGCTTGGGGGGTGCTTTCTTTTCTTTTCTTTTCTTTTCTTTTCTTTTCTTTTCTTATTGCTTCATTAAATAGCAACATCGTAATGTGAACTACCCAAGAACAAGAACTATATAAAGTAGTTGACTGTACAAAATGGTGCAGGGAACATCTCTGTTTGTACTTTCAGAACTTAATGCCAGAAAAGGAACTGTGACAAATATAGCTGTTTTTGTTCCTACAGCAAAATGACATGCTAACTTTATGTCTGTGCTACTGAATGTACAAAAGCCCTGTCATCTCATGCAATTGGTCATCTACTTATATAGTAATTGTTGTTGTTCTTAATGGCCTTGGAGTCAGCCTTGACCCATGACAACCCTATGGATGAGATATCTCCAGTTCCCCCTATCCTCCACTGCTCTGCTTAGGTCCTACAGATCCAAGCCCACGATCTCAGTAATTGAGTCTATCCATCAGGCATGCTGTCATCCTCTCTTTCTGTTACCCTCTACCTTTCATAGCATTATTATCTTTTCTAATGAACTGTGCCTTCTCATGATGTGGCCAAAGTACAATAGCCTCAATTTGATCCTCTTGGCTTCCAAGGAACCATTTCTTTGTCTTTTAGATTGCCCACAGTATTCTTAGCAGTTTTCTCCAACACCACTGAGAGCACCACTCAACAGAATGTGCCAGCACATCCCTGAATACAAAGCCTAGACTCTCTTAGCCAGCATGGCCCCTGGCTGCGATGGTTGGAGGATTCTGGGAGCAGCATTTCTCAAATGTAATTAGTCCAAACGTCACACATAATCTTCTAAATATGTTCCCACCCCATCCCATGATCTAAAATGATTTAGGGGGCTCAAGAGACAGACCCAAAGGAGTGGCTTCCTGCCACCCCTTTCAGCACCAGATCAGGGCCACGGCAACTGCATACCACAGCCCCAATCTAGCACTTTGCCGGCTCTAAAAAAAACAGCAAAAAGCCACTCCTTTTACTGCTGGTAAAAATGTGGCTTTACCACTGTGGCGGTAGCTTTTTGACATTCCTTTGTTCTTGTATGTCTAAACACTGCACCAAAGGAGCACCTTGACACCCCCCACTGTGTGGTCGGGTGCACAGCATGATGCCAGCATCGGAATGGCATCAGGGCATACGGCGTGTGGATGCCACACCCCTACTCTGCCCCAAGGCAGAGTCTAATTAGCCCCTTTAGTTGCACCACTTTATGTGATGCTGTTCTCTTGACCAGAATCCTGTAGGTGTCTTTGTTGTTATGGTCCTCCAAGTCAATTCTGATTTAGAGTGACTTGGTGAGAATTTTCTTGACAAGATTTATTATCCAAAGGAGGTTTGCCACTAATTTCCTCTTAGGCTGAGAGGATATGATTTGCCCAAAGTCACCCTGTGGGTTTCCTTTACTGAGCAGATTTCAAACTCTGGACTTCTGGAGTCCTAGTCCAGCACTCAGACCACTATACCATGTTGGCTCCCAGAAACCTAATACATCAGAAGAAAGCTATGAAGAATTTGAACCACTTGCATCGAAGTATATATTCTTATGTGAGGAGGTACTCAAACATGTATTTACCCCACTGTCATTCAGCAGTCTTCAGAAGGCTGTATATATGCTATTTCTGAACATTTGAAATGGCTTTCAGTCATGAATCATAGTTTTAATTTCATGACATTTTGAGTTGTGAGGTTGTTGTTTTTCATCCTCTGTCTGAGGAGCACGTTGCTGTCAAAATATTTGTTCCCAATATTTCTTTTATGAGAAGGAAAACATACTGCAGAGATGGAAATCTTCATCATTCACAAACATGATGGGAAGGAGTTTTGTTGACTTTGATGAGTTTTGGATCAGGCTCTGTTAGGATTAATTTATAATGGTTTAGCTTTCACTTCACTCTGAAGATGTACCGGTTGTCAAGTAAGTGTTTACTATTGCTTTGATTCTTTGACTTTTTGTAAGTTGTGCTCCTGGCAACAAGAGGTGTTGAAAATACATTTTTGCAACAGCAAGTAAATTCTTGCCTTGCCTTTGATATGTTCTGGTATTTGTCACTGCAGATCTTTCTGCACAAACTTACAAGCTTTCATGCAATCTATTCCTTCTTTGTTACCTTTTCCTCTCTGTTTGAGACCAGTTATTATGCAGAGGGGAGATACACTCTACCATAAGGCTAGAGACATCAGTACAGGTGAATGCTGATATCCAAAGCTAAGCCTGTTAAGCACTGAAAAATTCAATGAACACGTCAAGCATTACAGAATTAGCTTTCAAGTGTGCATGGAAATTCATCTGGCGGGACTTTGATATAAGGTGGCACCAGTGCAAATGCATAAAAGATAGATGGGGATGCTTTGAATATTGAATTAGGGATGAGAGGCAAGCTCAGAGTAGCATCTTCATTTAAACTCAAAAGAGGGATGCTGATTTGGGAACATATCAAATGAAATCATCAGTTTCCTGATTATGGAAAACCAGCCTGATGATTTGTTCATCACTGAGGCCTTGGTTTTAAAGAACTTCCTATCCATTCCTTTGTCATTTTCTGGATGCCAAAAAGTAATTAAAATGCATTTCCTTCTAAAGAAAATAAAACCTCAGAAGTTCTCTTGGCTTCATCTTCAATCACTGACAAATTTCAAAGAAATATGAAGTCCTGACAGAAGCATTAACTAGACCTGGAGAACTCTGGCTACAACTA